>NC_073696.1:257295838-257603531 GCF_029784165.1 Wyeomyia smithii
ATGACTGCTCTTGCGATTCTTTAATATTTTTAGATGGTTGGCTCTTTCATGAGTTTTAGTTTGTTTTCCTATTTTTTCAATTTTAAGTATAGGGGATTTTTGTTTTCCGGTTTGTCATTTTGGTTGTTTTCTGTTTCTCAACGTTTCTGTTTCTTTTGCATTTCCTGTTTTTATCTCATTTTGTTTTTAATTTAATGGCACTTCTTTTTATGTAATTTTTTGTTTCCTCTTTATCGCAAATCAAATTTTTTTATCGTGTTTTGTTTCTGCACAGTTTTTTGCATTTTATCTATTGCTTTTTTTCTTATAGAAGGTTATGATCACTGTTACCTTTAGTTAGATATATTGTGATTATCTGTTTTGATTGTTTTTATTATTTTTGAATTTATTGTTTTCTGTTTTTCCATTTTTCGCTTTGATAGTTTTCTATCCTTCTGGTGTTTAGTTTCGCAATTATTTTAGCTTAATGTTATTGTTTTTTCTGTTATCTTTATTCTTTATTATTATATTATCTTTATCTGTTATTTTTATTTTTTATTATATTGTCTTTATTCTGTTATTTTTATTCTTTCTTAACGATCACCTCTTTTAGTGTGTTTTTAGGTTTCCGTGTTTTTCTTATTTCAAGGTCTAACTTTTGTCTCGTTTTATATTTTACACTTGTTCTGATTTTTTTTCTGTATGACTATTTTTCTATTGTTCTGATTTTTTTTGTATCTCTTGTTTCGATGATTTGGGCTTCTTGTTCTCACTATTTATTTATTTCTGTTTTTCGGTTTTTTTAACTTTGTTCTCTATTTCGTTGATACATTTTGTATTTCTGTTCTTTTGCTTTTCTTTATTTGACCTTTCTGATTTTCCTGAGTTTCATTTTCAATAACAAGTTAAGTTGACAGTCAACAATGTTTGGTTTAGTTCCGCAGCATTCAAATAATTTCCTGTTCGTTTTTCTAGCTGAGACCAAGATGGTTTCCTTCTTTCGTTCTTTTTGGTTTTTTTCTCAAACTATTTTGTTTCGTTTTGACTTTTATGGTGTTCTGCATTTTTAGAGTTTACTGTATTTTATATATTGCTCTGATTTCCCTTTTTATCGTTTCAAAAGCTCACCATTTAGTGTTTGTTGTTTTCTGTTTTTCTATCATAGGTACTTTAATAGTTTTCTGTCTTTCTGTTGGTGAATTTTATAATTATTTTACCATAATGTTTTTTTTTCTGCTACCGCCATTGTTTCTAATGTCCCTTCCTATAATTCATTTTTATTTTATTTGGTTTTTTTGGATATCTATTTATCTCTTTTTTTTATATTTGGTTTTATTTATTTTTTTGCATGACCGTTTCACTATTTTAATGAAACTATTTTTATGAATCTATTTTTGCTGTTTTTTCCTCCTTTGTATAATATTTTTTCTGCAATTATGATTGCTTGATCCCTGTCATTTCGAATATTGATTCACATTTTCCGTAGTTTCTGTCTCTTTCATTTTGCCATTTTTCGGTTTACATGTTTTGGCTTTATTCTTTGTCTTCTGTTCTCATGTTAATCAATTGTATATGACTTGGCTTCTTTTTCTCAATGTTTTTTCCACTTTTTACATGTTTTTTATTTGTTTTCCATTTCGTTGACAAATTTTGTATTTCCATTCTCTTGTTTTTCTTTCTTCCTGTTTTTCTTGTGTTTCATATATGGTTTTCCTGTTTTTATACTCTCATTCCTTTCGTTTGGTTTGTCTATTCTTTTGCTGTGCAATTTTCGACTTACTGCTCTTCTGTTTTCTATGGCTTTTTTGTTTCTTGTTTTCTATTTCCTGGTTTTTGATTGTTCTAGTTTCTTTGTTTTTGTGCTTCCATGTTTTTCTGTTTTTTTTTTTTTAATTGGGACTACGTCTTTCTTCAGTAGGATGGCATGCTGTGGAAAGTGTAACGAAAATGTGCCTTCATAGAATGCGTTGTGTTACTACCACTGAACGGATCTTAAACGCCAATATCCTGATCGAAAAGTGAAGGTTGTCCCAAACCTGTAGTAAAATATTTAGCATATCTTTTCAATCGTCAATCAATTAAAAGTTAAGTTGAAACAATAATGTTTGGTTTGGTTTCGCAGCATCCAACCAATTAACAACTCACTTCTACAGTTGAGAATAAGATTGTTTTGTCATTTTAATTTTCTCTTGTTAGTATTTTTTGTTTGTTTTTTTTTTCTTTTTTCTTTTATTGTGTTTTGTTTCTGTGAACTTTTTGTATTTTAACGATTGCTTTGATTTTTTTTTCATCGTTTCTAAAATTCACTATTTTTATTTGTTGTTTTCTGTTTCTCTATTTTGCCACTTTAATAGTTTGGTGTCTTTCTATTATTTGGCAACAGAGCTTTGCAATTATTTTATAATAGTATTTTTTCTGTAACCTCTTTTACTCTTAACGTCCTTCTTTTTTTAGTTTGTTTTTTATTCTTTTTTTAGGTTTTCATTTTCATTTCATGGAGATAATCCTTTCTGTTATATTAAAATCTGTTTTTCTCGTTTTAAACCTTTCTCCTTTTCTGATTTTTTTTGTTTTTTTTTATATGATTTTTTTCATTATTTTTCTGAGTTCTCGATATCTATTTTGCCATTTCCTTCGTTTTTTTTGTATAACATTTTTTCTTTTTTTTCTTCAATTATGATTTTATGATTATATATTATTATCGCTTGAACATTGATATTCTCTTTCCTTTTCTCCGATTCCTGCTTTTTTCCATTTTCCTGTTTACATGTTCCATTCATTTTCTCTTGCATCAGTTTAAGAGTTATTCGAATTTATATATGATTTCGTTTTTTTTATCACTTTTTTTTGTGTTTCTATGTTGTACTTTGTTCTGTTTCCCATAGCTTTTTTTTCTGAACTGTTTCTCTATTTCTTGATTTGTTATTGTTCTAGTTTCCTTTTCTTGTGCTTCCATGTTTTTCTATTTCTTACGTAGGACTACGTCTTTTTTATTATTTTTTGTTACACATCTATCATTTATTTGACACGGCACAAATACAGATTAATGTTTAACGGCGCCAATTATATCTGGTCATTTACTATCTAAAGTATCTTTATAACGAAGAGCAAATTTTTTATCTTCGCTGCCGACTACGAGCTGAAATTAAATCTAACTTAAAGCTAGAATGTTTCTCATTAAAAGCACTGTTCAATGTTTTTTCATTGCCATGGGTGAGCTTTTAGCTACGCAACAAAATAGCACTTCCAGCCACGCAACAGTTTCTTTCTTATCCCTATGTTGTTATAATGTTACTTTGATGGATTTTAGTATTTTTGGCCTTTAAAGTTGGAGACAACCTAGCTATACCAAAACTGAAAGCCTCCTTAAAAAAATTATCCATCCATCCTTTTGACGTTGGCCCTATTACAAAACGTTATTTTATTCTATGCTAGTATGTTTTTTCTATAATTTCGATTCAGACCAGTGACTATTGATTTTTGCCTTTCTCCTAGAAAGGTATAGCAATCACTCGCAAAACCGAAAGTATAAAAGTGCTCCAAAGGGCCGAATGGCATATATCACTCGACTCAGCTCGACGAGCTGAGCATTTTCTGTATGAGTATGTGTGTGTGTGTGTGTGTGTGTGTGTGTGTGTGTGTGTGTATGTGCAGATTTTTATTCTCACTCACTTTTCTCAGAGATGGCTGGACCGATTTTCATGAAATTAATTGCAAATGAAAGGTCTTGTTGCCCCATAAGACCCTATTGAATTTCATTGTATTCGGATTTTTAGTTTAGAGGTTATGTTTAAAAATGTGAAAATCATGAAACATCAATATCACAGAAACTGCACAACCGATTTGAACAAAATTGGTCTCAAAACGGGCTACCTAGAAAACCCATAAATTTTGAATTTCATAAAGATTGAGCTTGTGGTTCAAAAGTTATGAAAAGAAACCTTTTCTGTAGACTGTTTAATCTCACTCATGTTTCTCAGAGATGGCTGTACCGATTTACATAAAATCAGTGTCAAATGGAAGGTCTAATTGCCCCATAAGACCCTATTGATTTGTTTTGCAGTCGGACTATTACTTTGCCTGTTATGTTTAAAAATGTGAAATCCAGCTATGCAAAGAAACATATTCCGAAGACTACTTGGACTCACTCACTTTTCTCAGATATGGCTGACCCGATTTCCACAAAATTAGTGTCAAATGAATGGTCTAGCTGCCTCAGAAGACCCTATTGAATTTTACTGTAATCGAACTGTAACTTCATTTGTGATGTGCCGACTTGTGAAAATCACAAAACTCCATTATCTCAGAAACTACACAACCGATTTGATTATTATTATCAGATGAGCGGGCTAGTTAAGGGTTAACTGATGACTTATGTTTGAACACGTGGTTTCAAAGTTTCATTTGATTTTAATCGAACTTAAGCAACCGTTATGTATTAAATTGTTAATAAAACAACGAAAGTCTATTATCTCAAAGATTACATGACTTATTTGAACATAACTAGTGTCATACGAACGAGTCATCTCTCAAACTTACAAATAACAACCTTCATAACAATTTGATATGTGGCTCAAAAGTTATGGAAAGAAGAGAAATTTAAAGACTGTTTAAAACTATACCTGCGTTGATCGATATATGTGGCCTCAACATAATTTAAATGTGGTGTCGTACGATTTGAACGTTCGAAGTTCGTTGATTCTTTGCGGTTTGTTTGAAGTCTGCAAATGCACGACGAATCGGCCATAGGATATGATCAAAGTCAAATAACAAATCGTTTGAAATGATTGGTTTTATCGAAATGACAACATCCTCGTCTTCTGGTTTCTGTACATCGCCTTGATTCTGAATATTTTCATATTGGGTGGTATTCTGTCATTATCAGCAGACTTTCTGGCATCAATCTGACACCGGAAATATCCATATTGGGAGGTATTTTTGGTTGTTTTCCAGAAACTAAAAGTGGTCGTCTTCAAATTCAAAATAGTGTCCAGGGTCAATGTTTGGTTTCTATGCATCATCACGTTTACGGAAATATCCATATTAAGTATTATTCGGTCATTTCCGACTGTTGCCTATAAGTTGCCATTTAGCAATTCAAAATGGTGCCTGAGGTCAATTGTTAGCTCCTGGCATCATTCTGGTTCCAGAGATACTCATATTGGATAGTATTTGTTTATTTTAGGCTGTTTTTCACAAACCGGTAGTCGCCATCTTGGATTTCAAAATGGTATTTAGGATACTGGTTAAAGAAAACACATATTGGGTGGTATTTGGTCATTTTCTGCTGTTTTCAGAAACCAGAAGTCGCCATCTTAGAATTTAAAATGCTATCTGTGGTCAATTTTGCCTCCTGTGTATTATTCTAGATCCGGATATTATTATATTGGGTGGAAATCGGCCATTTTCGGCTGTTTTCCTGAAACCGGAAATTGCCATCTTACAATCCAAAATGTTGTCTGAGGTCGATTATGGAACATATTTGTTACCACTAAAAACATTCACCTGCCAATATGGTTCCATTCAGTTGATTAGTTCGCGAGATGTGCAAAAATTTGTGAAGAAACATGTACTTCCAGAAGAGGGAGGGGGTCTCAAACCATTATGGTCATATTTGTTACCTCTAAAAACATTCACGCAAAAGTTGGATGGTACGAAACCAGTATAAAATTGTGCGTTTTTAGTTCAATTGTTGATGTAATTCGGAAACAGTACAATGATAACGTGTTGGGCATAACGCAATTAATGCTCTAGCGTTTCTCCAATGTATTTGGCAGCTCCGAACTACTACACCTAAACAGTTTCAGCTGGTATCGAGCAGCATTGCCAAGCGAGCGAGAAGCAAAACCATTCTCCTTCTTTCTGCTTGAGGATGAGACATATGCTACGCTTTTCAAGTCTTTTGCACACACGCTTTCGAGATACTTTTTCTTCTTCATGCATTCCTCTGAATAGCAGCAAGCACGCACCGACAGTATGAGTGAGAGACCAACAATACTGGTATCAAGTATGTACAGCACGGGTGTCTCGCTCATTTCGTGAGGCAACGATAGATATCGCCTTGCGCGTCGCAATCCGAACCGAAAGAGAAGCGAAAGAGCAACCTGCAAATTGTATGTGACGTGTCTAGTTGTCGTACATGCATGGAAATTCTACGAGCGAGAGAGAAATTTCTCTCGTCGCTTGAGAAAAAAGCGCGTGCAGTCACTAATACACTCGACGTGAGAAATAAAGTGTCGGTGTATGATACATATTCTGATTTCATTCTATGTCAATGTATTCGCAGTACAACTGTTGCGTTATGCGTTTCACACGTTTATTGTGCGATTTCTGTGCAACATTTGTGCGAATCGGGAAGACACAATGATTGTACAAGACTTCAACTTTTGCGTGTTCACATACCAAATTTGGTTGTATTTTCTTGATTGCTTCTTGCGCTGTGCGAAATTTGTGTTTCATTTTCATGGGATCCCTCCCTTATAGAAGAGGGAGTCTGGTTTCAAACCATTATGTACATATTTGTTACCACTAAAAACATTTACCTGCCAAATTTTGTTCCATTTGGTTGATTAGTTCTCGAGATGTGCACAAATTTGTGTTTCATCCAACTATTATGGACATATTAGTTACCCCTTAAAACATCCACATAAGGGTGTCCCAAAATAACGTTTTGTCAGAAAAGTCTGGGGGCTCAACCCGAAAATGATTGGTTATGGTGTAACGAAAAAACTTTTGTATGGCGACAACTCTGGATAATGTTTAGTCGTTGTGCTAATTTGAGTTTTATGAGAAAAATCAATTTTTCACGTTTTTTTATTTCAAATTATTTTTATCATTTCAAAATTCCGTAAAACCGAACCCATATATATTTTTTGCGCATTCTAAGGAGTCCGAACTAAAAGAAAAAAATTAGTTACGGCTTGTTCTGGCTCAAATTTTATTGTTACAAATTTTTTGGCTCTTCTGAAAATTCTTAATTTTGGTGTTTTCTGAAATTAAACCTTTAAAAAGTGGACCAAATTTTACGCTAGCAACCGTACTATACCACATAAAGATGGGAAATTTTATGAGGAAAAACTTCCTAGAAGACACAAAAATCCTATCTTGAATCGTTGTTGAGCTTTTCGAGTTTTACTACGGAAAGAATATCGTAAAATAGGATAATCTTCAGTGTATGCAACATCAAGTCAATTATTCTTGACTACGACTGCTTAGTGACATTAGTTTGTTTGAATCTGTATCAATATACATAGTAGGCGCTGCAGATTAACCAGTATTTGTTTTTTCTTGAAGCCAGAACGATGTCTCCCAAACTTAAAGTTAAAAAAGACATTTTAACAGGCGCTTCCCGCAAGAAATTGTCCAAGACACATCTTCCTTCTGAACAAGAAGTATTAGCCAACTACCGATTCCATCGTGAGAATGAAAAAAAACCAATTTCCGAGAGTACTGATAGTGTTGCGTCAGAGGTCATTGCGATCTGGAATCAGGCCGGTCTTCCCCACCAAGCTAAACGAAACGTTGTGAGAAAAATCTTAAAGTTAGTGGAAAAGTGTAAACGTATGAAGCAGAATTTTAATTTGAAACATGCAAAGGTGATTCAAGAGCAGAGTGCGTTCAAAATACAATTGAAAACATTCTTCAACATCGCTATGTCTCATAAAATCGATCATTATTTGAAGAATGATACCGTTCGTGCGGAGTTTTGGAGACGACAGACAACAGCTGAAACGCCAGTAGAGTTCCCGAAGAACATTGTTAGTTTTGAAGTGCATGGATAAAACGCCGAAGAAGATGATCAAAGGAATTGAGGTAAGAAGGAACACCTCCAGAAGTGAGCAGCGCGAATCGTCTACACAAGAATCCGAAAGTAAACGTTGTAGCAAACGGTTGAAAGTACTTAACAATGCGATAGTCGAGAACCTTGACCGAAACTGTGTGTCCGATCGTGGGTCGGTCGGAATAATTGCAGCAACTGCAGTGGAATTAGGCGTCGATCCACAAACTATCAGTTTGAGTAAATCAACAGTTCACCGGATGCGCAAGTAAGTAAGTTTTTTATAATATATTGTTCAACACTTTACATACACATTTGTTACTTTTAAATTCTGTCATTGTTTATGTTTTTTTCTATTCTTTTTTTAAGGCCCGCAAACGTAATTCGGATGATATTAAAAATTCTTTTCCGAAAGATAAAGCTCTTGTTGTCCATTTTGATTCTAAACAATTGGTTTTTGAACGAAAAAAACGGAGAAACTGGCTGTGGTTATATCTGGTTCAGGTTTTAGTGAGCAAATCATCGATAGCGTCTTCCTGCAAGCTGGAACGGGGAAAGCAGTAGCAGAAGCCGTATACGAAGGCTTGAAGTCCTGGAATCTAGACCAAATCGTGGTTGGCAAATGCTATGATACGACACGTGTAAATTCTGGTGAGAAAAACGGAGCAGCGGTTTTTCTTGAAGGTTTATTGAGAAGAAAGCTTCTAGATCTGCCGTGTCGCCACCATATGTATGAGTTAGTGGTTATGGCAGTGTACAACACCTGTTTTAATCAACCAACATCATCACCCAACAATACATTGTTCGAAGTTTTCCGGGACGAATGGGGAAACATCGACACAGAGGACTATTCAGGACTTCCTGAGGGTAACAATCGATAAAGTTAGTTTTACATAATAACTATTGATTTTGTTTTTACTTTTATGAATCAGGAACATTGTCGGAAACTGAAAAATCATACCTTATTTCATTGTTCAAGGGCATGGTATGTCGAGAGCTCATTAGAGAAGACTATTCCGAACTCCTGCAACTCGCTTTGATGTGCCTTGGCGACCAACAATTCACGAAATTCCGACGACCAGGTGCAATACACCATGCAAGATGGATGGCGAAATCAATATATGGACTAAAGATGTACCTCCTGCGAACACAATTTTCCACAAACGTTACTACATATAATAAAAACAGAGGATTCGAATAAATAGTACTAAGAACTGGGTTCACTTATCCACTAAAAAATCATGTCTGAACTAAACATCAAACCTAGTAGGCGATGGTTATATGACGTTTTTGTGAATAAATTGACTCGATGTTGCATACACTGAAGATTATCATATTTTACGATATTCTTTCCATAGAAAAACTCGAATAGCTCAACAACGATTCAAGATAGGATTTTTGTGTCTTCTAGGAAGTTTTTCCTCATAAAATTTCCCATATTTATGTGGTATAGTCTGGTTGCTAGCGTAAAGTTTGGTCCGCTTTTTAAAGGTTTAATTTCAGAAAACATCAAAATTAAGAATTTTCAGAAGAGCTAAAAAATTTGTAACAATAAAATTTGAGCCAGAACAAGCCGGAACCAATTTTTTTCTTTTAGTTCGGACTTTGTAAAATGCGCAAAAATATATTTGGGTTCGGTTTTACAGAATTTTTGAGTGATAAAAATAATTTGAAATAAAAAAACGTGAAAAATTGATTTTTCTCATAAAACTCAAATTAGCACAACGACTAAACATTATCCAGAGTTGTCGCCATACAAAAGTTACTTCGTTACACCATAACCAATCATTTTCGGGTTGAGCCCCCAGACTTCTCTGACAAAACGTTATTTTGGGACACCCTAATCCACATGCTAAATTCGGTTTCATTTGCTTGGTTTGTTCTTGAGTTGTGCAGAAATTTATGTTTCATTTGTATGGGACCCCTCCCTTCCAGAAGAGGGAGGGGTCTCAAACTATCATTGGAACCTTTATCGGCACCAAAAACCCCCACATGCAAATTTTCACGTCGATCGGTTCGGTAGTTTTTGGGCCTATATGGATCAGACAGACAGACAGACTTGACTGCATTTTTATATGTAAAGATTACAACATCAATATTTTTAGAACCTAAAGAGTGAATATACATTTATTGGATTGAAGCGTTCATGTGAATCTATTTTTATAAATAAAAAATTGAATGAGAAAGGCTGGGTCTGACCGCTGGGTGGATTAATTTAGGTTTTTCTATTGTTAACGCATGTGAATCCAATTTGTGAAATAAATAAAATATAACGTCCCTCTGGGTGTTGTTTTTTTTTGCGTTTGCCAGTTAATGTTTCAAGAGACTATGATGAAGAAAACCATGAAGAAGTTGATTTTTCAAGAGTACTTTCCGTCAATTTAAATTGTGCTTTTTTATTATTTTTATCATCGTGGCATGGCATGGCATAAACAGCTGCACAACTTCGTAGTTGGCACTAGCAACAATACTCTGTTTACGAAAACAAATTGCCTTGTTCCTGAGCAGGAACATGAAATTTGGGATCTAATTGAATGTTACTAAACAAAGGTCAGATGTCTCCAGAGAACTATTACCGCCCTGGCCACGTCCTTTCAACTGTTGGGGAACGGAAAAGGAATGTTAGTCCAACATTAACTCAAGAGAACCGCAGAGAACTCTACGTGCTCTTATAAATGTTACATGAGATGGGAAATTTTAGTAGGAAAGGGAGACCCTGGGATACATCTGTTAGATGTTGCGGGTCGATAATTGATTATGTTATAGGTATGAATTTTTAGAGCTAATAAGAGCTGAGGCTATTGTGATTTACCGACTTTTTAGTTTAAATTGTATTTTATCAGTTGAATTTTTAGATTATTTATATAGCAATTTTACTATTTTATGTTTTGAGGTTAGGGGTGAATGTATACATAGATAGTTTAGTTATACGCTTACTATTATCCACCGATTTGGCATAATTGTCATTAGTAGCAAATTAATCTGCAGATAGCCAAGGGTTTTACCACATCATATATTTCCATTACATCTAAACTAATAGTCGAATAATGTCAAATAAGACCCACGCGAACAAAGTACAATGTTCACCGAAACATAAACCCGAGCGTCTAAAAAAAATTGTTAAGTAACACATTCGTATGAACAAGAAATCCTCTGTATGTTTACAACCATTCTAGTAAAAAAAAATAGTTTATTTTTCCTCTACTCTCAACCGAAAATACATACAAAACAGATTTGTATGAATCTACCTCTACACGTCGATGATCAAAACAAAAAAATGCAGCGCCGCCAGCATGTCAAAAAACAATTTATTGAGTATTTAGTATATCAACACAAACAACTCAAACAGAAAAAAAATCTAGAAAAATAATATCACTTATCTCGCACAAAATCCTCAAATGATTGCATATTCCGATAGTTTTGTTGTTTGGAACACCAACACTAGTAATTTTAGTAGATTTCACTATTTATTTTCTCGCCAAACAACCTTTAAAACAATATATTACGTGGAGTTAAAAACGCGCACAAACAATCGGCCTTATTGCCAGTTACTCTCCTCCTTTTTTATTATTTTCATCATCGTTTCTATTAATAGTTTTAGGACACCTATTCAAAAAATATTAAAATATTTTCTTTTGTTTTATTTTTTGTTCATTGGTCATTCAATGAGGAATGCAAATTTTGGCCACCAATATTTATTTTGGGTCTTTGATTATCAGAGTTACTACAACTAGGATTCAATTTTTTTTCCAGCACCTCGGTATTGTTTTTATCTTGCACTTAAACCTATAAGAATTTTCATATTATGAGCTTATTTTATTTTAGCGGTTTCAGATATATTTCAAAATTTTGGGTTCAGTTTTTCGTACCCTCAAATAAACAATCAATAATTCAAGACTTGTCTGAAACGTTTCTTTTTCAAGATATTTCTTCGATATGTCTCCTTTACAAAGGGTCATTTTGGCGATTTATTGTTAAATTGGCAATATTCAACCTTTATTCCTATTGTTTTTTGCCTTCGGAGTGAATTTTTAGCATTCATAGTTTGATTTTAGGACATTGTTCAGTGATTTTGAACGATATTATCATCTCTTCAAATGGTCTCAAGCATTTATAGATTTGATTGAAAAAATCTTTATTTTTTAATGAACTCTCGTCTTTTTAATAATGCTTTAAAGGTTAATTTGATATATCATAAGTTTTTTTACACGAAATTTAAATGTAATGAAAAAAAAATTGCTGAAAAAATACCGCAGTCTGAGAATATTTATTTTAATTTTTGCTGTTTGGAAGCAAGTCATAATATTGAATAAGATGGAGATGCCTGTACTCTAAAGGAGGGTATTTCAAAAATTAAATTGAAAATTATATTCCTTCGAAAACTTCAATTAAGCTTTCCGAATTCTTGAAAATAGTTATAAATATCTGAATAAATTTTTCGTTGTTGGTTGGTTCAACAATCCAGAAAAGTATCTTGAACCTTGTATGTAAACACAGAATCAAGTAGGGTAATCGCTCCATTATTCATCTCAACAGCTAGGCGCACCTATATTCATCTTATTTCTCTCATTTGTCAATTTACCGTCGAAAAGGCGTGATCAATCAATGTTTTATATGGTCTCATAAGAAGCTTTACACTTGATAAATCAAAATGAAATATTCGAAATCGAGTAGCTACTGTATTCAGTTAGTGACTTTCTATCAAACGAATCGCGATCAAAGTCAATTCAGCAGAAGCTCGATCGTTCCACCGCGCCATCTCAAGTCGCAGCAAGCGAAACACGACCGTTTCGAAGCTTCCACAACCCGAAAGCTTTTTACTCTGTTCGGGTTCGTCGCCTGAAAAATCAAACCGTAGTTGAAGTTTCTCTCTCGATTTTCTATAGCGCGCGCTTCACATTCAACCGCAGTTCGTTCAAAGCTTTCGCTCCCACCTTCGCTCTCTTACCTTTTTCTTTGCATTGGCCGTCTCCTGCGGTCCGATCGTGTACAGATCGACAATCCCGAGCAGACAGTCATCGCAGCGGCACACATCCTCGCCGAGAATCAACGAACCGAGCGAACCGATGCTACTGCTCGAGTCCATCGAGTCGGTCCGAATGAGCCGCGATCCGCCCGGTCCGGCAGCCTGCGAGGCGGCTTCGATCTTTTTCGCCAGCAGGGCCTCCATCAGGGAGCGGGGCCGCGACGGAGTCGACGAAGAGAACAGTGACATTGTTTGGTTGTTACTTTTTTGTTGTTATGTCCGACTTTTCTGCTACTTTGCGTCTCTCAAACTGCTGCGGTTTTCACTACTGCGCGCTGCTACGGAAGGTAGCAATTTATCGAACTGGTAAATCCTCATCACATGGTTGCATAATAATTGCCAGCCGACCTGTGGAAGAGTGGAGTGGAAAACGAAACGAAATCGAATGTAATTGCGCGAATGATATTGTCTGGTGATTTTCTTGTTTCTTTTCGAGCACTGCAACCTTTCTTCGTTGACGCGCGAGGAACACAGGTACAGGAACCTGGTGCAGTTGGATTTGGACAGATGCGGAAGCACGAGCGACACCTTACCGCAGTTCGACATTACCACCACACCACCGATGATGGTCACGTTTGCACGTTTCATGCCTCACACTCGTTACGATTCGATTCGGTAGTTTGGTTGGGAGGTTTTGCTTGCCGGCTTACTGCTGGTTAGTAATTAAATTTTACACTGATGGACAGATCGCATGCCCGATTTGTGTTAATCACCGCTTTAAAGCAATTGGCGGCAATTGCACGGTTCAAAGAGGAGCCGGTTAATGCTACGATACGGTTGACATATGACTGGGGTGCGTGTTTTAAGGAACCGACTCACTCCGAGGTAGATAATGATGAAATTTAATGGAAATGCCGAAAACCACTAACAAAATTCTTCACCAAAGTCGTTTTCATTGGAAATTTGTGCCACTTTCTTAATGTTTATTAATCTTCAAGTTACTCATATCAATGCAAAATTTTGACAGAAAATAAGTAATTAAAAAAATGAATCTCTACCAAAATCCATCAATTTCGATAAAATGTAATTTTTTATCATTATAATTGACCAAAATATAATCACATGGTGTAGGAACGGCCTCTTACTAGAGAAAATTTACTACATCACGATAACATCTTTTTGCGCACACGAAACACGGAATCTCGAGCCCAGCAAGCTCCAATCACCGCTGCCGCTCCGACGGATACATTGTAATTACGAAATGTCAACATTCATCACAAAGTCTTCCAGTCTGTCCAACCGCAATCAGCCGCAATTAATTGCGCCCGATAGCTTCAAGTGCATCTCTGCAGTCGGCTTGAGGTTGATTTCCATTCGGTTCCGCCAAAACCGGGACGGAGCGGCATTTTTTGTGCCGACTCAAACAAAATCCACATGATAATTAAATGTATTGGATTGCAAATGATGGATTAGAGCTATCGAGGGAGTCTCAAAGGAGCTCAGAAGCTGCAAGCCATCATTAAGAATGCAGACATTCGCTATTCCCAAGACGCGACGAACCAATCGTATTTATCTTTGGCTGCGGGTGTTCCCTTTGCTGGACCCTTGTCGGCTTGGGAATTGACTATTCATACAGTTAATAGGGGCCGGGGCCGGTCGTTTCCAGCGGCATTCCTACCCGTTAAGTACTTTTGAGTCAAGGCAACCAAAGATAAGCCGAAGCTTTGCACTGTAGTTTTTCTTCTCCCTTAGCGAGTACCCGTCGATGATGCCGTTGAATAATTCAGCGTGGAAATGGCAGGGCGGTACGCAAGCTTTTCTTCAGCTCTGCAGCTACTGGATTTACGCGTGATAAACGCTTCTTCCCGATGGGCATTGCGTGCCTCTTTCCAGGGAGATTACTGTACCCGTAACTGGGTAGAGATCCAACGGTGCATGGGAATTAAGAGATCAATCAAAAGGGGTAATCCCAGGAGTCGAGAGACGGTTTGCTCATTTCCACTTGACTACCACAAATGGGTACTCGAGCCGTGCTTGCAGGACCGCAGCCTCGATAGCGTACGCGGCGAAATCATTGCAGGCCAACGACTGGGTATTAGCATGCTAATGTGATAATGACAGGATGTTATGCGCAAAGCTTTTGCTCAAGCCGCTGATAATCTTTGTAAAGAAGAAGGTTTATTTATATAGGGTCTTGGGAATAGAACAAGGATGTATTTTGAATTACCCATTTCGAGTTTCTCCAAGACTTAAAATAACGAAGTTTGTAGATCGATTTTCAATTTTCGTTTTTCAATACTGAACCATTGAAATTCGACTTGAATTTTCAAATTTTTATTTCTGGTTTTCAATAGTTGTTCTTAGGTTATAATTTTCATTTCTTGGTTAAAAAAAAGCAAATTTGAATTTGGAAATTATTTTTTGCAGTTATTTGTAGGAGTACTCAAGAGTAATTATATAAATGGGCGAATGAATTCTAGTATGTACTTTATTCGAAGCTTTGTAGTTCAGAAAGTTTTTTGTTATTGGAAATTGATAATGCGAAAAGAATACCGAGTAAAAAAATATTTCCAGTAAAAAGAATTTTAACAAACACTTAATTTTAAATTAAAAAAGAGAAGTTGAAATTTTTTTATGTTTTTTCCATTAAAATCTTAAAGTTATAACAAAACTGTTGACAAAAAGTTCAGATTGATAATAATGTTTCGATGATGTTGAATGATTTTGCCAGTTATTATCACAAAACTTCTAAATTTTATATTTTCATAGGAAACAATTGAGCCATTGAGAGCAAAAGTGGTACATGTGCCATTAAGTAAATTTTTCAGGAGACACGATAAACAAAAACACTCAAATAAGTAAATTATTTTCAACAATTTTTCCCAACATAACTGCACTAAATCATTGCTGGAAAGGTTTCAAAAGACGGTACATGAAAGCATAACGAGTTCTGGTTGAGAAACTTACACAAACTTCAATGGAAAAACATGTACCACTTTTGTTCTATGGGAAAAATAATGACAAGCAGAAAACGTTGAGAGCAAAAGTGGTACATGTCCAGTCTAAGCATGAAGGGTGCATTATAGCTCGCTAATCTTAAAACATAGACCATTCATGTCTTAAGCGGAGTTGTTCAAGTGATTGAGTACTATAGAATGATGATCTGTTTGTCGGAACTCTGTCACTTTGTGGCGCTAGTGTATATGTAACAGAAGACATTCTAAATAATCTAGATCGACTGGAGCTTGAATTGGCTCTAAAAATTAAAAATACCAAATACCCAGGTATCTTTAGAATTGCTATTTGGTCGATAATAACTACACGATGGACCCAGGCTCAACATTCGCTAGACTACCGGTTGCCCTCCGGATCCATAAATACCGTAGAAGAGGAAAACTGAAAATTATTTTGGCTATAACTCTGGTATAAGTTAACAGATCTCGGCTTTTCTTTGATACTATGGTATTTATTTGCTGTGATAGTTTCGAAAAAAAAACACGGAAAATACTAGGAACTGTTCTTTAAAGCAGACAGTGTATGTAGTTATAGGAGCGACAAATGAGTGAACTGAAAATATGATACAGCCTTGGAAAAATATTCACCGTATCCAGATGGGACTTGGACCTGTTTTTCAAAATTAATCTCGTTTACGGTAACTCCGGATCTTTCGGTGGGCTATCTGATGGTAAATTTGAGTAACATTCTGTCATGAGATCATTTATTTTCGTCTGGGAGGTTTAGAAAAAAAGTGGGACTGTTCTTAAAAATTAATCTGGTTCACATGGTGGCCATCTTGGAGCATTTTTCGTTAAAAGATCATTTTCCCTCTAGAATTGATCTCAAAAAAAAAAAAAACAGAAAGCTTTAGGAACACTTTTGAAAATTGACATTTTACGCTAGTTCCGGATCTTTCGGTGAAATCATTTCGTTTCTCGTCAATCCCGCAGAAGCAGTTTTGAATAAATTAGGAAGCTCTAGGATCACTTTAGAAAATTGACCTCAGTTACGGTATTTCTGGATCTTCCGGAAGGCTATCGGTGGCCTGCCCAAAGCCAAACCTGGGTCCAGTGTGTAAATATATATCTTTATCAAAGACCTCAGAGAGTTATCTTCTAAATTGTCCACAGCATACGAGTTGATACTGAAATAGATAAAACTCTTTTTATAACAAAACAGTCACGGGTACACTAGCGCCACGTAGTGAGAAAATTCCAAAACAGACAGATCTTCATCTGAAAGTACTCAATCACTTGACCAACTTTGCTGAAGACATGATTGTTCTATATCCTAAGATCTCTGACTTACAATTCATCTAATATGCACATACTGGACATTTACCTCTTTTGCTCTCAACGAAATGGTGATTATGTTAATTACCAAAAATTTTTCTGGCTATAACTTTGGTTTAGGTTATCAGATCTCGGTTTTTCTTGGATAATCTAGGACGTTATTGCGTTCTGCATCAACTTATGCAAAAAACCCAAAAAGTGTAAAAATGGCACATGTACCACTATTGCTCTCAACGGCTCAATTATAAAACTGATTCTATGCTTTTCTGCTTCTACTTTATAAGCAAATACGGCTGGAAGTGACATCATTGTACATTTTTTCAATGATCAATTATGGTGCCGATCACGTCCTTTCAATCAGGTGGGAAAAGAGAAGGGATATGTTAGCGTGACCATTGCTGTTTGGAGACAGTGTATTCCACTGTATTTCTGCAAAGAACACTGGAAAAAGATTTTTTTGTTAGTAGGGATTAGGTTGGATCAGGATTCACCTAGATAAGTTATGCGATCATTATGCCATCACATGGGTGATGAGTGTATCAAGATTTCATTGAGAAATTATAAAAATACCAAAACCTACAAAATGGTGTGCTCAAAACGTCCTGAGTATGAGATTCACATTTTGGTAATTTTATTTATTACTACCAGGAAAACTACGTCGCCCATTAATTTAGGCGTTTATGGTTTCATTTTTGGTGGTTTATGGACAGCCCCTTGTCACTACAACACTTTTCTCAAAAGACAATCATCTACAATAAAAAACTAATAATTTGACACCAAAACATTAATTTTGGCCGGAAATCGGATTTTCCTCTCTCAACGTTTTGATACCTTATCGTGGCGCGAATGTATGGGAATGCAGAACAAAACTCAACTCCGGCGATTTCCAGTGAAAGGATGTAAGTTGTGCTTAAAGTAACTATTTTCATGAGTGCCATACGTTATAAATCATCGCAAAAGTGTCTTCTATGACACAACGTTTGAAACCCTCTGAATTTATTTTTCTTCGATATTCTTAATGCTGGCTGAACATATTGGCATATATTATAGAATCCTGGGAAAATATATTATTTTAACTGAAAATACCGTTTCTAACTTTTTTTTTGCTTTAGTAACATTTCCTTGATTTTTATACTCATAAAAACCAGCATGATTGAAAGTTACAGAACTCAAAATAAGATAAAAAAAAAATTTGCAATGTAAGAACCAGTCAATACACCTAGATTTTTTTTTTCTACGCAAGCAGAGCCGGATTTAAGGGGGGGCCCAGGGGGCCCGGGCCCCGGGCCCCCACATTTTTGGGGCCCCCACAAAACGAGAAAAAGTACTTTTCTCTATCGAAAATGAGATTCAATCAAAAGTTCAATTTACAGCAAGAAAATTTGAACAGACCATTTCAATTTAAAACTTTTCTTCAGTGTATTTTTTCGCGAGCGCCAATATCACAACTACATCCATAAGATCCTTCGATTCTCTTGGAATGACACACATTAACATACCATTTGAATCGAACCAGCGCGCGTGGGAGATCAAGCAGGAAAGAAAATACATAATCCACAAGTTTCCTTAATGCATTGCTGTTGATTCCGAAAATAAGTTTACTTGTCCGAATCAGGGTTACCAGATTTGCGTTGTAAAATGCTGATTTTCAGAGTCCGTGTGCAGATTTATTGACCTGCAGATGTGTGTAGTTATTTCCTAGTTTCTGTAGATTATTGCCAACGTAGCCTTATATTTGCGCAGTCTTACTCAAATTGTGTGCAAATTTTTGCCTGCGGATCGCATTTTTTTTCAAATTGCGGTAGGTTTTTTTCAGATATCAAGAAAAAATTTCGAGATTTCGAACAGTTGCAGACATCTTTCGAAAACATCTGGCACCTCTGGTCTAAATCATTCGACAGTTAGATCTGGCTATAAACAGTGAGCAAGAACCGAATTTATTATTACATTTATTCAAAATGAGCTGTCACCACAAAACCCCGCGTATATCAAAGTGGAGCTCAAAAAAGATGATTACATGAAGAAAAAAATCAAAAACTCGTTAGTGCCTTGCAAAAATTATTTTATTTAAGGATTTATTTGAGCCTAATGATCTCGAACGCAACTGGAGAAAGGTCTTTTTCGAAGATGAAACTGATTGAAAATAGGTTGCGTACGACTATGAAGAGTGAAAGGCTGTCAAACTTAGCATTGTTAAGCTGAGAGTACAATATTCTGAAGGAGCTGAATGTTGATGATTCAATCAATAAGTTCTCTGCAAAAAAAACTCGTAAAAAAAAATCTAGCGAATTTTTGGTAACTTTTCAATAACAAATGAATGTTTTTAACTCGTACGATGAAAAAACGGGTTTGTTTTATTTTTGGGCCTCCACTGTAAACTGGGCCCCGGGCCCCCACAATCGTAAATCCGGCTCTGTACGCAAGAGTTATATTCATCGTAAAAAAAAAAACAATAAAAACATAATTAGAAAATCCGCGTTTATTGAGAAGCCACACAAACATATCTGCGTGAAAATCCGCTTAGAATAAGGTCTGCAAGAATTATTGGAAATTTTTTTTAAACCAACATTTATTAAATTTCTAAGAATTTCATTCAACAAATATTTTACCCGCTTTTGTACGTCATTAATAGATGACCTACGGGTAACCCGTAATCAACGAATAATATGGATTTTTTGAAAAAGAACAGACTTTTTCATTAAAATATTTTTAACTTGAGTTACTAGCAATACTTTTTAACTTGAAAAACTTAAAAAAAATAAACCGTCTTATTTAATTTATAACTACTCATCACATATAGGTAAACTTTATAGATATATCTATACATTTTTATCTTCTTTTTAATGGCAAACACAAAAAAAAGATTAAAAAAAGACCGAGTTGAAAAAAATATGAGCAAAGGTCTAAAACTGAGCTTTGGGTGCTCTGCAGATCGTGCTCCACCTAGTCCACTCATCTTTCTGTTTACGCCCCTCGTCTTCTTGTTCCTACCGGATTTTAAGCGAACACCAATTAAGCAGGGTAGCTATCCGACATTCTAGCTACATACCCTGCCAACGTATCCTTCTGGCGCAAGCTCGTAGTTCATTTCACGTCTCCAAACTCCGTTTTCCTGCACACCGCCAAAGATGGTTCTTAGCACCCGTCGTTCAAAACTAAGAGTTCTTCTCGAGCATTGTCCTCGTCTTATGCCCAGCCGGTCTTATTAGCGTTTTGTATAGAATGCAGTTGGTGTGTGGACTCAGGTTTTGCGACTGTAGTTTTAATGGAGCCTTTGGTGGACATGACATCATCCGATAATGCGCTTACTAATATTCCAGCTGGTATCGTTGTTCTCAACTACCAGAGGATTTTTGGGGACCGAAGCCATCGAAAATTCCTCGGAACAACTCACCGTTCCCGTCTCAATCAACTTTAAACCCTTCAAAGCAATAGGTGCTCGACCACCGGTGGATTTTGTAGTAATTGAATTGTACAGCTTTGCAAAAAAGTCCTGATTCTTTTGTATCCCATAGCTTGGTGCCTGGCTGTATGGAACAATGTGGAAACGAATATATCGGCCTGCGTCATGCCGCCAACAGCGAAGATGTATTAACGCAGCAGACGGATATCGATGTTGCAGACTCACGTGTTGTCGTTTTGGAACCACGGTTACATCAACGAATAAGCATCTATTATCAAAATGTGAGAGGACTGCGAACTAAAATTGATCAGCTATTTTTGGCTGCTTCTGATGGCGATTTCGACGTGATTGTTTTGACAGAAACTTGGCTGAATGACCATATTAATTCGCTGCAATTATTTGGCCCACTATATACAGTGTATAGAAATGATCGAGATCCTGCTTAATCTGGTAAATCGCGGGGTGGTGGAGTGTTAATAGCTGTTTCCAACCGGCTGCAGTCTGTGCAAATAGAATGCACTGAAAATGGCATTGAGCAACTTTGGGTAAGCGTGTGTACTGAAGATCGAAATATTTGTGTTGGTGTTGTCTACCTTACTCCTGAAAATGCCATTGAGAGACACCTTGATTCCGTGTCGGCAATTTCTAATGCACTTCGGACACATGACTTTCACGCTTTATTTGGTGACTATAATCAACCGTCGCTGACTTGGAAAACGTCACACTCTGGTTTTGTCTATCCCGATCCGTCAGAGTCCGTTTCCTTACGGTACAATTCTTCTCTCATTGATGTAATAAACTCGCTAAATATGTTGCAGTTGAACGCGGTTAGGAATGAACGAAATCGTACATTGGATCTCGTTTTCGTTAACGAAACAGCTTCTACAAATTGTGTAGTGTCTGAAGCCCCTGAATCACTAAACGAAGCTGACGCGCATCACCCTCCTTTGCTCGTAACATTAACCTGTAAGAAAAATATTCGTTTCGCAGAAGTAGAGGACAACAGGCGGCTAAATTTTTCTAAAACCGGTTTTGAAGGACTGAATTGCTCCTTTAGAAATTTAAATTGGCACCTTTTACTAAATGCTGATGTAAATGCTGCTGTTAAAAGTTTCTCTTCAATTTTAAATGAGCTGTTCCTCTTTCTCGTCCTCGGTCAACCCCTCTTTGGTCGAATCGGCGACTTCGAACACTCAAACGTCTTACAGCAGCTGCGCTTAGGCACTATACTAAGCATCGCAACCCAGTGTCCAAACGCGAGTTTAATTGCGCCAGTAGCAACTATAAAAATTACAAGCGCTTTCTCTACAAGCAATATGTGATAAAAACGCAATCAGACCTTGAACGAAATCCAAAGCGGTTTTGGAAGTTTGTAAACGAAAAACGGAAAGAAACCGGACTCCCATCTACCATGTTTCTTGAGAACGAATCTGCCAGCTCACCCGATGGAATCTGTAATTTATTTGCCAAACATTTCTCGAACGTTTTCAAGCCAAATTCAGCCACCGCAGAGCAAGTCCAAAGAGCTATCCAAGATGTTCCAACTAACCTGATTAGTCTGTCCAATGTGCAGTTTACTGACAACGATGTTTTGACAGCTCTAGGGAAAATGAAGTCCTCCTTGTCCCCTGGACCAGATGGAATTTCTGCCATTGTACTTGAAAAATGTGCAGCACTGCTATGTGTATATCTTAGGATTACTTTTAACAAATCGTTGGCACAGTCAGAGTATCCATTATTGTGGAAAAAAACATTTCTGTTCCCTGTTTTCAAGCACGGCGACAAGCAAAACATTGTAAATTATCGTGGTATAACCTCGTTATGTGCAAGTTCCAAGTTGCTTGAAATTTTATTCCGAAATCTTCTATCACGCTACTAAACCGTACATATCTGAGGATCAGCATGGCTTTCATCCCGGACGATCGACAACAACAAACTTGCTGCAGTTTACCTCACACTGTATTACGAAAGACTTGGAGTTGCATCTCCTCTTGTCAATTGGATGAAGTCTTATCTTATAGATCGATCTTTATCGGTCGAATTGGGAAATGCTGAGTCCTACAGTTTTGTGAATTTTTCGGGTGTGCCTCAAGGAAGTAACCTTGGTCCACTGCTTTTCTTACTGTTTTTCAACGATATCTGTCTGGTTTTGCTACTAGGATGCAGGCTGATTTATGCCGATGATCTTAAATTATATTTGGCAATCAGATCTTTTGCTGACTGCCGGGAGCTGCAAAGGTACGTTGACTTTTTCTGCGACTGGTGTTGCAAAAATCTTCTGACCAGAAGTGTAACAAAATGTTCCGTGAGACAAGCTCTTTGACAAATTTTGAATGCTAATGTTAATTGTTTAATGTTAAATGTGGTATGTTGAATGCTAAATGTTAAATGTTTATTGTTAAATGTTAAATAGTATTTTACGAAATTCTGGTGGGGTTTTTACGCCTGTTTGAGACTGACTCTTGGTTATCTCAAGGGGGCTTTTCCCCGCCCTATAAAAACCATCATGACCTTAATGGCTAGATGGTCAAATAAGACAATAAATAAATAAATAAAATAAAATAAATAATCTGTTGAAAATCGTGCCCCGCATGTTAAACCCCGCTCGTCTCATAACTCTCTGTAGTGTTTAGCAAAATCGATTCATCGTGCATAATCCGCAGATGAAAATGAAAACTAGATGACAGCACTGTAAATTAGATGGCAGGACCATACAAGGATATTGAAAAGAAATGCTTCATCTTTTGCCACCTTGCCGTCATCATCAAGTTACCACTATAGAAATCAGTTCAACTTTCGTTCACGCGCAGCGACAATAGTGTGCGCTGCATACTGCACGAGTCAGGTATCTTGTACTAGTCATCTTTGGTCGTATGCGGCTTCGAAATCGACTAAAAGACGTTGTGCAGGGACCCTAAGCTCGCGGCGCTTTTTCGTGATCCGCCGCAGTATAAATATTTGGTCAACGACGATAGCTGTTTTAACGATGTTCCAGTGATCCTCTAGAGGGGCTCAGGTTCTCCCTTTTTTCTGGCAACGCAGCTTCGGGCGATGACCCGTGCTGTGCTGCGACGTCGTGTTGCTTCGCGCGAGATTATACCGTGGCGGGTGACAGTACCTATGTTATGAACAATGAATAGTTGTTGGCGTATATTACCATCGATAAATCCATGTAAGCGCCTCGCTGTGCTCTTACGTCGATAATATCCGAGAAGTTCCGATCATCTATCAAAACGTGGGCGATTTGTGTTTCTCTTCTATTTGTGTAATCTGCAGGTGGAGGTTATGCTGCAAAAGGGTGCTACGAATAACCATGTTCTTGGAGGTGGTAAAGTCGATTAGTAACTGAGGTTACTGAACGTTTTCACCAGAGTTGTACTTCCACAACTCTGGTAGATGATGTGACCATCCCTGTACGTACGAACCATCGTTTCTTTCCAGCATACCTCCTGTAGCGCTACAATGTGGAACTTGCAGAAAGATCGGCAGTTTCATGTTCCAAGTACCCAATCGTTAGTCCGTTTTCGATGCCTAGGACCTAGCCGATTGTTCCGTTCCGTAAGTATAGTAAAGGCGTTCGTTGCTGGTATTTTTTTAAGTGCAGGCTTGCAGGGCCGGCGACCAACTCCACTATGTCACAGGAAGTCCACTATGTCACAGGAGGGCACTACCAGGAGTTGGGATGAACTGCGTTACATAGAACTCTTCCGTTGATATTCATCCCAAAGAAACTCCCCGTCCCCTATCAGCATGCCACGAGCAGTCCCACCGGTGTTGGTTACTCGGTCTTTTCACTGGTTACTCGGACATCAGTTGATACTGCGAGAAGGAGGGGGTTCGGTAGCTGGAAAGTTCAGGTTCACTAGTGGAAACTGTTTTGCGCCATTGATCCAGTCATTAAACAACTCTACTTTCAGATTAACGAATTTAAAAGTCACAACTTAAACTTCAACCTTCTTATTACTACTCTCACTTCCTTAATCCTGGTTTTCACGGTGCAATCTGGATACGGTTGGCCAACCGTTCTGCTGCACCCCGTCGTCGTAGTTTCTGTTGATTCTCGTAGTTCCTGACATTTTTTCATACTAGCCTAATTCCTAATTCCAGAGTTTTGCGTTCCCAGTAGGCTAGTGTTTATTAGAGTTGTGGATTGCATGTTGCGCCGTGAGTCTTTATCAAATTAACCGTTAAGCATACTGCCGGTACCCACATAACTGTCCCATACTGATTTTGGTCACTTTTGAGTTATCGTCGGGAATCGACTTAATTGTTATCATATTTTCTGAAAAAAAAAATTAAAATTGATACTTTTGTATGGAAAAACATGGAAAAAATACCAAGTTGTTCTTGTCCCATATTGAAAGTACCCGCATTACAGTCCCACTGCATAGTGGTACAAACTACAAACATATGATTTTGCTCCAGATTAGTGTATATCGGATTATTATTATATAGAAGTATGTCATTTAATTACCTAGACTAATGTTGTTTTTCTGTAGTACTATCTACGTTGCCGGTGATACTGCCGGTTGCTGGTTGAATTTATATGGGATGGGACAAAATATGCGAGTACTTTTGAAATGTACCCGCATATTTTGTCCCATTTTCAAGTTATATAACGTGAAACCAATTCCACGATAAATTTGTGGTGCCATGAAACTGTTATGGTCATTACGGATAATATTAAATCGCCGTTTTCTCAACATGTTGTTTTTTATTATGGGACAGTTATCCGGGTACCGGCAGCATAGTTTACAGTTCCAAGCGAAGTGAAAAATTTGACAAGTGAAAAAGCGTAAATTTTCGCTTGCGAAATCTGTCGTGAAAACCCGTTTGTGGCACACGCAGGTGTTTCACCAGCCTGCAGTTTACAGTTTAAGTGAAGCAAAATTCACGAGTTTACACTCCGAGCGAAATGAAAATTGGCTGCAACTGACAGAAATAAACGCACGCAAGTTTTCGCTTGCTGCTGCTTTTTTCACTACCGTTCACATGCGTGAAAAAAGTAAAACCCAGTGAAAAAGATGAGATCCACAACCTTCGATTTCGCTGGATCGAATTTGTTTACAGTTCCAAGCGAAGTGAATTTTTTTCAGGTTGCATTTTTCACGAGCGTGAAAAAATGAACATTTTGTATGAGAATTTCACTTCGCATGGAACTCTAAATAGGGCTTTACAATTATATTCGAATTATATTGAAATTGATTGTTTTCTTACAATAATTTATTCTACAGCAATAAACATGGATAATAACAATCGTTTTAAATCTGCGGGTACTATAGAGTGAACGTTCGAAACAGTAACATAGCAACCTGAGTTGTTATCAACATATCTAAGAGCTTTTGGCGTCAAATGGCAGGTTTTTTGGGTATGGGGAGAAAACAAAATATCAGTTTAATCCAAGGATTTCCATAACGTAAAAAATGCACACTTAACGTGACGTTACAACGCTGAACTCTGTTTTTAATCAATGTACCAGAAATATTAAAAATAACCAATAACCAGAAAAAAAAACCAGAAAAATATATTTAATAAATACTTCTGGACAATAATTTTAAGAAATGTATTAAAAAGTACTAAGTTTTTGTTGATTTTACTTAAACTTGGTAAAAAGTTTTTGATGTAGGACTACGTCTTTCCTCACTACATGATGAAAATTACGAAAAACATTCAATATCGAATATCCACAAACATTTTCCATACGATTGGCTCATTTCAGACATGCAGACATAAAAAATGTAGACGAAATGATTCCACGCGTTCAGTTATTGGTTAACAATGCCAACCAATTGACATAGTATTATTCACCCGACGTAAGCGTCGCACAGTAGGGCCGTTCTGAAGAAAGACGATCAAAAGTCTTTTCTAACTTTTCCATGCTTTTGAGGGGTTTGGTGTTTTCGAAAGAGTTGTTCAAAATACCTATTAAAATAATCTGACATTTTCATTTAATTGCTCATTGAGCTAGTATAACACTTAGAGAAATAAACTTTTTTTTAATTTTATGAAATATTCAATTTCTGTCTTCGGCAGTTATAGAGCTATCGATTTCATGAAACTTTACCAAAGACAGGCAATTCCTAGGTCTTATTTCTGAAGAGATATAAATGTTTTTCTTGAAAGACTACTTCAAAACTATTTTTTTTAAATTAAATTATATCTTAAGAGCCAGTTCACGACAGGCGCAATCGCGTGTTGTTTTGATGTTCTCCGATTGGGCTAAAATTTTCAGTGTTTGTTTGCAAGTTTTGCAAAATTTCATTTTTTTTCATTGAGGTTAAGTGGGGTAAAACGGCCCTTGAAAATAATATTTCCAAAAACTTGATGACTTGATGAATTTTTCTAAAAATTTGTGGTATTATTCTACACTAAGAGTATTTCAAAACGCACGGTCACAATATATGGCAAGGAATTATCAAGACGAAAAAAATGCATTTTTCTTTTAAAAATTGTCAATTTTCAGGGTCATCGTACTCTTCTCAACATCGCTAGAAAAAATATCTGAATATAACGTTTTTTAGAGCAACTCAAGAGCTTTAATGTCATATATAAGCCAAGTGTGCCAAATGGGGTAAAACGACCTGAATAGGTTTTTTTTTTTTCAAAGAACCGTCAAAATCACTAAAATCACCATATTTCCTGCTAGATTTAATAGATTTTGCCGACAATCACTCTCTCTTACCAGAACTACCTACTTTACCGAAGATACGTCATTTGGGGTAAAACGTTCCTTGAAGATTTTTTTTTTTTTTCGAAACATGCCGACAAAATCACCAAAACTGCAAGAACTCGGGTTGAACTTGACAGATTTACTGAAAATTCAGATTATCACTCCAGTTAAATACGAACTTAAGTGACAGATAGATTTACATGACGAAAAAAAAATTTGTTTTTCTTGGAACATGTTTGGTGATTTTCGAGGTGCTATTTTCTCTACAGAAAACAGTCCAGACCCCAAAGGTAACATTTTATAAAACAACTAAAGAGCTTGTATTTGATATAAAATCCAGATGCATCATTTGGAAATATTTTTTATCTAGTTTGATGCTTTTCTTGAAACTGAGTGAAAAAGCCAAGAGAAACTCTAGTCCTTTTTAGTCAGTTTTCAAATTAGGCATCTTGATTTTATATCAAATAAAAGCTCTCTAGTTGTTTAATAAAATGCTAATTCCGGGTTCTGGACTGTTTACTGTAGAGTAAATAGCACCCCGAAAAAAAATTTTTTTTTCGTCATGTAAATTTATTTTTCACTTTTGTTATCGTGCCCTTAAGTGTGTATTTCACTAGAGTGATAATCAAAATCTATACACATAAAAATGCAGCTCTGTCTGTCTGTCTGTTCCTTGTAGGTTCGGAAATTACTGAACCGATCGGCGTGAAATTTTGTATATAGGGGTTTTAGGGGCCGAGAAAGGTGACTAAGATAGTTCGAAACCCCTCCCTCTACTGGAAGGGAGGGGTCCCATACAAATGAAAGACGAATTCATGCACATCTCGAAAACTAATTCAACAAATGGAACCAAATTTGGCGGGTGGATATTTTAGGGGTAACAGAACCATCGACAATGGTTTGGCACCCCTCCCTTTTCTGGAAGGGAGGGGTCCCATACAAATGGAACACAAATTCATGCACAGCTCGAAAACTAACCAAGTAAATGGAACCAAATTGGGCAGGTGGATGTTTTTAGAGGTATCAAATATATCCATAACAGTTTGACCCCCCTCTCTCTTTCGAAAGGGAGGGGTTTCACACAAATTTCTGCACATCTCGAGAAATGATCAAGCAAATGGAACCAATTTTGACATGTTGAGGTTTCTGAGAGCAATAAAAATTTGCGACTCCAGACACCATTGTTAAATTTAAGATGGAAACTTCCGGTTTCTATCCGGAAAATGTCTTTAAATATCATTTTAAAATCCAAGATGGCGATTTCCGGTTTCTGAAAAACAGCGACAAATGACCAAATATGGGTATTTCTGTGATTGTTATGATGCACTGAAGCCACAAATCGACCTCAGACAACATTTTGAATTGTAAGATGGCGACTTCCGGTGACTGGAAAAAAGACGAAAATGACCAAATTCCACCTAATATGGATGTTTCTTTGACCAAAGTGACGCTCAGAGGCCTGAAATTGTCTCCAAATGCCATTTTGAAATCCAAGATGGCGACTTCCGATTTTGAAAAACAGCAAGATATGACCAATTACCACCCAATATGGGTATTTCCGAAATCTTTATGATGCATTGAAACAACAAATCGACCTCAGACAACATTTTGAGTTGTAAAATGGCAACTTTTGGTGACTGGAAACTGCCGAAAATGACCAAAAAACAACCAAATATGGGTGTTTCTTCAACCAGAATGATGCTCAGAGACCAGAAATTGTCTCCAAATGCCATTTTGAAAACCAATATGGCGACTTCCGGTTCCTAAACAACAGTGGCAAATGACTAAATAACACTCAATATGGGTATTTCCGGGATTGTTATGGTGCACTGAAGCCACAAATCGACCTCAGACAACATTATGAATTGTAAGATGAAGACTTCCGGTGAATGGAAAACTGCCGAAAATGATCAAATACCACCCAATATAGGTGTTTCTTCAACCAGAATGACGCTCAGAGGCCAGGAACTGTCTCCAAATATCATTTTGAAATCCAAGATGACGACTTCCGCTTTCTGAAAAACAGCCAAAAATGGCCGATTTCCATCCAATATGAGATGCTTCGATACCAGAATGATACACAGGAGCTATAAGCGACCACAGACACCATATTGAATTCTAAGATGGTGACTTCCGGTTTCTGGAAAACAGCTGAAAATGACTAAATAACACCTATTATGGGTGTTTCTTAAACCAGGATGACGCTCAGGGGCCAGAAATTGTCTCCAAATGCCATTTTAAAATCCAGAATGGTGACTTCCGGTTTCTGAAAAAAGCCAAAAGTGACCAAATACCACCCAATATGAGTGTTTTTTTAACCAGAATGATGCATGAAGCCAAAAATTTACCTCAAACACCATTTTGAATTGTAAGATGGCAACTTCTGGGAAACAGCCGAATACTACTACATATGAATATTTCCGTAATCGAAATAATGTGTAGAAGCCAAGCATTGACCCTGGACACCATCTTGAATTCGAAGACGACCACTTTCAGTTTCTGAAAAACTACGAAAATAACTGAATACCATCCAATATAAGTATTTCCGGAATAGAGGTGTTGTACCAAAGGCAAAAGACGAGGATGTTGTCATTCCGAATCGCAAGAAATCAATGAATTTGGAATATTGAAAGTTATTAAATTAAACACAAAAATAGGCGGGACGAAGTTTGCCGGGTCAGCTAGTGTTCAATAAATCTATCATGTCTAACCCGAGTTCATGCAGTTTTGGTGATTTTGACGGTATTTTTCTAAAAAAGTTCTTTAAGAAACGTTTTACCCCAAACGGTGTATCTTCTGGTAAAGTAGGTAGTTCTGGTAAGGTAGAGTGATTATCCAAATTTTCAGCGAAATATTTTATGTCCAGCAGGAAATATAGTAACTTAAGTGATTTTGAAGGTTTTTAAAAAAAAATCTTCTAGGGCCGTTTTACCCCATTTGGCACACTTGGCTTATACATGACATTCAAGCTCTTGAGTTGCTCTACAAAACGCTCTATTCAGATATTTTTCTAGCGATGTTAAGAAGAGTATGATGACCCTGAAAATTGACAATTTTTAAAAGAAAAATGCATTTTTTTTCATCATGCTACCTCTTTGTTATATATTGTGACCATGCGTTTTGAAGTACTCTTAGTGTAGAATAATACCACAAATTTTTAGAAAAATTCATCTAGTCTAGCAGGAGTTATTGCAATTTTTAGTATATGGACGTTTTTGGACATATCATTTGCAAAGACCGTTTTACCCCAGTTAACCTCAATCAAAAAAATTGAAATTTTGCAAAACTTCCTACCTTGAATAGAAAGTCGGTTGCGGTTCTCGCAAACTGGCTCTTAACTACTTCAAAAAACACCGGGAGGGGGCTAGCAACGTGCTATATTAACGATATGCTTGTTGACGGTAAACAGTTTACGAAAAAATAATGTACTTTGAGTGGAACGTTCGTCTGTATGCCTACAAACAATCCGTCCCATTTTTCAAATTCTTTCATTCTATCACCTACGCCGCGCTGCATAGTTGCTGCGTAAGTTTTCTCCGTAGATATTGAGGACAAACACACGGGTTTCCTGATCATCCCATCGCTGTTATGTGCAATCGAACTTGCTAGTTACAATGTTGTGACAAAGAGGGTCATATCAATGTTTCATTTCCCCGTAGGTCGAATTTATCATCTGCTGTGCAATGGTCAGTATTGCCAAGGAAGATGTTCTGCCGAACATTGAAGCTGTTCTGCTAGCAAAGTGAACGAGAAAGAAGGCATAACATGAATAATTCTCAGTTTTTCCAAACTAAAACCAACCGTCCCTTTATGAACGACCTCATGTTTTCAATTGAAGCAGTAAAAATGAGTTTCACCTGCCTTTTTCATCGAGCAGTATTTAATTCAACCTCCGCTGTATGTTTTGATGGTAAAGTGGTACTCTACCCACAACTGTGTTCCAGCAACATTCAACATTATTGTTGAATGTTTTTAAGTCAATTAAACAACGCTTTTCTTCGAGGTTACCAATCATTTGATAAAAGAAAAAATCGGAAAAGAATTATTACTAAAACCACCGTTGCATAACATAAAATAATTAACCCCAATCGTAGGTGTATTTTCAAATCTATTGCATGAAATATATTTACATTAGACAGGCTGTTACAATTCTGCGACAATCTTGCAGTCCCAGGGCCGGCGTTTCATGTGGGTAGTGTGGGTAGTAGTACCCACTCGGAAAATATCCCTGTGGGTACTTACCCACACGGAATTATAAGACAAAACCAAAAAAAAAAATGTTTTCTATGTTCGAAACTTAAAATTGCCGTGCACATGTGGGAGCGACTACTTTTCAATGGATATCTACAGATTTCATTCATTTATAAGCGATTTGCCATCTAACAAACAAAATTTCAATTCCGAAAACTTTAAGAGCTACTCTTGTGCATTTTTGGTCAGAAAAGTGAGACTTTCACTACTGTGAGTAAAGCCTTACCAGAAGTCCGACACTTCGTGGACGCCAGATACCCCCGTTTCGACATATATATGATCTTGGCACTATTGGGTAAGAAACAAAGCATCGAAAAAAAATCCAGTTCCGAACGGCCGACGAACCTGAGTGATAAGAAGCTCCAAAAAATGCTGAAGAGGTATACCGAGGGAAAAGTGGCTACATCGCTGCGTGCGCTTGGTCGGACGGTTGGTGCCAGCGGCCAAACTGTGAAAATTGCCTGGCGAACATGGATGGCAACGACTGGCAGGGAGGAAAATTTCATTTAACACATCAAGTTCCTCAGGAAGGTGCTGCTGTGGCTGACAATTAGCGAGAAGGGGATGTTAAAGTTGCTCTTCTTTCGCTCCGGACTGAACGTGAACGAGGAAATTTATACTAAGAAGTGCCTACCGGAAGTTGCGTCATTCATCAAGAAATACCATTGGGGCGAAAATGCGGTGTACTGGCTGGATCTGCCGTCGACCCACTACTCAAAGCAATCGATGGTGCGTCCCCTAGCTGACCACATCGAGAGTTTTTTGACAAAACTGCAGAATAAGATCTACTCCAACAGTTTTGTCGCGAAACTTGATGAATAATACGAAGAAAGAACTCAAAACATGCCTACACGCCATGGCGATTGTTCCGGTTAACTACCGGAAGGCCACCCATTAACCTTCTTCATTTCTTACTACCCACTCGAAAACATAGTGTGACTCCGGCTCTGTGCAGTCCTGTCTTATAATAAACCTCTTCAACTATGTTGTTTAATAATTGGCGCCGTTGAACATTAAATTGTATTTGGGCCGTGTCAAATAAATAATATGTGAAAAAAACTATGTTGTTTGAACTTGAAGTTATTCGAAAACTTTTGGTGAAAAGTTCAGGTTGGAGGAATGTTATACATGTGATTTTTAGAAATAATTATATTCCAATGATGAAATTTGATTCCACCGTTTCCCATTTTCAAGATATTCCAACAAGAAGTACGAAGAGTTCGAATTTATTTTGAATACACGCCTTTTATTGTAAGTTATTCTTGATTCTCTGGTTCACATTCACAGGCTTATAAAAATGTATTATCAATAAACAATTCACTCTTTGATAACAAGAAGTTCGAAAAGATAGATTGAATTAGGAATTTTTTTTATTGAATTGTAATGCTAAGTAATTTCAAGAACTCAAAATATCCAGCAACTTTACTGCCCATAAAAGCATAAGAGTACCATATGGAAATACTCACAATTGAGAAAATTGCAATTGAAGTTCTAATCTTGAATTTGATGCAAATAACTATGATTTGACAAAAAGTATGTTTTATTCAACTGTATGTTAATGAGGTGGAACATTATATATTTCCATGAGTTCTAAGAACTTTTGTATGAATTCCAGGCTTGGAAATAAATGATGGGACTCGTTTACCTTTATTTTCTCTCTATATATAAAAAATTAAAGCATATCAGTCTCCACGCATTCTAAGACGGCCAAGGCTTTTATTATCATTCCTTATTGTGATGAGATACACAACAATTGAACAATTTATTCAATCCAAATTTTTTTCGAAATGCCACATTGGATCATATGAATTGCAATCTGATGGTTTGGTTTCAACAGATTGCAACATGGACCGGTGCATGTTACTTACCGAAGAGCTACTAAAGCTGATAGATGAAACCTCGTTCGACATAGAGTCTACAATCATCATCATCATCAAACAGTTCACGAGGAATCGATGCAGACCGTAAGGCCACACAACTGAACACTTTAACTCCATTCATTCTAGATGCTTAGAAGGATAAACTCAAGATGGGACTCGTATGCCTTTATTTTCAATATGGGACAGACAAGGTTTGGTATTTTTCCAGTATTTTTCAGAACAAACTTTCAAATTTTATTAAGGCATACGCAAATTTGAATAAAATTAGATACATTGACAGTATAAACTAAAATTTGCCTAAAAGTCATATGGGACTCCTATGCTTTTATTGGCAGTTTACTGCTTATGATCGAGTATCAACCATTCGTTTCACCCTCGAATTCGCACACTCAAGCTCCCCCAAACAAGAACCCTTCTTCAGGCTGCCGGTGTGGTGATTACCGACACTCAATCATGCGGAATGACAAATCGGTACCAATTTGTTATACGCGTTATTTTTACACTCAATTAATTCGACGCAAATTTCGACCAATAAACTCACCACGACGCCTAATCGGCGCTGGTTGGCACAGGCTGGCTTCTGTTGGTTTGGCGTTGAACAGCTGTTTTTACGATCGATTCAAATCGATAACTGTCACGGAGCTGGCGAAAAAATACAGCATCACACTACGGCAAACGTCAGTGGATCTGTTTTGGGATCCAATCGGAGCGCTTGTGAGGGTGCCCACCCGTTTGACACAAGCTAGAAGCACTCACTCTAACTGAGCAATTCACGTTTTTCACACCTCATTCATATGCAAACTCGTCGGCTGACGGCGGAGACCCTGCACGGCTGTTTTGTGTTCGCCATTCTTATTTAAATGGGTACTTCTAAAAACGTTGCTCGGAATTTGCATTTTCACCCTCCAATGAAGGTAAAGTAGGATGGCAATGGAGCAACGAGTAGCGAGTAAAATTACTCCACATATAACGGAATGGAAATTACAAGAGCACACCTTCGAAAAAGAGGAGAAGAAAGACTTCCACAACACAACAAAAGTCGAGATCAAAACATAACAGCTTAAAACGGGTTTGCCACAGTTTTTTTCTTCTTTGACTCACCTTTTTGCTACGTCGCTACTCAACAACAGTCACATCAACAATAACACACACGAGAAGTGTGGATCAAGACGAAAAAAAAAATAAACTGTTTCTGTGAAAACATAATTGCCCCAAAGTCGCGCACTGCACGACGAGATTCGAATAACGAAAGCAGCAAACTGCGCAGAAAAAAAAACGCGCAATCGCAAACCTCACGATCCTGGCCTGGAAAGGGTTAGAGTGAGAGCGGTTTTTTGCCCTCCCGGCGATTACTCATTCATTCAAAATTTGCGACCACGCGAAATTTACGACCATTTAGGTGCCCAAAAATTCCGCTCGCTCGATCGATCAACGTAAGAATAATCGCAGCGCAGCTCGGGACCGCCAATGATGAGGAACTGTTGTCGGATGGTCATAAACCCATTTACGAGGAACTTTAGTCTAATGAATAGAGATTTTTTTATGTTCAAGTTGGGATCCATTCATGACGGCAAATGAATTGTCAGTTTGTGTGGGGTACAAAACTCGACGAGGAATCATTCATTCGCCATCAATCACTTGGGGGCACGCTTTCAAATTTATGACCCTCGAGGTGGAGGAGATCATCATCAACGGAAGATAAACGTATCCGATTGCGATAATTACCTCTACTGTAGAAGGGTGCTGTAGGAAAGAAAACTTGAGCCGAAATTTTAACGTAAGTTTTCCGATTCAAATTTAGTTAGATTGTGGATGTTTGTAAGTTTTAAACAGAAGCATAAAATTGACGTTTCGCTGAACAACATCTGAACATCTTTCTCTGTTCCGACAAGGACGTATTAAGAAAGTGTAAAACTAACAAACTAAAATAATGGCTAAGCGTAAATCAACCGCACTTGAACGGTCTTTACGCTGGCACGCTGGGTAATTGAAAAAGGTGCTAACCTTCGGCGTGAGTCCGCCTCCGAAACGCCTTCATCGTTAGTCTGGTTGCGCTGGACTGCTGCGCGGGTCCAAGTGCTGTGTGGCGCCTCGCAGCTACTTTGAAACCGTGTCGGCAGCTCGCAATATTTTTCGCGGCCTGTGTCTTGTAGTTCAAACACACATTTCTTTTCTATTTTCCGTTGCTTTACGGGGTAGATAAACTGACCAGATTAGCAGAGGCTAATAAAATAAGATTTAAATCGGGTACCGTACCATTACCTGCCGCGCGGTACCAAGCACCAGTAATTTTTACTCGGAGTGGTAACATCAATAACAGCGTACCCCCTTTCCCTTACCAGCTATTTACACTTGCTCGGGGACAGAGCGCTAATTTATAGTCCCACGGCGTGTTGGTTCGCAGTAGATTCCGGCTAGCTGGAACCGTAGATTCCCGTCGACATGTGTTATGACATGTGTTCTGCAGTGCTGATGTTCACTCGGCATGTTCACCGCGATAAGACGGTCAGCCGGGAACACGCGAAGCACATTAGTCCAATTGTCCGCACACCGGCTGCTGCGGCAGAACATCGACGATCGGACGGAGTTCTTTGCCATGGTAACAAGCGGAAAACAGCATTAACAGCAGCCTTCTGCGATCGTATTAGCAGGCGGCGCCGACCGCCGATACCGAAAAATGTTTATGATCATTTTACATTGTAATTAAGATGATAATAAATAAATCATCATATTATCACCTGTTCAGCACCTGGACACCTAGCGCAAAGGATCGAACGGCCTCTTCGGCTCGGAGGACGTACCCAGTCCCCCCCCCCCTCAACCGGCCATGTTTAGAAGCGAAACAGGATGCCAAAGGGGCGGGGTCCTAGGAACGGCTAAACCAGGGGGTAGATTAATTGCTCCTCTTTAGTGAGAAGTATCAACGTCTTAATTTATCACTTGCACTTTGCCGGGTAAAGGACAGATCTATCTCACGAGTCTGCAAGCGTTTCATAGTGCAAGTAGGACGGTAATATGTCCACATATATTCAACTATGGCGCAACAGTATCATTACTGGCCGTATACCGCCGGGGCGCACGGCCATAAATAGTGACGCGCAGGAAGAGTTATGTTGTAGATTTATGCTAATTTTATGTGAAACTAAAACGTTGTCATTTCGCCCCGGGCAGGATGATCTGTATCGCGTGACTGGTGGTGATTTTTATTGACCGTCCGCGGCTGTCCCGTTGTTGTTGTCTATGCAGATTAGCACCGTCCGTCCGTCCGTCCGCTGGGTCAAGTTTCGAAACGGTTGCTCCGATCGGAAGATAGCCAACGAGATCGCCGCCGGATCGAACTGCTGATGTTAGTATGTACCCGAGGCCGGTTGAATAGTCATTAATCATTGCGTAAAGGTAATTTATTCTAGTTTACTACATACTTTTGTGTTCAATGTTTATCTCTGTTCGGCGCCGTTCTCTACATTGATACGTTCCAACTGAAGCATTTACACCTATTGTAATCTACTCTCTATTCTTCACTCTCTACTCACTTTTCTCTACTCTCTGGTATCTAGTCTTTAGTCTCTAATTTGTAATCTCTAGTTTTTATTCCTTATTTTCCAAAGGATGTGCCATATTAAATTACATCACGGAAAAACGCTGTAGAAAATTACCCATTGGGTAGTTTGTCTTTGGTAGTTTGTCTTGGAAACGCTCTCATCGGGACATCGGGAAACAACTTGGAATAGTGCAGATGAGTGACTGCTGTGGTTAAACGTTACTACGAAACGTCAGGAATGTGGCTAAAAATTTGAATCTTGTCAAGAAGGTCTTTCGGTTGGACAGCCCAAAACCGGGAGGGACTGCATACGTACAAAGTGCAGAAGGCTCCAAATCGTGACGAACAGCAAAATTCAGTCCGAAAGTCACGGGACCGGAAACCGTACACCCAGATGCTGACGAAGTCTCATTGTCTCATCATGGAGGATGGGACTTACGCCAGACCGGACTTCCGGCAGTTTCCAGGGCTACTTTTCTTCGCTGCCCAGCACAAGTTTGACGTTCCGAAGAAAGTAAGAAAGCAGAAACTTTCAGAGTTTGCCAAGAAATACTTGATCTGGCAAGCGATCTGTTCATGTGGCAAAAGCAGTGCGCCGCTAGTGACTACCGGAACTGTAAACGGGGAGATCTACCTCAAGGAGTGTCTACAGAAGCGCCTGCTTCCTTTGTTGAAGACCTACGATCCTCAGGCCGGTTCCAACTTCTTGCCACTATTCAAATTATGCCCTGGAGTGGTACGAAACCAACTGGATCATTTTCGTATCCAAGGACATAACCCCTCTCCCAGCGCACCGGAGCTAAGACCTATCGAAACATACTGGGCTATTATGAAGCAGGCACTACGAAAGCATCCCAAGCAGGTCAAATCTAAGGAGAACATGAAGAGAAGGTAAGATTCCTTACAGAAAAGGCTGCAGCCAGATGATATACAAAGCCCAATGAGTGGACTTAAGCATAAGGTGCGAGCGTATGGTTTTGGCATTGAGGTTGAATGAAATAAAATGCCAAAAGCTTACCAATGGATTATATTTTACTGTCTGAAAGTTTGAAAAGGACCCGTTGTCCCGTTTTTCCCGTGATGCGATTTTATGTGGGCTACCCTTCAGGACCTAGTCTCTAGTCTCGACTCTCTTCTCTCTATTCCTAGCCATGAACATGAACAGTGATTGGATAAAACCAGTGTATGAACCCTCTCGCTCAGTAAGGGATGCGGAACGACCTAACGTTCGTAATGGATCGATCAAGTTCTATACTGACGAATCAAAATTGGGGATCGTATCAGGGCCGGGAGTGTATGTTCCTACTGTCTTCCAGGCTGGAATAGCCGCCAGTATAGAATGTGCAAATATCTGCCTGAAAAGGAAGTACAGACACGCCAACAACTACATTTTCTTGGACAGTCAAGCGGCACTTAAGGCCCTGACAGCCTACAAGTGCATGTCTAAAATTTTCTGGGACTGCAATTGCCTTCTACAACAGATGAGCAAGTTGAATTCTGTTCTGAAATCTTTACTGGATCCCTGGTCACTGTGGAATAGATGGCAATGAATTTGCTGATGAACTCGCCAGATTTGGTTCCCAAACAACCTGCATTGGTCCAGAACCGTTTTGCAGTATCTCAAACCGTGTCCTGAAGGCTGAGGTAAAGAAATGGGAACAACGAGATGGAAGGCAGTGAATTCTCTTAACCATTCCAAAAGATTTATAACGCCAAACACAAAAATTTTTCAAAAGTTGCCGAGTCTTAATAAGAACGATCTCAGTATATTCACTGGCCCAAAAACGAGCAAACATCATCTTCAAAAAATTGGTTTCATTTATATTTGTCGCTTCTGCAACTCACAAAGCGGAACCTCGGAACTTTTGCTCTACGATTGCGGAGCACACTCCCTAGAACCCAAGCAAATCTCGTTATAGTTCGCCGTCTATCACTTCCTTAATAATGGGTAGACAAGCTTGAAGCGCAGTGCAGCAAACCGGGGCATACCACAATAGTTCAAATAAATGGACGCAGTGGTCCCAAAACCCCCCAACATGAAAAAAACGCTCACGCTATCCAACGCTATCTAACGCTCACGTAATCTGAGGTTCACACTTTCTAACGCTCACGCTATTAAACCTTAACGCTAATTTACGCTCACGCTATCTAACGCTCTCACTATCTAACGTTCACGCTATTAAACGCTATCTAACGTTAACGCTATCAGATGCTTACGCTATTGAACGCCCGCACTATCTAACGCTACCGCTGTCTAACGCTCACGCTCTATTCTACAATTCTAAATACATATGTGAAGATTTGAGGGAAAAAAATTAAACAAAATATGTATTTTTCAATTTTTGTTTTTTAAATAATTACAAGCCTCGAAAAAAATTAATTGAGGATCAGTTTTAACGATCATAACACATCGTTTGGGAGAATGAAAATCTTTGACGACAACTTTTTTTTATCATCAACACATTAGGACACTGAAGTTAAATACTACAACCAGCGTTGCCAGGTATTTTTTTAAAAAATCTGGAAAAAATCAGGTCATTTTGTGGGGTGAAAGGTGAATTTTTCGAATAAAAGCTTCGGGGTACGCAAAATTTGAGGTGACAAAAATTGCAAAATTTCGCGCCAAATTTGAAGTGATGACCTTTTTGCGGAACAGAGAAAATAAAATCGTGATAAAATCTGGATCATCCATGAAAAATCTGGATAATTGGACATCAAAGCTGTCTACCTGGATACATGTTCAAAAATCTGGATAATCCAGATAAATTTGGATACCTGGCAACGCTGACTACAACAGTCATACCTCGATATAAGGCAACCTCGATATAACGTAAATCGATATAACGTAACTTTTTTTAATTTGCCAAAATTAAAGTACAACAATTATTTTTGGGGTGTATAATGTTCCGAATAAATGTTTTAAGTAAGTTTTGAAACCAATAAGTACTGTTAAATGGGGTCAAATTGACATTTATTTTTTCAATGTTTTGTGACTGGTTATTTTTGTCTACGAAAATTGTCTTAAAGGGACATAAAACAGGTTTATATATACTTTTAGGGGAAGGGATATAAGTTTTTGCGCGCTTTTGAGTAACCATCAAGAATTTTGCATCAATAAAAAAAAATTTTTTTCGTGCTTCGATACAACGTAACTCGATATAACGTAACGAAAATAAAAATAAAGTTGCCTTATATCGAGGTATGACTGTATAAACATTTTTCGACAATTCCTGTGTAGTGTTGGGTCCCTGTCTGCCGCTTAAATGCGTCAAAAAAACAATTGCTCGCCGGATTGATCACGGGAATATTTCATTGAGATCTCTGGAGACTTGACGCACGAGGACACCAAAATTCACAGAAATGGTTGAAAAGCTAAAATGTTTCATTTTCCCAAGTTTGATTTTTTTTTTCTCTGTTGTCGCTAAGTGTAATTTATCCATATGTAGAAGATAAACAAAAATAAGAGTGTTTAAGCTGTCAACAAAATTTTAATTCTATATTAAGAACACTGGTTACCTAAGAGCTCGAACTGACAAAATATGAAAGATTGTAGTATTTCCGGCATTCCAATGAAACGCAAGTCTTAATCAACCAATGTATCCTCTTTTTTTCTCTGTGTGGACTCATCACTGCGACCAGAGACATTTGAGACTTCATATTGTGAGTTTCACTGAAACTTATACACCGCGCCACGAACCGCAAATCTAAAATCAAAAGCCCTTCTTGGTTGCCGAATCGATTTTATTTTCTTCGGGACACTGTAAGCAACAGCCAGAATTAAATCTATTTGTTTTGGCAACCCTTTCCAAAATCAAAACAAACTTCGATTCTGGCAGCAAACTGAAGGCGACGTCAGGGGTGTCAGGTTTACAGAATTGACTAATATAGATGGATTTTATGATGCTCAAAACAGATACCATAAAGTGAGTACATGATCCGATAGATTTTTGTGTTACTCTGGTGATTAGTAATCATATTTAGTCTCCACCGTCGCCAGCAGTGATTTCTTCAAGGATTTTCCCGATACTTTACCAACAAAGGTTGATGCATATAAAAACAGCATACATCTGGCAACTTAGCGCGGCCTTCGATACAAGCGCGGTGTTTGGAATAGACCGGGTTCAGTTTTGGGCAAATCTCTCAATATTATTGGCGGTATCACTATTGAAGTGAATGATACGCTTTTTCATTTATATCCGTGCTTGCGTGTGAGAGTTTACTCTTTCGTTTCAAGTTCACTGCTCTCTTCTATCACTATTCACTCTTCTATCCTACCAATATCACCAAATCACAATACCCTGGAGTGAGACTACACCTTACGTTTCTCCCTGGCCAGGTGATTTTTAAGAGGGACTTATTATTACAATCCCCTGGAGAGGATAAATATTTTATCAGTTTTATTATCAAGAGGGAAGAGTTTTATGTCAAGAGGAAAGAGTCTTATCAAAACCTCGTGCTTCCAGCCAAGACCGCGCCATAATTACAATTCTCTGAAGAGAACGATTATACGTTACTCAGAACAGTTTTATTATGAGAAAGACTTATTTTTGCTAGGATGAAAGTCAGCAGGGGTACTAGGAAGGGTATGTAGTGGAGAGCCTGAGAATAAACAAAGTCCTTTGACAACCAAATGGCCAGATTCAACTTAGATTCGAACCCCCGACCACCCGCCTATCAAAGCGGACTCTGTAACCTTGCGGCTATGAAGCTCCCTAATGTAAAACGTAGAAAACATATCAACTTAAAACCCACACTGATTGCTTTGACATTGCACAAAAACTTCTTATGAAATGCATAACGCAACAATTGTACAATGAATATATTGACAGAGATCGAAATCAGAATATTTATATATATATATATATATATATATATATATATATATATATATATATATATATATATATATATATATATATATATATATATATATATACATATATATATATATATATATATATATATATATATATATATATATATATATATATATATATATTTTTTTTTGTTTCAGGTGAAGGGGAAATTTGCATCCAAACCCCTGAGGTGACCAACCTCAGGGAGTGTGGGGTTGGTTTGAATCAGTGACCGGACCCACTAAAACCCCTTCAGTCTCCAGCCCATAATACTCCCCGGGACCACCGCTAGGTATTGCTTCGGGGAGCGGCTTTTGTGCTCTGTGCACCCTCTTGGTTCTTTAGGTCTTTTTGCTAACTTAGCTTACTAACCTGGAGACTGGCCGTTAGCTAACACTGGCGTGCCGGTGGTCAACCTGTCGCCTGTTTTGCAATTCTAAAACTATTTGAGAGGCGGCTGTACAAACCGCCCTCCAAATGTTTGGGTCTTTACACATCCTCCGAACTAGGTTGTCCGGAGTGGTGTCTGGCCCGCTCACTACCATCATGTCGCTCCGCGCATGCACAAAACGAGGGCACACGAAGAAGACATGCTCAGCAGTCTCTTCCGCTTCCGCGCACTCGGGACACATGGGGGACCCCGCATGCCCGAATCTGTGTAGATACTGCCTAAAGCAACCATGGCCTGAGAGAATCTGTGTCAGATGGAAGTTTACTTCTCCATGGCGCCTCCCGACCCATCCGGATACATCCGGAATAAGTCGATGCGTCCATCTACCCTTCACGGAATTGGACCACTCCTGCTGCCATCTGATCATCGAGAATGATCTTCTGGTACCTCGTATGCCCCTTGTGTCACGTTGATCGAAGCATTCTACGTCCTCCTTAATGGCTATGCTGATAGGCATCATGCCGGACAGGACGCAGATTGCGTCGTATGACACAGTTCGATACGCGCTCGCAACCCTCAGGCACATGAGCCTGTAGGTACTTTCCAACTTACCCCGATGTTTACTAGTACCTAGTGCTTTGGACCACACTGGCCCGCCGTATCTCAGTATGGACGAAGTCACGCTAGCTAGAAGTTTCCGCTTGCTGCCGTACACTGCTGAGCTATTGGACATCATGCGAGATAATGCTGCAATAGCCATTGAAGCCCTCTTACAGGCATATTCGACATGGCTCCCGAAGGCGAGCTTGTCATCGATCATCACCCCCAGCAGCTTCAGGGAGCGCTTAGAGGCGATGGTGCAATTCCCGACACTGATCAACGCCTGTTGCTTCGACTTGCGGTTATTGACAACTGAAATCTCCGTCTTATGATGCGCAAGCTCCAGTTTTTTGGAGCGCATCCAGTCCTCGACGACGCTTATAGAGTGCGAAGCCGTCAACTCAACCTCCTCGATCGACTCGCCGTAGACCTCAAGTGTGATGTCGTCCGCAAACCCAACGATCACAACCCCTTGGGGGAGCTTTAGTTTCAGCACTTCATCGTACATGATATTCCACAGTACCGGGCCCAGGATGGAACCTTGTGGAACCCCTGCGGTAATTGGGACACATTTTTGACCCTCGTCTGTGCTGTAAACTAGCACACGATTCTGGAAATAATTTTCCAGAATCCTGTACAAAGATACCGGAATGTCTAGTTTCCGAAGCGAGTGGGCTATGGAATCCCAGCTAACACTATTGAACGCATTTTTCACGTCCAACGTGACGATTGCGCAATAGCGAATGCCCCATCTTTTACGCTGGAGTGCTACCTCTGCTGTTTTGGTGACGGACAGAATAGCATCCACCGTAGACTTGCCTTTTCGGAAGCCGAACTGGTTACTCGACAGACCGTTTGCACTTTCGGTGTACCTAACCAGTCTATTGAGAATAACCTTCTCGAGCACCTTACCCGCCGTATCGAGCAGACATATCGGTCTGTATGCCGACGGGTCACCAGGTGGTTTCCCTGTCTTCGGCAATAAGACCAGCTTCTGTCGCTTCCATCTCTCTGGGAATGTACAGTCATCCAGGCACTTCTGCATGACTTCCCGGAATAGTCTGGGGGCCTCTTTGATGGCCTTCTTCACAGCCAGATTCGGAATCCCATCCAATCCCGGTGCCTTGCTCACCTTCAGGGAGTTGGCGATCGCGATGAGTTCCTCATTCGTAACCGTTTCCGTCTCCTCTGCCTCGGCACGGCTAACGCCGTCACTCATATATTGGGTGTTCGGCAGGTTGGCCGACCACCTCTGGTCTGAGTTTGAGATACTGGAACGTCGGTGAAGTGACTCGCCAGCCGGAGGCCAAGGATTTGGCTCGTGGCGTGGAAAGAGTCCCTCTATGATCCGCTCAAGCATCGCTGGTGATTTTTCTGCGGGCGCCATCGCACCCTTAGTCTTGGCCATCACCATCCTATAGGCGTTACCCCACGGGTTAGTGTTGGCACTAGCGCACAGTCTTTCGAAGCACGCACGTTTAGTAGCTTTTATTGCTCTCTTAAGCGCCGCTTTTGCGGAACTGAATGCCCCTCGATGATCTTCCCTTTCTTCGTCGGTTCGCGCACGTTGAATCCTTCTTCTCGCTTGAAGACACGCTCTGCGGAGGTCCGCTATCGCGTCGGTCCACCAGTAGACTGGTGGCCTTCCATGCCTAGGCTGGCGGTTCCTAGGCATAGTGGCGTCGCACGCCCGCGAAAGTAATGCAACAAGTTGATCAGCGCTCAGGTTACGAGTTCTGCTCGCCTCGTGTTCTAGTCTAATTGCTTCCGCAAATACCTCTTCGTTGAAGTGTGATATCCTCCAACCGCGAGGAGCTGGAGTGTTAATTCTACTCGCCACATGCGGTCTCGTTTTACAGTCTACGCTATAACAGACCGCCAGGTGGTCACTATGAGTGTAGCCATCGTCTACCCTCCAGTTCGTGATCAATCCTGGACTACAGAATGTCACATCGATGATCGACTCCACGCCGTTTCTACTGAAGGTGCTCTTCAAGCCGACGTTGGCCAGATCTATGTTGAGCTTCGCCAAAGCCTCCAACAAGATCCGGCCTCTCTGGTTTGTGCGTCGACTTCCCCACTCAGTTGCCCATGCGTTGAAGTCGCCCGCCACTACCAACGGTGATAGACCGATCAGCTCCACGGTGGCTCGGTCGATCATCCTTGCGAACTGCTCGGTAGACCAACGAGGCGAAGCATAGCAGCTGCAGTAGTACACTCCGTTCACCTTGGCAACCGCGTATCCTTCGTTTGAAGTTGACACTATCTCTTGAACCGGGAACCAGCTCGTCGTCCATATTGCCGCCATACCGGACCCGTCCGAAATCCAGTTACCGTTTCCGGAAGGAATTCGGTAGGGGTCCGAGATTATGGCGATGTCCGACAACGACTCAGTGACTGCTTGGTATAGCAGTTGCTGAGCCGTGAAGCAGTGGTTCAAATTTAGCTGTGTCACTCTCGCGCCCGTGGCTTGCTAGTCGGCTTACCGGCCGTGCACCTCGGGCCTCCCATTATGTGCTTTGCGTCACGCTTCCCGGCGCACGCCAAGCACTTCGGGGGCTCTCCGCAGTCTTTGCTTTTGTGGCCTGCAGCACCGCACCGCCTGCATAAGGAGCTCCTGTCAGGCCCCTTGCAGCTAAAGGACTTGTGTCCTTGCTCGAAGCATCGAAAGCAGACCTCCGGCGGCTGGTAGATGCTGAGTGGGCACATTGACCAGCCCACTTTGAGCCTCGCTACCTTTAGCGCCTGGTTTGCGTCTACTGACGGAAGCCTGACAGTGGCGGTCTGGGTTCCTACTGGGCCTTTGCGCAGTCGAACTGCCTCTGGTGCCACAACCACTTCGCACTGCTGCTTGAGGGCATCCACGACTTCGCATGCCTCGGTGACTTCGTCCAGGTATTTAAGTTGTAGGGTTACCTGCGACGTGAGTGCCCGAACCTGCACTCTATCTCCAAGCGCCTCTTGGGCCAATGCCCGATAGGCTGGGCCCTTGTTTCTGGCTTCCTTGCGGAGCTCGACGATCATTTCTCCCTTGCGGGATCGGCGGATGCTACGCACATCTGCCCCCAGATCTTTGAGCTTCGCATCGCCTCTCATTGCCTTAAGGACTTCCGAGTACTTTGACTCTTCTGTCTTAAGGATGAGTGCGTCGCCCTTATTTTTAACTTTCTTCGTCGCAGGATTTGTAACCGGGTGCGGTTTTTTGGCCACCACTTTTTGGTTCCTACTCCTTCCCGGAACCGTTACCCACGGGTTACCGGGAGCCTTCTGCTCCTTGGCAGCCACCGTGGGCGTTGCTTGCGCCACTCCTACACCGGTCTGAGGGCTGTTTGCGATTAAACGCTTCTTGGTGCCCCCGGGGGCCGTCTCTCCCGGGGACTGTCGCGTTCGTTTGGCAGCTGGTCCTGCCGCGAAAACCGCCGCAAACGTGCTGGCGTCCGTTTGGACCGACTTCGTCGCCAGCTCGGTCACCTTCGTCTCCTCTTTCTCCGCAGCCGCAGCTTTCATTTCGAGCTCGGCATGCTCCTTTTTCGCAGCATCGACGGAGGACCGAAGCATGTAGAGGGCCTGCTTCAAGTACTTCGTTGTATTGCTGCGACTTTTCGCAAACTCGATTATAGCATCGAGCTGCTCAGACAGGGCCACTACCCTCGGTAGCGTGTCCCGCTGTCTTCCGACCGCCTTTAATAGCTGTGGACCAGCCACCGCGATGTCTTGCGTAGATCCGGTAGGCGTACTGCCTTTACCGTCTTCGCAGGCGACCTTCACTGCATCCGTCTCCACTTTTCTAGGCGGAGACCGCTGGATGCCACCTCGCGCAAATGGGTTTTCCAACCCATCTGCCCCCATCTCCAGAGTTTTGTTTTGCTGCATTTTTGTTTATTGGGTCCCCCTACCAGCCGCTATCCTTATCCATAATGGAGTAGTCGCCTAAATGGTCCCAAGGTAGTCTATGCCGGAGCAGTGAGGCCATGGCTAGGGGCGGCTGCCATAGCGCCTCATGGGCAACTATGACACCCCCGACCGGCGCAAGTCAGGAAAAGACATCTGATCCTACTCCTGCCGGGTTCCCACCAGGCAATGGACTCGGAACGTACTGGAAGGCCTGCCAGGTTTTACGGGACGGAGACCCCTGCACCGGTTGTACTCTCGCCGTTTCAAGCCGTTATCACACGACATTACTTAGGGAGCTCGGCGCAGGTGCCAGCCCAAAATCATGGTACGAAAACGAAATCCGACTCTTATCCTATAGTGATGCGACCAGTTGCCGTAATTGGGAACATTACTGGCATCAGTCCCAATGGGCGGTATAGTGCATTTGGGTGGTGGGAGCGGCACTACTCGCTCCGTCGGAGCTGCTTCCGGCCAGTGTGGCTTTTGCGAGAATTCAGCGGCCCAGTGCCTGAATCTCGCCACGACCTAGGCTAGCTCCCGCTGATGGTCCGGGACTGCTTGCTAGCAGTGAGCACTTCCGTGGCCTTTGGTAATCGCCAATTACCGACCCGTGGTGGCATACAGCTCTGCCATATATATATATATATATATATATATATATATATATATATATATATATATATATATATATATATATATATATATATATATATATATATATATATATATATATATATATATATATATATATATATATATATATATATATATATATATATATATATATATATATATATATATATATATATATATATATATATATATATATATATATATATATATATATCATACACACAAAAATCATGATGTTTCGATGAACGATCGGTCATCTTTAAAAACACGGTGCAGTCAAAACAGCCATTAGTAATGAGGTTGTTTAAAAAAACCGACCGCAAGGTAAGCGTAGAATAACAGCTTCATTGCAGCCACTAGATCGATTATGCCTCCAGCATTAACACGCATACTTTTCATTACGCAGCAGACGATGAGTTCGATCCACCGGGAACAATTCGACGCTCAGCACGAGTATCTTCCAAATTTTGGCAATAACTAAAACTATAACCCAAGCGACATAGCACCTATGTTCAAGCTTCCGTAAATTTGCTGTTACCAGGAGATCCGAATCTACAGCCGAGATAGTGCTGTTACAAAATACACCAGCTCGAAGTTAATTATTTCATTTTTCCTACAAATTATAATTCCAATACAAATTACAGTCGGCCTTTCTCAGAGCCACAAATACGTTTTTGAAGCAATATTAAATTGTCTTACCCTGAAAATTATGAAATGTGTAGTTCTACATTTGAAAATGACGCTAAGATCCTTGCAACTAACTGAACTATAATAATGGGAATGCGACAATTTTCGTTACCCTCAATGTTTTCGGTTTTTCAATTTCACATAGGGGTTTGTCGCCGTAAGACCTAATTCTACGTACAAATCCCAAACTAGGGAATGGTAAAGAAAGTGAAACATTTCCGATAGCAGCACCGTTCGCGATCGAGAAACGAACTCAAATGCTATCATCAAGTTTTTGGCTAGTGACAATATTGGCTAGAAATATATTATCTCTCCTTAGTTATGATTCACAGCATTGAAAAATCATCTCTCATGATAGTGACAAGTTCCTTTGATTCAGCACCATTTTGGACTGCGATGACACGCCACTATTCTAGTTCTCTTGTTTTTCTACGCTCTGCACACATTGCAAACAAGCAAACAAGACACCCCCAAGTAACACACGTTGGTATAGAATAGTTGACGTTACCTATTCCATCACATCAATTTCACTAGAAAAGCGCAAAACATGAAGGCTAGTAGAACAAGTACCGATAACTGCATGAAAGCAAGCCAACTTAATATAATTAAGTGTTAAAATACATCTCGAGTACTAATACGGCAATGCGCAAATCTGTTGCTATGACAACTGTTAACCAGCGCATGTGCAAATGTGTTGTGTCTGCGCAGTGCAACTAGATCGACAATTGCTTTTATCAGTGGCAGTTTTAATTGATTATAAAATGATGACAAAAAATAATATTCAACCTTTAAAAAAAAGTTGTTTCTTTCGCTACAATATTGAAATGGTTTTCGCATAGTTTCAACGTTATCTGGATATAAAATCTAACCAAACTAGAAAATGTTGTTAGATATACAATAACAAAAAACTGAAGTGATATTGGTTACACTGCAAGCGTTTTGTTTATCTTTTGATGGCGCGTTTTGACGCGCTTCGAATAAATATAGAAATCGTTCATATAATTTAAATGTTATTTTGATCAAGTAATTTTAAGTTGGGTGTTGAATGCTACGACTATTGTACTAAGGAAAAGCATTTTACAGGTACGTAGTGTTGTTATTAGATGGTGTAATGTCTTACGAAAAGACCAAGTGATAGTGATTGTCATTCTTGAACTCATGTTATTAAAAACATCTCCAAAACCATAAAAAACGAGCTTGTTTTCGAAATGCGGTTGTATTACTTATAAAAAACAACTTCAAACACAATATAGTAACACAAGTTTTCAATTGCGCTTGTAGTACACTTATATGACTACTTTCTTTGTTACTTATTTTCTAACATGTTTTGTGTGTTTCTTGGGTACGATCGTACACACGCTCTTACTAACATGTCCAGCGGGTATGTTCAGCAATGCTGTGCAGTGCTACGGTCCGCCGATTTGTCCGTCTGTTGTGAAACGCTGCGATTAAATTAGTCGCCTGCTCATCCTTGCTGGGCTAGAATCAGTTTCAGCTCTGCCGGCTGTAAGTCGAACCAATTTCCAGTAAGGGTCTACTGTCCTATTGCTACAGTCATTGGCTATACAATGAAGAATAAATATCTGCATGCTAGCTTTTATACGTGACTACTAAAAGTTAAACCTCCAATAGGCGTTTCTTCGTGGATTATAGCGAGCAAAATAACAACAACAATAATAAATCGGTTATATTGTCAAATCGTTTGTATACTTTAGCGTCCGCTGTGCTGGAGAAGAAGGCGTTGTTTCAGCTTTGATTGGGCAAAACATTTTGATGGTCGCATAGCTAATTTTTCAACTGATTGCTGTAAAAATGAAGAAAACCCGTTGGCAATTCACTGAGTTGCAAGCATTTAAATGTGGAACATTTTCGTGAAGCTGTTGATGTTTTTTTTTCGGGTTTCCAATTTGCACCTAATGTTAGTTTTGAGAAGCTAATGAAAAATACTATTTTGGGAAGGTATTGTTGATTACAAATATTTTTTAGGGCCAAAACGTGAGTGACGTCTTCGACAAAGTTGTAGATAATATTTTTGCCTATAGAAATGTCTATGCAAAGTTTCAGCCAATCAAAAATGACGATTTAAAAAAAATACCAAGCCTGAGACATTTTTTGTGGAACTGCTCTGAAGTATATTGAATGTTTTCAAAATTTTCTGTTGTGGTGCTACAGAATTTTTATTTGCACATAGAAATATGACATCACCAAACTGCACCTAAAAAAACTACTTTATTCATGTATGTTCTCTTAAAAATTATATACATGGAAAATCTTACTCATAGGCGGGTGGTATTGTACGATTATTAGGAATCGTCATTTTCGTTATACCAGTGCAAGAGAGAACAAAAGAATTCTCTTGATGAAAGAGCGGCGAGAGCTTGCACAGTCTTTTTGCTTTTTAGTTTTGTATGAGTACAAACGGTCTCTCTTTCTTAATTATTCATCACATGCTGGTATGAATAGTAATAGTTTAATCAAATTTTCGGCGTGAAATGTATTCCTTCCATCACTAGGTTCCGCTACTCAAAATAAAGAGAGATAGTCTCGATTCATATTCCTTAGTTGCATACATGTTCTGTGCATATAGTCTTCCTCAGTGTATATGTGGACTGGTAAAGAGCATAGCGGAACACTTGTAATTTTATAAATTCTCGCTTTATTCATAATGTAAATGGAGTCCTTGTGGACCCCAATATTGTTTTTAGTTGGATATTCCTACTAGTGTAGACAATATCCATCCCAGTTTTTTTGAACTTTGAGCGAAGATAATGTGTCAAATTCAACAGCAACTCTTTCCAGATGTTATTTTTTTCTGGGTATTGTTGAGGATGTGAGAAAAGTTTCAAGATCCGCTACTATAAAAATTAAAAAAAAAAACAGTCTCATACCTCCACCATCGAATAGGTAAGAAATCTCCTCTCCAATTAATTTTCTATATTTGCCATGAAAAGCTTACATCGGAAAGATGATAGTGGATTTCCCATTAGTGCCTTGTTAGTCTGTTGAAATGTGGAACATTTTTCTTTCATGCAAAGACGTGTTAGCTTTCATACACTGTCGATTTTCGTTTTCCAAATAATATTACAATATTAATATTACACAATACACAATAAAAACATTATTAATATATGTATATTATCACAATATTGGAAAAAAAAACCAGTCCTCTGAGTTTCTGGTACTTAGGCTTGTCCGATCACCTTGAATAGCCCCATGCATCTTGATAAAGATAATTTTTTTTCCGTGTTGGGTATTTTATCACTGCGACCAATTTTTTGATCTTTTGTGACATATGCCCTTTTTAATTTTGCTAACTCAGGATAACGTACCACTATTGGAAGTGGCCGTCATGATATGACCAATAGCATTAGTCCAGTCTGGTATTACACTTCGCATGAAACGAAAAACCGCACTGGGAGTTGTTCTCCAGATTTCAGAGGGTTCTAACAGCCCCCTACTGAAGAAATTTTGTCTTTTATTAATATTTGCCGGACATCGGCATAACAGGTGTTCCGAGTCTTCTTTTTCCATGCCACATAAGCGACACGTATCATCTTGAAGTTTTTTCATAAGCTTCAAGTGATAACGGCTCGGACAATGCCCTGTTATTAGACTAGTATATGTGCTTAGATCTTAATAAAGTTAATTTAATTGACTGTGCAATAAAACCTTCAAAAAATTTAATTAAACGAAGAGATTTTAAATCTGTTACTTGATAGCTTTATTCTACTTTGCTTAATTATATATTTTTTTCATTATCTTACTTGAGCATTGCTGCATGCAAGTAATTAAAACATGCTTCAATTACTTCAATTAAAACAGCTTCCCTAAACATTCCTGCATGCAGTTAAACAAGTTATAAAATTTAACGCGTACTGTGAATAAAATAAACAGAGAAAAAAACACCTCGAGCGACAAAGCGTTCATTCCTTTTCTAGAATAATATCCCTGTCCATCACTATACAAATAGGAAAATGACTTCATCACCATCGCCCACTAATTACGCTTTTCATTACCTTACGCCCGGTGCCACTCAACTGCCATGTGCGAATGTGTGGCAAAAATCAAAGCAAAACACGCTCGAGCCAGCAGAGTTTTCTCTCCAGTTTGCAATTATTTTAATTAATTTTAAGTGTTACATAATTGCTCAATAATTTACCTACACTGCAATAATCATCGACACAACAGAATGGTCGCATTCTCAATGCAATCCTTACCGAACGATCATCGTCGTCATCATCATCAGCTTCATCATTCGATTCAAAGTTCACCACCGTCAGATAAAAATGACGGCGACAGGCTCTGAACTTTCTGGAGTGTGATCGAAAGGGTCGAGGGGATGGAGTCCGTGCACGATTGACTTGTTCATTTTTCGGCCAGCTAAGAGCTCGCCCTTGGCCACTTCTGTGTCCGCGCGTCAGTTGTGGAGGTCACCAGCCGCCGAAAAAAAGTCGTACACTCACTTATGACAGTTTCTCGATCTGATGCAATTTATTATCGGTTGTATTTCAACGATTTTCAATTCGATTCAGGTTCTTTTTTCCCCCCTGTTCGTTCTCATACTCACTTGGATGCGGTTGCTCGTTGTTGGTAGGTACAGCATAAAAGCAAAATCATCTGTTTGTTGGCAACAATCTCTCGTCCTTGTTTGCCGTTTTCTGAATTTTGTTTTTACACAATTTCATTTGTTTTATGACCTGTTTTTCACCTCTCGATGATCAATGTTTTGGTGAAATGAAGTTTACGATGACTTTTGAATGAAAAGTATACTACCCTTTCGAAAATTTCGAATCTTCATGAAGGTATTTTACGGTTATTATCAGAACATAAGTAAATCTGCAGGATTTTGAAATTGATGTAGACAGATTGTAAAAATCCCCTCTCTCAGTTGTTCAATGAAGCAGACCAATATTTTTTATTGTGGACCACCACGGGAATATTATCTTAACAAGCTCAAGCCAGATTTTCGAAACAACCCCAACAATACTCCGAATAATTTATGGCGAAAGATTGCGCCCGTACTCGAGAGAAAAAGAGAGAGACGCTGTAAACGATTCGACTACTATCGTATAAAGTGCAGGAAGATATTTGCCTCATTACCCGAAGGTTCGAGTCGCGCCCGTCCAGGGGTCCAGCTGTAAACATGCAGCAAAATCCTCGAAAAATACGCAGGAATTTCGCCCCACCAAGTGCTGCCAGCCCGGCCGTTCATCAAATGTGCGAAACCATTCCCGGCACTCGTCATAATTTATTTTTATCATTAAATCGAACAACTGACAACCGCACCACATCGCGGCCACCGCACCGGTGGCTGATAATTTTTTTTTTAGGGTACGTACTTCGGTTGGGTCGATTTTCCCTTCGGCGAGGATACGCACGAACGTATGAATATCTGCGGCCACCTTCCCGCCTCAAGGTTCGTGCGGACACAATCTCGTGTACCTGTACCTCTACCTAAATGTGGAACGGCGAAAGGGACGATGAGTTTAGTGTGTAATATTTTTCAGTCATTAAAAAGGAAGCAGAAAAACCATTGCCGAAACCGAAAATCACGCCTGTTTCCGAAACAAAAACTTGATAGCCTCCATTTGGGGGCTCTTTTGGTACGCACATTTAGTTCGTGTTATTACTGTTAAACTGCTTTGTAAGTGATCGGAGGTCCGATTGTTTGCTGGAATGTTTAATACAGTTATAAAAACAGGCAGTTCATTAAGCGGACTTTTATCACATAAAATTAATATGTTTTCACACTCGAATTGAGTCGACTCAACATTGATAGAACATAGCAGAAAGAATTGGATTTTAAGCTTGAACATTTCTAAATGGTAAAAATGCCCAAAAACGAAAATAACGTCTGATACGGGAGTAAACAAGAACAGTAATAAAATTAGAACAATCAACATCTGTTATTTTGATTTCATTTTTACTCAGAAAAAATAATCCGTCAGTTATGAATTTCCAGTGCCTCAAACACTCAACGATGTTACAAAAGTTAGATTGGGTTCACGAAGCTGAAGGTTGACTACTTTCTGGTAATACCGCATTACGCTACATCTATCTCTCTCACTATATAAACCCAAAAACGGCCCTAATCGGCTTGCGAACGCGTTAGCTAAGTAACTCAATTAGGGGGTTTGCATAGTGATTCAACGAATTAGATGGTTCGGCAATTTAGAGAGGTGAAACTGCTCGACACACGGAATGGGACTGCAGCCCGAACTTTGAGTGTCCTCCGTTCACGGGGCGTAGATCGGTCAGCCATTATTTTGCTTTAGACCTGCAGTATTTGCCTTGAGGCGACATGTTGCTTTGTCTGAGCCAGCGAGCGCTTAGAGTGAGAGCGAGAAAAAATAACTACTTAGCTTCGATTGCCGAGCAACAGAGCATAAATGCTCTTGATTTTCATTGTTCCATTTCAGGCACCCCTAATATTGAAGTTGTCGCTGACAACGAAGCTTGATGAGCCCTTCTGTTGGAGGATAATGCGGTCATAACGACACCGCGCACTAAGCTTGTGCTTCTTTAAAAAAATCTGCCCAAGAAGTTGCGCCATTATGCCCGATATGGTCATGGAACGTCGCTATGCTAACGATCTCCTGCCGCCCATTTAGTGGACTGCTGCAAATCGGCGTCTCCAGTCGATTGGTCGTCTTGCGTGGTCCAGCGGTGCTGATGCGAGACCCCGTGGAATGACAACACCAGTAACAACAACAACAGCGGCTTCGAAATGTGCCCGATTAAGCCGCAAACGTGCCCGCAATCTCCAATTACCGCAATCCGCTTAAATCGACCGTTTATCGGTAATTTATTTTAATTAAATTTCCAAAACGGCCAAATCAAGAAATAAACTTCCACTAAACTGCTGTTTTCGGTGCCACCAAGTGCCGGCCAGCCAGTGTCGCATTATGGTTGGCCGCCGAGTATCTTTTGCACTCAAGCCAGCGGGATACGGAACTTTCACGGCTTCTGAAAAAATAAAAGCAGCTGAGAGCTGAGACAGAACGGATTGGGGCTTTGTTGTTGGTTTGCTTCTGGATGCGGTGAAAGACCCTAAGAGGTCGTTTCTTAACTACATGTCTACACATTAATATGTGTATTGTATATTATACAAATGTTCTACTTTATGTAACAATGCAGAAATTATTACCAAAGCCATTTCTCTTGGAGATTATCATATCTTACATAACACAATATTATGCCAAATTACTTATGACTGTGTTTGACAAAGCAATAAAATATCGAACATTTTCAAAAGTACTCAAGACACGACGTAGGACTGCCAACTGCGTTGCGACCTGTCGCTGCACTGCTTACTGCTGGTTGATCCAGATTAATCTTCTTGCTGCAGTGATCGGTTATAAAATGGAGAGTAAATTTCTACATGCTAGCTTTTATACGTGGCTACTGAGTGCTAAGCTTCCGGTTGGTGTATCGTTATGCACTCAAACGAACAAAACAACAACAACAACAAAACGTTAGTTCAACGGTTAAGTATCGGCAATTTTAACTGCTTGGTATTCATCACTGCTAGAGGTATTCATCAACTCCACTGTGTGTGACCTTTTTCTGGAATTAAGCGTTAGGGAATGGTTAGGTAGGAGGATGGGAGTGAGGCTGATGTCGTTTTCGTTTTCGCGTTGTAGCTACACTCAAACAACACTTTTGACACCGCAAATGTTTTATTTGATTTTTCGTGCTACCCTTTTTCTGTCCCTACACTTTTTCTGTCACTGATGACACCCGAAAAAAGCAAAGTGTACTGTAGGAAGTTACCAACACATTCACACGTATGTGTCAAAACTGGTTTGTTTTGGTTTTCGTTCCACGTGGTAAAGTGTCAGGTAAATTTTTTCTCAGCACATTTGCGAGATGGACATATGAAATGGAAACGAGACAAAATGATGAATGCGATAATGACCAAAACAAAACGAATTGACAGCTATCCCATTATTACGCATACCGATGCAATGACACTGAAAATGTTTTATTTGAAGCTGCAAAGTATAGCACGGAAAAAGGGTAGCTACACCGCGAAAACGAAAACGACATGAGAATAAACCCATGCGTAAAATCCCTCTGACACTGGAGTGGCATTGTGCAGCTCGATTCGAATGATTTCCGCTATTTTCGAGTACGTCACATACTGCCAGTTTTGCTTTAAGCTCAATAGGAGCTGTCATTGTCATTTGTCTTTCGGCTCATCTAACCCGCAAAGTCGGAAAAATTACGAAAAACAAAACATAACGCCCACTAGCGATCATTTAGTTTTGTTCGAGTTACTCTAAACGAAATGCGCAATGTCACCCCTAGTCTGATTCTACTAAAGTTCGAACTCATTACCCTTCGCTCATCAAAGCGGACTCTGTAACCTTGAGGCTACGAGCTTCCTGCGTAAAACAATTTCTAATCGATTGATGCCAAAAATTTGAGAATCTGTTAAGAAATGGCTGAAATAAAAGAGCTTATACCTTGACTACTTTGTTCGTATTCCTAATTAAAAATTTATTCAAGAACCTTGGATGGATTTTGACATAGGACTTCTTCGTGAATGAGCCCAGAATTCCCCCGTGAAAATCATACTATCTTCATTTTTGGATAGCTACTGTGTTTTCTCGGAAGAGGGCATTTCATTTAGTATATAATAATTTAATTAAATATATTTCAAGTAACTTATAGTCATCTTGGAACGTGAACCGATTTAAAATAATTTTGCAAAACATTGTTTGTGGAAGTCTTAGATATAGCATGATATTGGGCTTTGGCAGCACAGCTAGCGTTATGTATGTGCACCGGCCTCAGACATTCGATGCAACCTTCAGCAGCGTAGTCTGACATAGTATCTTTTTTTCGTTCTCTGACTAGAACAACGCATTTAGTGCACTTACATTTAGTTCTCAAGGAAAAATTAGTATATTTTTCCACTTTTTTCACCAGAAGTAATTCCAATATTTGACACCTTGCTTCCCATGAAAACACTGACGACCGTATGGCGATAAGGTCAAAAAGGGCAGAAAGTAAATTCGGAATGGTTTCTATCCAATTTTTCAGGAGGGTAGAATTAAATTGCACGTACAAGTCCTTGGTAAAGCTTATCGCAACTTCACATTCTGGTGACAGCGGTGGGATTTTAAATCCGTTAAAGAAAAAACGGTTTTGAAATTTTATTAGGTATAAAAGTAGACGATTTTTTAAGAACAAAATCGTCTTAGCATCACAGCTTGGAAGAAAATGTAGCTAGCAAGCTGAAGATGCAGAACGTACTCATTGATTGTTCTAATCTACTAAGGCCGATACAAATTTCATTTTCATTTTATGTCACCCCCCCCCCCCCTTCCCCCCTTCAAAAATGTTGAAAATTGGAAGGGGAAAAAAAGTTCAAGCCGTTTTGTTAATTAATTTAATTGAATTTAGCAACAAACGAGTCCAGTGACAGTGAAAGTGTCATCAAAAGCCAAATGATTAATAATGATAATAATGTGATATTTTTCAACACCCTTTTGTATGCAATGCACAAACGTCGTAACTTGCACACAATTGTTTATGAAAACTATTCCTTTTTTTCTCAATGTTATTAATTTTTTGCCCTCCCCTTAGCTAACTTAGATAACCGTGGAGATAAAAACTATTAAAAATTTGTATCAGCCTAATCATTAGTTTCCTAATTCCATTCCTAATCAAAAAAGTTTCACTAAAGTCTTTTTTTACCCTGGGGTACGTATCGCGTAAAAAATCCGCGTGAATTCCGAAATTCGCACAAAAAAAACTTCATCTGCTAAAGGTTTTTAATCATCTCTGCTAAATTATTTCGAAATTTATTTATTTCCGCATGCGAATCGAGCTGAAAATCAAAAAAAAAAAAAAATACAAAAATTTGGCCATCCCAAATCAGTGAGTATTAAGTAAGGCCGATACAAATTTTGAAGTAGAATACTTCTCTCAGGAAGTTCGGCTACATAGGGATGTGAAATGAAAATCTAAAACCGAAAAAAGTGAAAAATATGTCCAATTTCAAATGCTAATAAACCGATTAATATTCGATGGATTTCCTTCGTTCTTGCAGCAATAGATTGGAAAATCTTCTAAGATTCTTCCCAAAATAAGATAATTGTAATTTTATTATTCACACTATTGTACTATTGAAAATAGTCAAGCCTTGTCAAAACGAAAATTTCGACCCCTGATTGGTCGTTATATGCTTGCTTCCCAAGCACGGTCGACAGAATCATATACCTTGCAATTGAAAACATGCTATTTGGCCTATATAAGAGCCTGTTTCAGCCGGAGCCGCTCATCATTCTCTGCTAGCGTGTTGAGCAGTACAGTTGTTTATTTTCGCTCCGTTCACTTTGTACGTTCGTTCGTAAGTTTTTATTTTCGCGTTGGAAACCGACGCTACGGTGAACCCTGACATGGGTAAATCGAAAACCGGTTCTAGTACGGGTAAACGGCCTCGACCTGGAAATGCCCCCGATTCGGCGGCTAAGAAGCTTTTGGCCAACAACAGATTTGCTGTCTTGGAAAACTCCACGGACCCCGAAATAGTGAAAAAAGAGAAAATTCCACCCTTCTATGTGAAAGGATTTCCAGAAGGTCTTCGTGAAGCAATTGTCTTTTACATCGAGAAAGGACTGAAATGCACTATCCGTATGTGCTCTGACGGCTACAAACTGATGGTTCCGTCATTGAATCACTACAAGGCGGTGCAAGTAATACTGCAGCAGCGTAAGGTGGAATATTTCTCCCATGACATTGAAGCAGAAAAACCGCTCAAGGTTGTTCTCCGTGGTCTTCCAGACATGGAAATTGACACTCTGTTAGAGGAACTGAAGGCAAATGGACTCAAGCCAATACAGATCCATAAGATGTCACGCCACAACAAGACTCGGAAGTACCGCGACCAATTGTACCTTATCAACCTGGAGAAAAATTCAACATGTTTGGCGGATTTGCAGTCCATTCGTGCCCTTTTCCACATCATTGTGGCCTGGGAGCGCTACAAACCAGTTCATCGAGATGTGACCCAATGTTCCAATTGCCTGTTGTTTGGACATGGGACTAAAAACTGCCATATGGCCTCCCGCTGCATCAAATGCGGACAAACGCACGCACCCGACGCCTGCCAATTGATGGAAACTGCCGATCCTGTCTGCGCAAATTGTGGAGCTGATCATAAGGCCACCAGTCGTTCCTGCCCAAAGCGGGCGGAGTTCATCGAGATCCGCAAAAGAGCCTCAACCAACAACCAACCCGGTCGGAGAAAAATCCCAGTGCCAGTGAATAACGAACAAAATTTTCCAGTCATCGCATCGCGACGTGCAATCCCAGTGCTTCCACCTCTCCCACTGAATAATCGGCTTACAACCTCGTTTGCCGATGTCGCAGCATCGAGCCGTTCCTCGCCTCCCCCGGGGCTCCCAGGGCTTACAACTCCTGCCACTGGAATGAAGTTTACCCGCACAGACGCCGAAGAAAACAACGCAGATTCCCTTCTCACTACTGAAGAGTTCGTGCATCTCCTGGCCGAAGCATTCGTAGCCCTTCGCACCTGTAAAACCAGAGCTGAACAGCTGCAAGCAGCAGTTTCCATCCTCACCAAATATGGCCCGTGAATGCATTAACATCGCTAACTGGAACGCTTGCTCGTTAAAGAGCAAAGCCATCGAATTCGCTGATTTCCTCAACGAGCGGACTATCGACGTAGCTATCATCACCGAGACACATCTAAAACCTGGCGTCAACATCTACCTCCCCGACTTTCGAGTTGTTCGGCTCGATCGTACCCACTCAGCGGGTGGAGGCGTAGCCATCGCGTTGAGGAAGAACATCTGCTGTAAGCTGCTGCCCAGTTTCAACTTGAAAGTCATCGAAGCGGTTGGGGTCGAGGTTTCTACCCCTGTCGGCCCTATTATTATCATAGCCGCCTACTGTCCGTCGCAAGTCAGCTCAAGGAACGATTCATCCTCTAATCTGAAACAAGATCTCGTCAAGCTTACCAGACATCGGCAAAACTTCATCTTGGCTGGTGACCTCAATGCCAAACATCAAGCCTGGGGCAACACTCGAAGCAATCCAAATGGCAAAGTCGTCCACAATGACCTACAAGCATCTTCGTACATCATCCTGAGCCCAGACTCCCCCACCCGGTTGAGTCGCACCGGTGTCCATTCGACTATCGATTTTTTCATCACCAACATGGCAAACCTTTCAAATCCGATCGTCTACCAGGAACTGAGCTCCGACCACTTTCCAGTGGTGGCCGAAGTGGGCTACTCCGCCAATCGATTTCGTGCTCGTCGTCGCAACTACCATCGTGCTGACTGGCCACGGTTCCAGCAGTTCATCGACGCCAACATCCGCTACAACATCGAGCTTGAATCGACGGACGACATCGATCAGTGCTTGCAGATCATCGACGAGGCTCTATCCTTAGCCCGTGACCAACACATCCCTGCTTCTGACCTGGTGAGTAACACTCTGAATCTAGACAGCCTAACTAAATCTTATATAAGACTTCGTAACACAACTAGGCGCCATTTTCAACGTACTGGCCTGCCTCACTTAAAGTCTTACTGCAATCGTCTTAATAAAATCATTAAGGCCCGGTTGGTGGATCTCAGAAACAAAAGCTTTGAAAGTCATCTTCGCTCTCTCCCAGATTGTGCAAACCCCTTCTGGAAATTAACTAAACTTCTGAAAAACAAGCCGAGACCTGTCCCTCCTCTCTCCCATTCTGATCAACAAGCTGGCCAAGTTCAGCTAATAACACCAGCTGAAAAAGCTAATGCACTTGGCCAGCATTTCGTAAATTCTCACAATCTTGGTCGTTCCCTGGTGAGCCCCTTTGAGCCTGATGTGGCAGCTACAATGTCCAGAATCGCTGTGACCCCTCTAGTTGTCCCAGAGGAATCTATAATTTCTGCAGACGTGGTAATGGCAGCCATCAAATCATGTAAAAATATGAAGGCCGCGGGTGTCGATGGGGTGGTCAATCTCGAATTGAAAAATTTGAGCGTTGACTTCTTTCATCACCTCGCAAAGATCTTCAATAAGTGTTTGGAACTTGGCTACTTCCCGTCCCGTTGGAAGCTCGCCAAAGTTATCCCCATCCATAAACCTGGGAAGGATCCCACTGACGCTAAAAGCTACCGGCCCATTAGCCTCCTTTCATCTATTTCGAAATTGTTCGAAAAACTGATTCTGAGACGTATACTAGAGTTTGCTGATCAGAACAACATCTTCCTTAGAGAGCAATTTGGGTTCAGGAAGGGGCACTCGACTGTGCACCAGCTCACCCGGGTAACGAACATTATCAGGCGGAACAAGTCTGTTTCCAAAACAACTGCCATGGCGTTGTTGGACGTTGAGAAAGCGTTTGACAACGTCTGGCACGATGGTCTTGTTTATAAGCTGCATCGGTGCAACTTCCCGATCTTCCTTGTGAAAATCATCAAAAATTATCTGTCGGGTAGATCATTTAGGGTCTGCTTGAACAACTCATAGTCTGATACATTTAATGTTGATGCTGGGGTCCCCCAGGGTAGCCTCTTGGGTCCTATCCTCTTTAACATCTTTACGTCAGACGTTCCTCCCCTTCCGGATGGTGGTGTACTGTCCATGTTCGCGGACGACACTGCCATCATGTACAAAGGGCGAGTGATCCGTTCGCTGACTAGAAAACTTCAAGCAGGCCTGGATGTTCTATCCGGCTACTTCAACAACTGGAAGATTTGCATCAATGCGGCTAAAACACAGGCCATCTTATTTCCCCACTCAAACTCACGTCGACTTGTTCCGCCTGACGACGTCAGGCTAAAAATTAATAATTCACCCATCGAATGGTCGAGAGAGGTGGGATACCTCGGTCTTGTTCTGGACAGCAAGCTTATATTCAGATCACATGTGGAAAAAACATCAATCAAAGGCAACATCCTAATTAAATCTCTATACCCACTGATAAACAGAAAATCCAAACTGTCCCTGAAGAACAAGCTTGCTGTCCATAAAATGATTATCCTGCCAGTATTAGAATACGGTTTGCCAATCTGGGAGGGTTGTGCCAAGTATCACCATGATAAATTACAGGTTATCCAAAATAAGATCCTAAGGATGATCCTTAACAGTCCTCCAAGAACGCGTAATTCTGAGATCCACCAGCTAGCCGATCTAGATACACTTTTGGTGCGCAAACAGGCAATTCTGTCTAGATTCAGGGATGCTTGCCAGAGGTCAATTCACGAGGAAATTCGATCTTTGTCAATTTAGTTTTTAAGATAGTATTAGTTAGGTAGGTTATTCAATTTTATTTAAATTCATAAAATTACCGTGCCATTGAGGCAAAGATGTTAAATTAATCTTCAAGATAATTCAAAAAACCAATCTAAATGCACTACTACGAACAAAGATGACGAGCCTTTAGGGCTGACCAATTATCCTGTCATAAAATATACCTCTGTAAACAATATCAAAAATAAAAGACAATTCAGCAGCAGCAGCGGAGCCGCTCATAATAGTTCTGAACAGCGACGACAGCAGTCCTCCCTTAGCAGCAGTGGGTACCATCGATAGCGGAAGCGGCCACAACTGTGGCTTGGCTGTGGATAGGCCAGCGTATAGCGGCCACAACTGTGGCATAGCGTAGCATCAGACAGCGACAACAGCAGTCGTCCTTCCTCAGCAGCAGCACTAGCCCTGTGGTTGGTCACCACGTCTCAGGAGCAGCGCGGTTTTTCTCAGCGTGTGTCGCCAGACAGCCATTATTCCCCCCGTGTTGGGGCAGCATGATGATTGCCATCAGGAAATCCAGTTTCGGAAATCAAAATGCCTTTTTGAAGGCAAATAAACAAGTCTTTGAAAGTTAATAATTTTTGTCAACGCAAGCAAGTATTCTGTGTTGCATCCTAGCAATTTAAATTTGTCGCACCCGTTTAATTTACTGAATGTGAAATAGCTTCCACAGTGCATGTTGTCCGTGTATCTTATTTCCCCCAATGTTAGGGCAGCTCAAAGGTTGTAATTAGCAACCGATTTTGAACCACACCATGCTTTTTTCAAGGCAAATAAAAAATAATTGAAGGTTAATAATTTTCTGGCATCAACACAAGCAGACATTCTGTGCGGGATGCAATCAAATTCTGTTGTAGTTGTCTAATTTTTACTTTCACTTTATTTAGTAAACCCCCCACTGTAGGGGCAGCGCAAAGGCTGCGATCAGCATAACCGACATTGAATAATAAATTGCCCTGTTAGTACGCATTCACAAAAGCAGTTAGTCCGACTATGCAGAGCTTATATGAAGTCGATTCAATCAATCAGCGTAAACAGAATTTCGTCGTCTCCCAGCTGCCAAGTTGCAACATGATGCAACACGCAACAGCGAGCAAACGAAATCGCTTGATGTTACAAACCGCAATAAGATACGGGTTAAAACCGTTGCGTGTGTGAGAGCACCATCGGTGTTTATTCGCTGGATACACTATCTACTGTCTACTGAACGCAATAATCTGCTTACATGCGACATGGGGACGGGAACATTTTCTTCAACCAAGCTGCACAACACGACACAAAACATGTTATTTTGTTGCTTCAATGAGAGTGCTATCGGTCCGGCTCGACAAGAAATCATTTTTGTGCATCCGTGCTACGAAACTGAGGAAAAACTTTAGAAACTGAAAAAAGAGGTGGAGCTTATCAAATGATCGCTATATCATTCCACCACGTACGTGAAATAATTCATTCCTATTTTCATCCCTATATAAGAGCCTGTTTTAGTCCAAGCCGCTCATAACAGTTCTGAACAGCGACGACAGCAGTCCTCCCTTAGCAGAAGTGGGTACCATCGATAGCGGAAGCGGCCACAACTGTGGCTTGGCTGTGGATAGGCCAGCGTATAGCGGCCACAACTGTGGCATAGCGTAGCATCAGACAGCGACAACAGCAGTCGTCCTTCCTCAGCAGCAGCACTAGCCCTGTGGTTGGTCACCACGTCTCAGGAGCAGCGCGGTTTTTCTCAGCGTGTGTCGCCAGACAGCCATTATTCCCCCCGTGTTGGGGCAGCATAATGATTGCCATCAGGAAATCCAGTTTCGGAAATCAAAATGCCTTTTTGAAGGCAAATAAACAAGTCATTGAAAGTTAATAATTTTTGTCAACGCAAGCAAGCATTCTGTGTTGCATCCTAGCAATTTAAATTTGTCGCACCCGTTTAATTTACTGAATGTGAAATAGCTTCCACAGTGCATGTTGTCCGTGTATCTTATTTCCCCCAATGTTAGGGCAGCTCAAAGGTTGTAATTAGCAACCATGCTTTTTGAAGTAGAATACTTCTCTCAGGAAGTTCGGCTACATAGAGATGTGAATGAAAATCTAAAACCGAAAAAAGTGAAAAATATGTCCAATTTCAAATGCTAATAAATCGGTTAGTATTCGATGGTTTTCCTTCGTTCTTGCAGCAATAGATTGGAAAATCTTCTAAGATTCTTCCCAAATGAAGATAATTGTAAATTTATTATTCAAACTATTGTACTATTGAAAATAGTCAAGCCTTGTCGAATGAAAAATTCGACCTCTGATTGGTCGTTGTATGATTACTTCCCAAGCACGGTCGACAGAATCATATACCTTGCAATTTAAAATATGCTATTTGACCTATATAAGAGCCTGTTTCAGCCGAAGCCGCTCATAAAAGTTCTAGACAGCGACAACAGCAGCAGTCCTCCCTTAGCAGCAGCAGTGGATACAACAGCAGTAGCAGTGCAGCGGATAACGACCACAGCTGTGGTATGGCAACGGATATCAAAGCGCGTCTCAGCATCGATAGCAGGACCACGTGATGCAGGGCAGCGGATACCAATGGCAACGGAAGCGTCCACTACTGTGGCAACGGGGATAGCGCAGCGGTTAACGTTGGTCTCAGCATCTATATAAGCAGGGTCAGCTGATGCAGTGTGGCATTTTAGTAAAATGCTGTCTCTGAGCGATAGCAGGCACACTAGCAAATGCACCCAATGAAAAGAATGTTCTGGAAAGCTTTTCAGTGTTTATTTCCCCCAAGGAATACTTTATTCGCACTGCCAGTGATAACGCACAGATGTGATCGGCATCTTATCAAACATTGAATCAAAAAACGAATTGTCCTTTTCAGGATGAAATAAAAACCTAATTGAAGAGTTAATATTTTCTCTTAAATCAATTTACACTTTCAAGAAATTTGGAACAGATATATATGTATTTGGTTTCATCTCCGTGTCTCAGAACGTACTGAATTATCTTTTCCTTCAGTCATGAGCACAACATCCGAAAAGTTTTCATTATCAGCATAGAAATTAATTTTTCGCATAATCAAAATTCAAAAATTATCAAGTCCAAATCATGACAAGCAACTATATTATTGAGAATGGTCAATCTTTGTTGAAGCGCGAAATTTGACTGATCTGATTAGTCGTTAATATGATTGCTTCCCAAGCACGGTCGACAGAATCATAGACTTTGCCATTTTAAATTTGCTATTTGTCTGTATAAGAGTAAGGATGGGAAATATCGACTGAAATGGCTATCGATAGTTATCGATGATTTTCTACTATTATCGGTAACTATCGATAGGTTATATATTAGCATGGCTACGGATAGCGTAGCAGTTACAGCGGGTTTAGCATCGATAGCAGCTGATGCAGTAAGGCACTTTAGTGAAATGCAGTCTCTGTGCGATAGCGGGCACTAGTAAATGCATTCAATAAAAAGTTGACTCATCTTTACAACACATGAGCCGTCGAGTTTGAGTGTTAAATCAGCTTTTCACTGTTTGTTTTATCACAAGAAATACTCTATTCGCACTGTCAGTGATAAAGCCAAGATGTGATCGGTATCTTATCCGATATTGAATTGAACAACAAATTAAAAAATGACTGACACGCAAGCAGCTGGGTTTTCTTGTAAAAGTATTCTACTTCATCCTTGCGGTCGTGGCTTTGCACACAACCTTCCTGTGATTTTTTTCATTTTATGTCAACCCCCCTTCAGAAATGTTGAAAATCAGGAGGGGAAGAAGAAAAAGTTCAAATCGTTTTAGTAACAATATTGGGTTTTCGACATGATGGATTATCGTGCTTGCTATTCAATATCGCTTTGGAGGGTGTGATACGTAGAGCTGGTATCGACACGAGTGGCACGATTTTTAGAAGGTCTGTTCAGCTCTTTGGCTTCGCCGATGACATTGATATTGTAGCACGAACCCTTGAAAAGATGACGGAGACGTACATCAGACTGAAGGCTGAAGCCGGACGAATTGGACTGGCCATAAACGCTTCGAAGACCAAGTACATGAGAGGAAGAGGTTCCAGAGAAGACAGAGTTAACCTCCCGTCACGAATTCATTTTAGCGGTGATAAAACCGAGATGGTAGACGAGTTCGTGTACCTGGGCTCACTGGTGACTGCTGACAACGACACCAGCAGAGAAATTCGTCGACGCCTTATGGCAGGAAATCGTGCCTACTTTGGACTCCGGAGGACGCTTCGCTCGAATAAAATCCGCCGCCGCACGAAGTTAACCATCTACAAAACACTGATCAGACCGGTAGTCCTCTACGGCCACGAAACCTGGACTATGCTCGTGGAGGACCAACGCGCCCTTGGGGTTTTCGAACGGAAGGTGTTGCGTACCATCTGTGGTGGAGTGCAGATGGAAGATGGATCGTGGCGGAGGCGGATGAACCACGAGTTGCATCAGCTGCTGGGAGAACCACTCATCGTTCAAACGGCGAAAATCGAGAGACTACGGTGGGCTGGGCATGTCGTTAGGATGTCGGACGACAACCTGGTGAAAATGGTTCTTGATAACAACCCGACTGGAACAAGGCGACGGGGCGCGCAGCGAGCAAGGTGGCTCAATCAAGTGGAAGACGACCTGCGGGGCCTCCGCAGACGACATGGCTGGCGAGCTGCAGCCATGGACCGAGTTGAATGAAGACGACTTCTTCGAACAGCAAGGGACACTTCGGCCTGGAGCTGACTGGTAAGGTAAGGTATAGGTTTTTCGACAGCGTATATAGGTATTCACTTTAGCAACAAAAAAGTCAAGTAAGAGGGAGAGTGTCGTCGAAAGACAGGCCAAGTATTTAATAAAAATGAGTGTTATTTTTCAACATTCTTTTGAATGCAAGTCATCGTTACTTCCATAAAAATTTTCGTTAAATATGTTTCATAGGGTAGCCGCTCCTATATTTATCTCATCACGCCTTTTCGAGCAATTTATCTTTTGTGGAGATTCCCATAGATCACTAATGAAAATTATTTTTTCTATTTAACTTTTTTTAGTGATTTTCTACAATTTTTCAATGTTCTACAACATTTTCCATTACAACAAAACAAACAATTTTTTAAAATAAAGTTTATTTTTATCTCACATATTTTTTTGGTTGTTAACGATTTTTGCTAGAATAATGGGCTAATTTACACTTGATTACTTTTTACTCAAAAAATAATGATTTTGGAGTCATAGTGTCTTCAGTAAAGTTGTTCAATTAATTATTTTACATTTTGTAGAAGTTGGAATTTTGTGATAAATCCACCTGAAAGTAAGAAAAAAGTTTTATTTTTCTCATTTTTGCATATAAAAATCCCCTTTTCTGAGTAAAGTTTTAGCACATTTCATAAGAAATAATTTTGACGAAGAAACTATAATAAATTAGTGCATTGTTTTAATGGAAATCGTCAATAATCAAAGAAATATGAGAGCTAAAAATAAACTTTCTTTGATGAAATTGTTTTATTATAGCGAACAACATTGTAGAATATTGAAAAATTGTTGAAAATCACTACTAATTGTTATATTAAAAAAAAAGTTAATTTTTTGTAGCAATCTGTAGAAAACTTTGTGCCTAACCGTAGCAACCTTCTCATCATTTACCTGACAAAAAGGGAAAGAAGAGATAGAAGAAGAAGAAAGTATTAAGAGTGGGAGAGGAAAAGGATAAAGAAAGGATTGGAAACATTGAAAAAGCATGGGATATTTGTGTTCTAGGAATTATCAGTGACAAACCATAAAGTTCGTCTTCCTAGTCCTAGTCCCCGCAAAAAATTTAGAAGGCACTAGAGTTCTTTCCCGCAATTGAGAATGAAATGTCTTACTACTTTGTTGAACAAAGTGAATTTTTATATGCAAAAATTTAAAAAAGTTAAATTCGTTTCTCATTGTTTAGTTGATTAATCACAAAACTGCAACTTTTATTGAATGGGGAATAATTAATGGATTAATTTTCCTGAAGGCACTATGGCTCTAAAATTAGATTTTTTGGGTCAAAATAATTTCGATCACGTTTTTGCAGCTTTGGAAACGGTGTGAGCTGACTGGCTTAAATCATCTCATCCAAATGGCTTACATTTCGTGAGTGGGAGGAGATACACCGGCCTCCCTTCCAGAAGCAGATATTGCTACATTTCATTCCCACAGAGTGTCACACATTCGACGCTATCAAAGATGGCTAGAACAAGATACCTGACTCTTGCAGAATTCATCGGACACGATTGTCGCTGCGCGTGAGCAAAAGTCGAACTAATTTATACACTGTTAATATGATGTATACTTAACGTAAAATCAACTGACGACAAGGCCAAGACATGACTGCTGAAAGGTAAAACAATTTTTTCAGTATCCATGTGGACGACTGTACGGTGCTGCCATCCGAAAAATGATAATAATGTGTACGAATGTTTAGTTCTCAAACATGAAGCTTTCCGGTAGAATCAAGAATTATCGGCGCATCATTCAAAACTAAGCGTATCATCAGAAATTCTTGATAGCCGCTATGAGCACGCTCTACAGCCAAGTTTTTCACTCTTGCCGAGGTTAATAAAGCAAAAATCGGGTGCCCCGGTGAACCTGACTATATGCACAATGGTTCTGAAACCTGGCTTGCTCCTCAATATAATCCCCCACTCTGACAGTCAATTTCACACTTTTCATTTCGTACTTTGAAGTGCAAGAAATATGACAATAGCATTAAGCGCTAAAAATGACAATATCAATAATCTGCATGTTATCTTAAGCATCGAGCTGACCAAACTGCTACACCTTTTTCATATAAAATCTTGAACAGCTCAACGATCGATGACGGACTATGCACGATAAATCGGTTTTGCTCATAGTGACAATTTTATGAGAATTTGAGTCATCAGATGGCAGCATTAACCGTCGGAAATCGGTCGTGTTCAAAATGTATGAAAAATATGGAAGTTAGGTATCTTGTTCAGGTTATCTTTGATGCTATCTTCCGTTTCATAGTCTGACTTGTATCTTTCTCCCCATTCTTTAACCAGAGAAACGCAATTATTGCACTTAGCATTTCCTATTAAAAAATAGTATGTTTCTTCATGTTTTTTCGCCGGAAGGGATCCACGGTGCTCCCACAGACCGTTATTATAAAACAAAATGCACCAAAGAATCTGAGTACACCATTCGATTCGTTATGACGTCCAGAATCTCTGGTCAAAATTTCAAAATCATCGTACGGTACATTTTTGAGTAATGCCCATTTGAAAATTGTAAAATACAAAAAAGTGATATAAAACCGACGAAATACTTATTGTAAAGCACGTTTTACAACCAGCATTTTATGAAACAACTTTCAAAATAGTTTCTACAAATTCCAAGGGTTATATTTCAAGACATTAACAATTGGTGAAAAGATTTATTTGAAAATCCCACAGTGCACAGAGGTCTAAACTCGACAAATCGTAGTCGTTCTAGATTTGACTGTGAAAAATTGCTTTTTTGTACTCAATGTCCTTAGCAAAATTGTTTCATAGAACGAGGCCTTTTTTGCGTTTTCGGTTTTTCGATCAATCCACCAGTTCAAACATCAAACATCAAACAGTTAGATAAAAAAAATATTTTTTCAAATTTTCAATATATCAGATTGCTTCCTTCAGCAAAGTTGTGGAAAATTTCAAAAGAAAAACAATTGCTGAATTCTGTGATGCCCTATCTGTACGTTGGACACGACAAAATGAAGTTTATTGCGGAACACTCCTCCTTAAAATAAGTTTTTTGTCTATAATTTTGTCTGTGATTGTCAAAACAATAAATTTTACAATGTCTTGAGGGAAGCTTAGTTGAATGAGTAAAATCTTAGAATGCTCTGCATTTTTTTGACCAAAAAATTATAGACAAAAAACTGATTTTAAGGAAGAGTGTTATCTTCCAGTTGATCTCGAGGTACGATGCTGGCCTAACAAGCCAGTCGTCGTATGTTCGAGTCTCGGCTCGGGAGAGACTGTTAGTGTCAGTAGGATCGTAGCGCTAGCCCCGCAATTATCCTGTACACTTAACAGTCGGCTGCGAAGTCTGTGTATAGTAAAACAGAAGGTCGAATTCCGATACGGAATGTAGCACCAAGGCTTTGCTTTTTTGTTTCGCAAAAAACTCTATTTTGTCGTGTCCAATGTACAGATAGGGCATAATAGTATTCAGCAATTGTTTTTCTTTTGAATTTTCCCACAACTTTGTTGAAGAAAGCAATCTGATATATTAAAAATTAGAAAAAATATTTTTTTCATTTAACTGTTGGGTGGATTGATCGAAAAACCGAAAGCACAAAAAGTAAGGCCTTGTTCTATGAAACAATTTTGCTGAAGACATTGAGTACGAAAAATCAATTTTTCACAGTCAAATCTAGAACGATCACAATTTTTCAAGTTTAGACATTGTGCACTGTGGGATTTTCAAATAAATCTTTTCACCAATTGTTAATGTCTTGAAATATAACCCTTGGAATGTGTAGAAACTATTTTGGAAGTTATTTCATAAAACGCTGGTTGAAAAACGTGCTTTACAATAAGTAGTTCGTCGGTTTTAAATCACTTTTTGTACTTTACGACCTTCCAAAGGGCATTACTCAAAAATGTACCGTAATATGATTTTGAAACTTTGACCAGAGATTCTAGACGTCATAACGAATCGAATGGTGTACTCAAATTCTTTGGTGCATTTTGTTTTATGATAACGGTCTGTGGGAGCACCGTGCGATTTCAATATTCACACACCATGCGTCCCATGAAAAATAACGACGGTCTAAGTGTAAACAACATAGAAGAGCACAATAAGGGTTTTCGTTTTGTAGTAATTAAGAGTGGCCCTATCACTCCTCATAAAAGAACAGGAAGAAAAATCGAAAAAGAGAATGATTTTTTTCTGGTTCTGGTTTCTGGTTTCTCTACGGTTAATTATGTTGCAGGGCGACGTAAACCTGGAAGTTCTAGTAAGATGCGAACCCATGATCACTTGCTTACCAAAGCGGACTCTGTAACCTTGGGGCCCCACGTTCGGCTTACGGTTTTCAGGTAAATACTAGAGCGGTTTTCGAGCGGGACGATCCACAACGTAACAAATGTTCACCTTAAGATAGATCCTCGACAAGTTCCGAGAACACGACTTGCAGACACAGCATTCGTTTAAAGAATTCAAGGCGGTACGATTAAGTGAAACGCAACGAATTCTTGTAGATTATGGTTTTCCAACAAAATTGATAGACACTACAAAAACGAAGAGCACGGTAATTGGCAGAGAGCGTCGTACACCGCAAAGAGATGAATGCCTGCTAGCTTATGTATCGCAGCCTACAGATCCACACGAAGTTTGGGCTTCACAGATCGCTAAACCTTCCGGTGGCGCTCCACGGAGATGGATCGTGGGCGTCGAAGGAGGCGGTACGATTAGCGCTTGGGGTCTTCAAGCAGTAGCAAGCTACAACACGGAGAATGGCGCAGGTGCACGAAGAATGCACGGATTAAACACCAAATTTTCACGAAATCATTGAACAAATAAACTAAATATGCTTTGAGCTCTTATGGAATCGTTCTGCATTGTATATTTAGTAAAATCAGTTAGATTTATCCTGAATTTTGTACAATAAACCATTTTTCACAACGCTTCCATATCCATCTCAAAACTTGAATCACTGCTCAATTTATTCATCTCACGACGCCCCCATATTCATCACACTGTAAATCAAGAATGAATCACATTATCATGAATGAACGTAGCTGCAGACCGTCATAGTAGGTTGCCTAGATAACCGCTGTAGTTGTTTACGTCCAAAATTGGTAACCTAGGTAACCACTGCAGTGCTGTCGATTTATGTCAATAATGTCGAAATAATTTAACATTTTCAGTATGATTTTTTCGTATTAACTGAAACGGATCTGGCAACTTTTGATTTTCTTCAAGGCAGTGAAAACAGATGAAAATACATACAGTTGAAATTTAGGATTTGTAGAAATTTATCTCATATATTTCTGCTTATTCAAGCTTGTTTTTTGGAAATTTGAGGTGAACATTTCAAAGATTAAAGTATTCTTAGTGTAGTTAGTGATTTTGTTTAGTGATTGAAATGAAAAGTGGTCCACTAGTGATGAAAAAACTTTGGTTGGCTGCTGAACGAGTCCCGTTGCAGCCATGTAGAGCAACGTGCGGATTTTGTTGATTAGTTTAGTTGGGAAATATACGTTTTTTCCTATTTTCAATTGTTGTTTCATGTTGATGAAATGAATATATGAGTTGAGATGAAGTATATAAACACGCTGATATTGTGAAACTGATGAAACATAACAGGTTACAGTTATATACTGTCTCCCGGTGGCCAGTTGCTAAGATACCGTAAAGTACCCATAGCATGCGTGAATTTAAAGAAGATCACACCACCAACCTCGGTAAATTCAGATAAGTATCTATCCACTAACACTAGCTTCTCCCTATGAGGCTAGTGGTTGAGGCAGAGAAATCCTCGGCCTCTAGTAGCAGCGAGTATCAAATTAAAATTTCTAAAACCCCTATCTAAATTGAACTACATTGTCTACTACGTTATTGATCATTACAAAGTGAGAACGACAGTGAGTTGTACACTGAAAAAGATTTGCTATTCCCAAGCATACTTCAGACAGTTCTTTATGCAATTTCTACTGATTATAACCAATTGCAGGCAACACACGGACGATCAAATATACTAAAGTATGATAAGTCTTAAATGATTCGCAACTATATTTTACTATGTCAAATACTGTATCAAATATAAAAAAGTTTAGAAGTAAAAAATAAATCTTTAGTTTCAGTGTGTATACTTTAGTTTAGTGTGTACATGTCGGACTCGATTAACCGGAGTTTTGAAAAATATTTCGCTCCGGATAATCGAGCCCTTTTTCATTTTATAATTTTTAATTTAGAACAATGAGTTTACTATTACAGTATGTTGTACACAATACATGTATCGACGAAATAAATTAAAAATTGTCTTTAGACTGTTTGCTGGCGTTTGTTATACATATATACGTAATAATAAATTATGTTATATTGATTATCTCAAGGATGTAAAAACCAAATAAAATAAATCAAAACTACCATTTGAAAGACAAATTTTGCTTCGAGAGATTAAAGGAAATTTTTTCCAGAAAATATAATAGAGTTTGATTTGATTCAGGTATTCATCTGTTTTATTATCTTAAATTTTAATAAGAATTGAGGTATTACATATACAGACCTTGTTCGATTTTGACAACACTCATGATTTTTTTTCTATTTCCTAAGTGACCTATAACGACCTAGACGCTTGATATGACCACTAATGGGCAACTTTGCGGATTTCAAACCATTATTGATTTTGCTTGATGAGTTTTGGTTCAATAATCCAGGAGTATCCGGAACACCACCGAAACAGGCCAGCTTGCGGTTCTAAGTACTGCATTGATCATGGCCATTATATTACAGAAATATGTTTAGGCCATAAATTCTAAACCGGTTGACCAATAGTGGTTGTCCTCATCGGCAGTTAAAAACCTCGCTTTTGGAGGTTGTTCAGTAAGAATTGGTTGATGCAATGACGGGAAAACTGCTGAAAACGAACTACCAACACAAAACGGGGCATTGTTGTTACAATTTTGAACAACCCCGAAACTCCCAATGAGCCGGAAAACAGAAGTACATTATAGAAATACAGAAGAAAAAAAAAATACTCCGGATAATCAAGCATTTTTCTCCGGATAATCGAGCCCCGAATAATCGGGCCCCCGGATAATCGAGTCTCCGGATAATCGAGTCCGACCTGTATTTATAGCAGTATTGTTGTTTATCAACCAACTTAAATTCAATCGAGAATTTTGCCGAGATTGCAAATATCTTACGAGAAAAATCATCCAACTTTGTTTGAAAAGTTCAATCGTCTTAACAAAGACGGGTCATTTGTAGACTGCAAAGCAGCATTATCGCAAACGCTTCACACTGACCGTGAGCACTTCACGGCTGCGAACACAAAATTTTATTTAATTATACTGGGTCGCAAAGCTGCAGCGTTTCAACCACCATGTCAGGAGCGGTTTGGAACCGACACTTTTTCGTTCCACATTTCACAGCCACCCTACTGAAATACAGGTAAAACGCAAAAAGACCATTATCCACGCAGGGAGTGGCCATAATTGGACTGGCGGGAGCCGCCTAAAATTCATATTTTCGTCTTCGCGTCCCATCCACTTGGTGAAATATTAAACAGAAATACGTTATCTGTGAAGAAATTGGCAATAGTTTCCTTTCATCCGCCTTGAATATGAAATGACGCATGAACGATTTCACTTATCTACTGTCAAGTTGTCAATAGATTTAAAAAGAAATCGACCAGATCGGTTTCGTCTGTGTTTGCATGTTACGAACGATTCTAGTCACCAGCACCAGTCGATGGGTGCCGTGGCGGCGTCATCCGTCAGCCTGACAGGTTCGGTTTTTTTTTTTTGTACCGATAACGACTCCAGCTTTCAGCGGAGATCACCGTGAAATTGATGACTGTGTTATGGTCTTTCCTTTGCGCGCTGCAGCTGCGCGTTTCAGGTGTCGGATCATTTCAAGCTCTTGTGGTGTCCATCCACTTTCATGTTTTCCGACCCCGCCGAGATGAAACATAAGCGCATCGCAGTTTCCGTGTTCGACTTGCTATCCTTTCAATCAGTTTTACCTGGCAAGATATTCATCGGTTGCCACCGGTCAGTCAGGCTGCTCGATTCATCATATAAGCAAAAATCCTCAACACTTTCTGCATGGCGTTTTCAGCAATCGAAGAATCAGTAAAAAATTGGTTAAATTTTCTCGCCCGGTGGGTTGAATTTACTGCTTCAATAAATTAAATCTCCTTCTCGCAATGCAATTGTAAACAAGTGCCAAATTTGCTGAACTGTCGTTAGGCAGATAAACAAGTTTCCTGTTTCAAAGTAATTTTGTTCTACCTGCTTTACAGGAAACGATGCAGCAACAACAACAAACAAGCCTACAGGAAAGATAATAAAAACTGCTAAACATCGAAGCAGTTTAAGCAAACGATCATTCGGTTGGCAATATCAATAAAATTGTAAATTCATAAAAATTTATTATTTAATCAGACCCGCATTGTTGCAAGGCCCTCCGCACAGCCAGAACCGAACCAAAATTTGGTTGTCCACTTATAGAGGGGGGAAAATCGCAGCTTATTAAGACCCATAAAAGCACTCAGCGTTCAATGCACCCCCACTTCCGCTCGTCTCTCATTCCGATGCACAAACACAAGCCTCTTCTGGACCCGGACTGACGACGTGTGCATGAAAATTGACGGTTGTCATAAAAATAACAAGTGATAATTGCATTAAATTGAGTAAAGCTTTACTCTCCTGGAGGCCCGCCTTTTTCGGATAATCACAGAAAAGACAAGAACGTACATACATGGAAGCAAATCGCACAGCACCTGCCATGGGAGAATTTTCGCTACCAACCAGAGTGGGATGTGGGAAAACACTCCGGTGGCTGTGAGAGTCCACGGACCGCAGACAGCCTACTGGCATCTGATTGGCATGAACAATGGAAGTGATGGACTGCGGTTTTTAGTGCGGCGCGGCGGTGGAATTGGCCGTCAAATTGGACGATTGTGCGAATGAAAACATGGCTTTATTACGCCGAACCCAATTAGGAATCCATCGTGAGGAATTGATCCGTTTATAAGCAAAAACGAGGAATTTGTTTCAAACCTTGAGATTTTAAAACGTTTGTTGTGCTTGCTGTCGGGTTTCATAACCGCGAAATCCGATTTTTCTGTTATTATTTGTGGGTACATACCTAAAAAATCTGCAAATTTGTGATTCTTATTGAAAGTCCAGAAGTTGGTATTTCCAAACAACAATTCAGCCAGAAGTTCATCTCAAACTTGTGGTATTATATTTATTCATGACCAACCGGATATGTTACGAAAGCGGTCAAAGATTCAACCAATCACCAGTGAAACCCATTATCGGTGAACGTACCCATCTCCCGAAGGCGCAAAATTTCACCAATTTTACACGCCCGTTTGCCCCGTTTCTTCTGTCACTCCAGTCTGGTCCCGGGGGGTGGAACAAGGGCAAAATGAAATTGCTTTCGCGCTTCATTATGATTTCATCTTCAAAAGCCCTCCCCAACCAAAACCGCACCGCCCCATGCAGCACAACTGGGTGCGCGTCTAATCTCCGACGAAGTGGCGCAAAAGTTATAATCTGCTTTCGCGGTGAACTGACTGAAACAGAAACTCAACCGCAGAGAGCATTATTGTGTCTAAAGGTGCGCGCACACGCGCGAATAAGCGAGTGTTCGTGCGCAGACCGCGGCGGATTACTACTGGTGACTATCCAAGTTGACGCGCACGAGACGCACAAAAGCTGTTCGTGATCAATAGATCATAAATCCTGCAGCATAACGAAGCATATCTGATCTGCGGCGTACACTTAGGAGCGTATGCAGTCGAGACAGGGTTGGAGGCACTGAACACGCTCTATGGCAGGCTGACGTAAGTAGTGAAAGACTACTTCTAATCCCGTGCTGGTGGTAGTCAGCCGGAATGGAGTGTGAACTTTGAGCCGTAAGAGCGCAAGAGGGAGAGAGAGTAGTTTGTTTTCCAAGCTCTCGCTACTTTAGCTCTACTTGTTACCGAAGAGATTAAACATTATTGTATACTTCTTCCTTTATGTTTGCTGATTCAGAACTTCCGTTTTATTGTTATGGAAAGAAGACTAACGATGCCAGTAACTAGTTGTTTTTATCAATTTGATTCAATTGTCTCTTGAAAGTTTAAAGTTATGACTTACAAAGTCAAATTATTCTTTGGAGCCTTAAATTCAATAGTTAATCTGTGTTAAATCAATTAAAAATACATTGAAAATGGAACAAATTTGCCGGGTTCTTTACAGAATGAAAGATGCACGCTAACGTTTAGAACCCGATGTTTTCAGGAGAAAAGATCGCAAAATTCTTGAAACTTCTGAAATCGACTGTAAATTTCGCTCTCAAATTTTACCGGAAAACTCTTTTGTTGAATTGAGTAGAACAAATCAGGCACAGAGGTGGAACAATTCCCTGGAATCTACGAGCAAAGGTGATTCAGGCAGTCCACAACAATCCTGGGACTTCCGGGTATGATATGCGAAGAAGTTCACGGTGAAACATAGTATAATTCAGCCAATTTATATCCGAGTAGGCTTTTCCTCGTATCAGACCAACAAACACCCCAACAAAACAAAACCTGGTTGCCGGAACTTGTGCAAAAAGCTGTACACGACGATTGACGATTGATATGGATTTCAGAGTCCAGAACCTGACAAAATCAATTTCAATTGACAATCGTCAAATAATGCTTTTCTAGCACTTTGTGAGTCACATGAAAACTGCTGGAATGCTTTTGAGTTGGTTTTGAAAGCGAAGGTTAACAGCGTCGCTATCGCCTGAAGATTGTTATTGGGTTGTTAAGCTAATTTCTATATAACTGCTAGAAGAGCGTAGTTTTCTGATTAATATGTGACTTTTTTAAAAAAATATATCTTTGTCCTTCGATTATTAAATGAGGAATAAAAATCGCTTGGAGTCTGTTGAATGACATTTTATTCAATGGAATTCGAGCAGTTTTAATTCGTGATTTATAAACCGGAGGACAACGATATAAAATTATATAAAAACCACGTTTTACTCAGAAAACGCAGCTTTTTCAGATGATATGAAAAACTGGTATAACAAAACAACCCGATGGGGTTGTGAAGCTTGTCATTCAATGGATTTCAAAGAGGGTTTTTATTCTTTATTTGAAAGTCGTGGGACAACAATAAACATTTTTCAAAAATCACATTTTGTTCGGAGAATGCATCTTTTTCAAATGATATATAAAAACTGGTATAGCTTTACAACCTAATTAAAAATGACTTTGAGCACTGACGAAGTCAGAGAGGGGACTTTCATACAATACTTTACGCATCGCTCTATCTACATGCTACAAGAGGTAGTTAAGAAAATCGCTACGATATGTTACATAGAATGGAGGAGATTTGAAATTGTGTGACATAACATGAAAAATGTTCAGAAATAAAAAAATGATTCGGAAAATTACTTAGTTTATTCTTTGTTTGTTTTTTCAATAGATCCTTTCTTGAGCAAGAGACTCTTGCCATCGCCAATACCAGTTTCACAACCCAACTATCTAAACTATTATCAAATTACGTGACGCGGTGCTAATTTTGAATGATACCCTTAAGGAAGGGAAAGAGTTATAATTTGCGTCAATCTGTCAATGAAACAATCATCAGTTCCATTTCAATTGAATCGATGAACACCCGACGGAAAAAGACTCGCTTGACAGCGAATTCGTTCATCGTGATTTGATGACAGTGGCCGAAAGGAATGAAATGAAAATGAAACTGTTTGAAACGAAATGCTTGCGGTAAAAATTCCGTTCTATTTTTATGCTTCGAAAATGTGGAGTTCTGATTTGGCCAGTAAAAAATTTTACCTTGCCAAGCGTAAAGGGGATATTGCTGCTAGGTTTATGTTTGTTTACGCAGAAAAATTTGGAGATAAAACAAAAGCTTACAAAATGCAGTACCTTTAGAAGAAGATTTTACCATTCACTCGACCACACAAGGGTTCACTAAAGTGCTGATCTGACTCGGTAGGCTGCCGTTATAGCCGGGACGTCGTCAAGTGGTATAAGGAGATGAGATCGATTTCAGTGGAAAAACTTTAAATGTTCGAGTGTATGTCCTATCGAGAGATATAGGACAATTGGATTATCAAAGGTATGTTAAAAGGGGAGAAACAAAATGGCAAATATGGTTAGCCGCAGTACTGAGCAGAAACACCCACCTTTATACAAAAAAGTACGATAATTTAACCCTTAAATGCGCAATGTTGTTTTAAAACAACACTACTAAAAACGTTTTAAAATATACGTATTTTAGAATTTTTCAGAAATATAATTCATTAGAACAGCTCTCTAGACTCTAACGAAGAAAACTTAACAGCTGGAAGTACTGTATTTGAATGTTTTGTTTTTATTTTTGCTGTCAAAATCTCGGAAACGAAAAAAAACATGGTGAAATTCCCGACTGGTGGTGACTGTCTTTGAAAATGAATTTTAAAATAGGGTTAGTGGTTAGTGAAAATGTCTGAATTATCAGTAATTATACTAACAAAAGGTCAAGTTTGAAGTTACTGTTAACAAAAGTCATTGTTTAGACTTTATTCTGCGATAAAGTCACAGTGTTGTTTAAAAACAACATGGTAATATTTGCACATTAAAAAGTAAATCTTTCAATTTTTTTATGCATATTGGTTAGTTTTAAGGCAGTAAACCTGTTAAACATAAATTTTATATTTTTAGATGATTTTCTAATGTCGCGCGCTTTTAAGGGTTAACAATTTACGGATACTTTTCACAAATTTATCAGTTTCCTTTTATCACGACTCTGATGTTTGTACGTTTTTTTAACTGTTGAAAATCAGTCAAGCCGCGTTATTGACATCATTAATGTTCGACAATTTCCTAATGTTCGTAATGAGCTAACTTCGCGCGCAACATTGTTGCAACATTGTCACTTATCACGGTGATACAACCTTTCCTTTCTGTCGCAGTCGTAGAGATGCAGAGGTAAACTCGGTCTCCGCCAACAACGACGTAAGGACGTGGCCGGCGCCGTTACCGATCTACACAAAGTGGTAGTTACTGAGTTGTTGTACACTGAAGATGGCAAACTAATCCCAGGATTCAAAATTCAAAGAAGTCATTGACTTGATAGAGTCGTTCACTGTTTTTTCCATTGTCTTTAGTAGAACAGAAGAGAGAGTTGGGCTAAAGGCTTTGGGAGTCGTATTATCTCGTTTCACCGCTTTTGGAACAAAAACAGCTTAAGCGTAGCGTAACACTAGCTTCGAATAATTAGCACTTTTTTCCCTGTTGAAGTCATGCTGGGAAAACTTCAACTTGTCCAGCAGATTTGAAAGGCTGAAAAGAACTCAATGCCCATTCAACCCTGGAAGGCGTAAAGATTTCACAAGCTTCAAGATAGGCATTAATTGACCTTAACCATGGTCGTCTTGCCTCATCTAAGTCCTGTGCTTCACCAGATACAGGTATCGACCCAGAGAAGTAAATAGCCATCATCTTTTTTAAGACTGCCAAGGTCATTTGAATGATCTTTTGAAAGAACTTCATGCATTCTTGCGCCTGCCTGTCAACTCTTCAGTGTTGTTGATCTCTTCGCAGATCCGTCTCCAATTCTTTCGCTTGGCACGTTTTATCGCTCTGTTATATTCAGTCAGAGTCTTCTTGTATATATCACAGTCTGACGCAACTTTTGCTCGTTTGATCAACTGGCTGGACTTTTTCCTCAGTTATGCCAATTTTGTGTTCCACCAATTCCCAATGATTATCACTTGGTTAGTTTTTAACGAATTTCCTTCGTTATTGCAGCAATCGATTAGAAAATTTGCTACGTATCCAAATAATGTAAATGTAAAAAACTACTGTACCATGAAAAATAGTTAAGCTTTGCTCTGAAACGCAGATTTCGACCAATCAGAGTTGAGCTACATGAATGCATGCGATTTATTAAAGCTTTTCCTAGTACGGTCGACAGAATGTTACCATAGAATTAACTCTTTTGGCTCTTCAGGATCCTGCTTTCCGCTGAAACAAATCATTTTACTCTAGCGAACGGTGCGATGAACAGTTACATCCTAGCAGCAATTGCAGATCAACGTATCCGATTTCAGAAGATTCGAGAAACTGTTTTTTTCCGGACAACCAAATTAATTATTTGACGTTATCGAACAGTCACGCTAACAGCCGTCAACATCAAAATTACCGTTAAGGTAACAGAACCAAACCCGCCACATTGTATCACTTAGAGCAGCATTTCCGTAAGCTTTATTTAACTCTCGATGCACTCCAGTTTTTCTTTTTCTTCAAATCAAATGAGAAGAGTAACACTTTTCGCAAATGACGTTTATTTGACACAAAATCATACATTTGCACACAACTAAAAGTAAATGACGCCATCATTAGTTTATCACGTTTTAGATGTGTCAAAATCGACCAGCACTGGCGTCGACTGTTGACAAAACAGTGAAAACTCAGTTGCGCACCTAACAGTTCTACTTCAGAAGTTTTTCTTAGATCTTGATGTGTTTCATCAGTTAGTTTCAGTTTCGCAGTAACTGCTGTATGTCTAGCCTGATTTTATTATTTTCAAAGCCTTCATGTTTCAAATGGATGTGCTAAGTTGTCGTTCCGTTAAAATTCGATCTATGTGTACAAACAACCGAGCGAAAGGCATTGTTTGCCCGATAATGGTCTCTTCGAGCGATGTGCTGTGAAAATATAATCTTTTCGTTCTACTTTTGGACCAAAGCAGAACCACAATCAATATCGTTATGTATCCTGCGAATTTCTATCAATGACCTAAAACAGGTAAATTTCTAACAATGACTTAAACCAGGCCAACAATATAGCCTGTTGCGAGCTCTTTACTTGGGAGTACCGCGTATTTATACGCGCACGATTAGAGATCGACGGCGTCATAACCGATTTCAGTCTGCCGCATGTTCCAAAAACACCGCATGTTCCGATGTAAAAATACTAGACTGCAAGTAATGGCGGTCTGTGTCGCTCGTTGGCGGTAAAAAAGCTTACACTCAGTCAGAATTTCTTCTTGTTACGTCCGCCGGATCTGCATTGCCAAGCCACGTCTCGATCCTCCGTTTTCGACTACCTGTGCATCTGTATGTGCCGCGTGTAATTAATTGCACCAATTACAACCAGTTAGGTCACACAGCGGTCTACTGTTGAAATAAGGCATACCTGTAGTGCAAATGCTGAAAAATGTATTCACTGTGGGGAGCATGAGTTCTCCACATGTGCAGTGTACATGCAGCTCAGGGATCAAATCAAGCGGTCTTAGGGAGACCGGGACCACTTTTACCATAATATCCATAACATTTAAAGTCCCAGAAGGAGTTCCCAGAACTTCCAGGAACAACTTAGACTCCAGTTGTTCTTTTTGCACATCCAGATAACCAAACAAACTCTGGATTGGAAAAATTTTCTGATATTGTGGACTGGATTTTTGATACCTTTAATATAGCTGATCCAATTAAAAATTTTCTCACAGTATTCCTTCCAACAGTTAGATCTATTTTAAAGTAGCTGACTGTCTAATGGCCTCTCTTTGCAGCGATCGTATCCTTCGATGGCTTTTTTCATTTTTTAACTCGAAGTGTGCTCCTTCATTTACCCAGTTCTGCTTCATGCACTCACAGCCGAACGTGGAGCGAAGAATATGTAAAGTGTCGCATACTGGCACATGAAGCGTATTGGACTGCTTTGGTAAGCAATTTTTAGTGCAAGTTTTTTACAGCAGTTTTATGCAAAACCTGGCGAAACAAACCGCTGCCGAAGTAGTGCGATACCCTATTATTTTTTGTCTCTCTGCAACCATCGCAAAGCATCTAGAAACAATTGTCTTCGGCTGGTCGTTCTCATGAGCAGAGGAATAGGTACACACGAGTACACACGAGGAGAGTAGACGGGAGCGTGTGCATATGATCTCGAGAGCGAATGCGACCAAGAAGGAAAGCGAAAAAGGACGAGAAATAGCTTGAATGGAGAATTCTCCACTGTGTGATAGCGGTAGCAACGAGAGCCTCACATGAGGTGTTACATGCTGCTTAACGTAAAAAAAATGGACAAAAACTGACGATTTTTCATGGGTTTACTTTTATCGCACTGACGAAACTACTCATGCATCATCAATCATAGTAACCCATGACAAAGCAAAAAAAGTTTGACAGCTCTATCAGTCAAACTCTAACTGTGATGGCGAAAACAGTGAAACTACTCTATTCAGAAGTGTGCGCGTTCAAAGAACGGTACACCGCCGTGTCAAAAACGGACATCGTGCGGCACAATGTGGACGCCGGGTATGCCCGTTCCGGCATCTACAACATCTTGACACTATTGGACAACGATCAGAGCATCGAAAGAAAGCCCGCTTCCAGACGGCCAACGGCCCTGAATGACAAGAAGCTTCAAAGGATGCTGAAGAGGAAGACCGAGGGAAAAGTGGCATGCGGACGGACGGGAGCCGGGACGGGAGTTGCATGCGGTAAAACAGTGGAAAAGTATCTGGACCTACATGGCAGGAAGCGGCAGTCTCGTCCACTGGTTTCGGAGCTGCAGGCAATGACGCAGCGACAGCGGTTGAATAAGATGGTCAAGTCGATTTTCACGACGAGACCTATCTCACCCTGGATGGCAACGACTGGCAGTGTACTTCATATTTCACTTCTCCCACGAAGGAAGTGAGCTCCGAGGTGAAATTTATTTCACACACCAAGTTCCCCAAGAAGGTGCTGCTGAGGCTGACAATCAGCGAGAAGGGGATGTCAAAGCCGCTCTTCTTTCGCTCCGAGTTGGTCGTTAACGGGGAAATTTATAATACGAAGTGCCTGCCAGAAGCTGCGTCGTTCATCAAAAAATACCAAAAGGGCGAAGACATGGTATTCTGACCAGATTTGGCGTCGGCCCACTACTCGAAGCGATCGTTGGAGAAGGTGGAGCGGCTGAATATCGATGCGGTACCGAAGTCGGCAGGTCCGCCCAACGTCCCCCAGCTGCGTCCCATCGAGAATTTCAGGGCAAACTTGAAGCGCAAGATCTATGCCAACAATTTTGTCGCGAAAACGGAGGAGGAGTTAATAAAAAAACGAAGAAAGAGCTTAAACACATGCCTACACGCATGTTTTCGTCCGCCATGGCGAATGTTCCGGTTATAGGCTGCTCGCAAGGGCGTAGAATTTTTTTTGCAAATAAGATAATATAATTACCATCAATGGGAAATTTATCCAACTCAATTATCTGTCTTAGTTTTTTTTTCATCACCATCTGAAAAAAGTCCATTTTTTTACCGCAAACGCTACGAGCGAGACTAACAACACTGGAGACGACTTGGATTTGACAATTTCAAACAATGTGGATATGCCTTCTGTATCAAAACCTCCAGCGCGTCCAAGTGCTTTGTATCTAGCCATATGTTCGACGTCTGCATAGGTAATCCGCATACTACTAACGGGTATGACCCCACACGGAATATCGTTTGGAAGTTATACTTGGAAAGGATTTCAGAAGCTGTCGAGTCGATTCAACATCATCCACCCCTTTAAAATACAATCTCCTCACGGGCTTGATTATCGACGCCACGCTGCAAGCCAAAACAAAAAAATATCCCGGCGTAACGATAAATGAACTCCGCAGTGGGACGAAGTGGGCTCTGATGTCTACACGAAAAGATCCGACGCGTTGAAGGCCTTTCAGAAGAAAATTATATCTGGTGACTTTTTACGGTATTCGGAGCTTGATACCATGTTTAAAAGCTAGATTAAGAGTGCGCTAAAAAATATTGTGACTTTTCCTCTATTGCTGAAATTTGGGAAAATATTCACAAGGACTCGAACAAGTATATTGACAGTGGTAAGAAATCCTTAATGTATAAAACATTTACATTTGAACACAGAGCTAATCATAATTTTGTCTAGATCTTAATTGCAATTTTGTCTAGATCTTAATTGCTTACTATTGCCATCACTACACTTCTATCCAAAAACTTCTCGCTGGCAGAAAATAGCTTTTTAAACATTTATACACTAAGCTATTACCAACACCGCATACACTGACCTTTTTTGAATTTGAGCTCTAGCTGAGAAAAATTGAGACTTCAATAAAATTTTCCCGTAAGCAACCGTAGAGACGACGAACCCGGTGAGAATCGATGCACTGCCGAGGCAATCGGAGGGCACCAAAGTTCACAGGAACGGTTAAAAAAACGGGCCAGGAACGGGCAAAATTTTATTTCGGATTTTGACGACGAAACGAAGACGAGAAAGACAATTGTCAGAGTTTAGTTTGATTTTTACATAACTGAAGTAAAATTGAAAATGAACTAGACTTCACGACCTGCGGATTCTAAGAGCACAACTCATTAATTGAATTAGACCAGTGTTGTATGTTGAACTTCTTGACCAAAATAGAAGTGGGCAAATGTTCCTGTTACTGTCAACTAGAATAAATATAACAACAAGCGAAGCTTTTACCCTATGACCACACCAACCGTCATCGGTGAAAAGATCCAAACCCCATTAACGCATAATATAGTGACAATAACAACCGAAGAAGGAAAGGCAACGCATACTCATTCAAAGTGTCTCTCTATACTTTGCCCTCACGCATAACAAAGCCGCATTGAAGCACTTAAGGCAGCAGAACTAGGTACAACCGGAGAGACGGGTGGTGACGAGAATGAGGCTATGAGTTAGGGAAGTGAGGTGCTAGGACTAGGTCTGCTCTCACCCCCCAAAAGGGGACTATGCAAGGCAGCAGCAACAGCGGGTGAAACGGAATAGGTGATTTAGGAGTTCAAAAGTGCGGCTCAGTAAACAGATAAACAAACATGCGTCGCGGCAGCTCCCAGAGCAAGTCCAAATCCAACGTTTGGTCGCAAGTCAGGTCTTACGACTCAATCGGTTCGCGGCGGTGCTAATGAAATATGTATTTTATGACAATTATTCGCTGCTTACCACAATTCTCCTTCTTATTTGCTGCTCGAAATCGTTGTTCAGGAATTCAAAGTCTAGTTCTTCTGCTGGATGTAACATAAAAACAATGCACTTATAACGATGAATTTGCACGAACACTTTAACGGAATTCAAAACCTTAAACGGGCCTTTGACTTCGACACTTAATCTATTTCAAGAGAAAGTATACTATCGAATCCCAAGCACTGTTCCACGAAATTCAAAACTTGACCGCGCGCGTTTTTTTTTTCGTTTTCTTTTTTTCCTCTCCCTCAAAAGCCCCGCACTACAAGCTGCCTGCCCTGCGGTGAGGCGGTCGCATTTGATCGAAATCAATCATAAGAGCTGGAAACTGGTTGATACATTTCATAAATGTAAATTGATTATTACGATCACACACAACCGCAATACAGTAACTACTACCAGGACGGTCCACTCTGATCGATTGATCGATCGCTGGATCGGTCGATAGCGTGGCGAGTAGTTCGGGGTGTCGCGGATCGCCGTACGGATGCGAAACAAAATAGCTCTAAGGCGACCTATAATCGGTGCACTCCACTAGTCAAGCTTCGACGGACGGAATATCTAGTTCCAACGCGCGCCGGCAGAGAGATCCGAACCCAGAGCAAACGTAACTTGATCGTGACGAAGTCGCGGAAGGTGGTCCCAAAAATCACCAAATCTAATTTTTTATTCACATTAATCTACAGTTTTTTTTTTTTTGGGTCGCCAGTTATAAACTAGTTGAGCGAACGATTTCGTACGCGATTCACGCAGGAAGCCCCGAACGGCAACGATTCCGCGCTGAAGTCACCGATCGACTGATTGTTTTGGCTAGGGCGCTGCGCGATGTCTTGCTCGAGATCGGGCCTGGCGGGTCTCTCGCGCATGTTTAAAGTTGACCTCTCGCTCGCAGCTTGGCTGGCACTCTCCCGACCGATCCTGATTGCGCGCACGAAGGCATCGAGGCGCACGGCTCTCGACATCTTTGTCCCAAGATTGATCTCCGTAATAAATGTGACTGATTTCGGCTGTTCAGTATACCTTTTTCGAACAAAGTGTCTGGGGAAGAGGGGAGGGGTGATAAACGAATTAGTTCGCTCCGAGAGCGGCGGATTCTCGGTGGGCTTTGGAAAGGGTCGTCGGAGAAATTTTGTTTTCATTTCGGTTGCATAGTTTAATGTCACCTAGGCTTTAAGACGTTTGATGGTAAGCCGACTGTAAAGACAGGTTTTGTTTTTGAATTTTGAAGTTATGCAGACGTCGATGTTGTCTTGTATTTTCATGTACAAATACACACGAAACAGCTAAATTATCTAAACATAAATCAGGAAGAATTACAGCTCATTATTATCATGATAATAATCATCATTATTATTCTCCCTTTTGACTTTTGAGCCATTCCATGCCAGATACCCTATCGTCCAATATCAAACTTTTTTTTTATTTAAATAAACACGTATTTGGCTCAGCGAGTATTTTCCGCGGGCTTTGGAAGAAAATCAATACTGTTTTTGAATTAAAACTTAAAATTATAACAAACTTTTTGCTAAAAACTATAAAATAGTGAAATGTAGGGTAACTTTTTTCGAAGGTTAAATTTCAAAACAGTTTTTCGATTCTCATGTCACTAACAAATTCAATTATATCATTCAACCAAAGAGCACATGATAATTAACTTCTTAAATACATTCATTTTAAAGTTGTGAAAATTTGCAAATTACCACCCAATTTTTAACTAAAACAAAAAGGAGAGCAATATCCCTTTGCCATTTTGTTGAAACTTGACGCTATTAAAAAAAAAGCCAAATAGTTGTGGATCAAGAAATGTACGAAGCCGTCTACATTCAACGTAGTCAGCTTACAGGAGAGAGTGGGGGGTATGCAAATGTCTACGCTTGCCCACGAAGAGGAGAGAGGGGGGGAGGGGGGATAGTGATAATGTCCACTTGGACACGATATTATTTCCTTAAAAAATGAAATCTGCTAAGGCGGCATCCATAAATTACGTAATGCTCATAGGGGGAGGGGGAGTATCCCTGAGCGTTACGATTTGTTACACAGGGGAGGGGGAGAGGTGAGTTAAACGTTACGTAACGAAAAATTTCTGGAGTGATTCTCCAAAAACGAGCATTTTTATCAAGGAATTCCTTCTGCAGCGTTACGTAATTTTCATGAGGAGGTACGTGGTGGCGTTACGTTTCGTTACATATGGGGGGTGGGGGTCCGAAAATCGGGTTTTTTGCTTTACGTAATTTATTGATGTCGCCTAAATACAATATAGTGGCCTACATTAAAAATCCTACAGTTATTTTTCTGTCAAAGGCGTTAGCTATAGCTATACCTATAGATATAAAAATGTAGTTCTGACTGTCTGTTGGTGTGAAAATTGTTTTGTAGCGCATTTTGGACGCCGGGAAACACACACAACTCGAGAACTATCTAAGCATATGAAAGCAAATTTAGCATGCGGAGATTCATATGGACAACAACCGTTTTTAAGGTGGTTTGACACTCCTTTCTCTTATTAAAGGGGGGCTACCATACACATGAAAATTAAATTTTTGCATAGCTCGAAAACTAAAAAGCAAATGGAGCCAATTTTGGCACTTGAGGGTTTTTGGAGTCTATAAATATTGCTATAAGGATTTGCATGAGTGCAACTAAGGATAATTTCTAGGGGGGGCTAGTTTTTATACATTTCACTTAAAAAAAAGAAAAAAAAAGAGTTAAAATGCGCTTATTCAATAACCAGGGTGGCGACTACCGGGAAAAACCGGGAGAATCAGGGAATATCAGGGATTTAATTTTTCGATCAGGGAAATCAGGGAATATCAGGGAATTTAAAAAGTCATCAGAGAAAATTTTAGAGGCTTGGGATTTTTTTACGAAGTTAGTTCTGATTTGGATTTATTAACAAGTCATTAGGAGAGCGCGCATTTTATGGTAATTACTACGCTTTTTTATAAAAACCAGTGGTTAGACGAGGTTTTTTGCTTTGGTTTCTTGCAATTGCTTCCGAACTATTGACGCACCGTCTAACACCACCTGAGCAAGCTCCACTATCGCTATTGTCATATTCCAGTAATCAAGAATGGTGATTGCTTTCTTGCAACCACATAACAGAAGACTCAAAGACTTGCTCAATAGTTTGAGTGTGTTCATAACTCGAAATATAGTGAGCCCAATTGAAGACGAAGTCACACGTTAATTTTATTAAATTTCTAACCGGGAATTTTTACCAGCAGAATTAATTGAAACTAACTTAAATGAGATTAAATCTATCATTAAAATTTTCAAAAGTATAAAAGCACCTCGTCACGATGAGATTTTCAACATTTTAAATGAAGTTCTTGAGAAATTCTCAGAAACTGTTTTAAAATGATCATTCTGTCAAATTATGGAAAAATGCCAAAAATATTCAAAGTTTAAAGCCGGATAAGAAACCAGCTGAGGTTTCAAGTTGTCGACCAATCAATTTATGATGATGCGAGCTAATGAATTTGAAGGTTATTCAAGCGGAGCTGCTCTTCTTTACATAGGAAAAGCATTCGACAGTGTTTAGCATAAAGGTTTGATTGCGAAATTGTTAATTTCTAATTTTCTACTTTTTACAGTCAAGATTTTAAAACAATTATTCGACTGATCCAACCAGAATTCGAAATCCGATTGATTTTCTTGTCAAAGCAGGTGTGCCTCGAAATAGTTAATTGATAACACTCTTCCTGTGAATTTTGGTGCCCCTAGACGTTTCGAAAATGCCTCAAGTCTTCAAAAACTTCAATAAAATTTTCCCGTAAGTAAACGGAAAACGGCGAACACGGTGAGCACTTTTAAAGCACTTCTGCATTTACCACGGGCACCAAAATAAACAGGTAAATAAGCTATAATATTTCTAGAGTACTCATTTGAGCTTAAGGACAACTTTTTTTTCACTTTTGTCGTCCAGTGTAATTTTTTTTTAATTTTATTTAACTGGACGTGTTTTTTTGTTTTTAAATAGTTTATTTGACACGGCACGATACTATTTATGTTTAACTGAGCCAAGTACATTTTTTTTAAATTCTAAATTAGCAGGAAAAAGAGGGAGGCCTTTTCTTTATTCTCGCGGCCGACTACGAGCTAGTGGGGATTTAAGGTGAGAGGAGGGGAGTTACAATTTTGATTTTAACTATATTGAGTTATACGATTTATTTATTTGTACATGGCTAAGCAGTGATGTTCTAGTTGAGCAGTTTGGACTGAGGTGTCTGCGTGAACATAAAGATGCCGAGTCTTCGTTTGAGTGTCTCCAGCTTAGTGTATCATCTTCTTTCAGCGTGTAGCGGGAATGGTAATCTAACAAATAGATAGAAGAGTTTCATATTTTAATACCAGCGTGTTTTATGAACACGTATAGCTGTGTCATGTACTGGAGATCACCGCTTCCCAGAATGTCTCTAACGGGTACGTTCGGTTGTTTTCCTCGGGCCCGAAGGGAATCTATAAGCTCAGACCTAACACCACAGTATTCGGTACACGACCAAACAACATGCTCGATGTCATGGTAGCCATCGCCACAAACGCAGTGATTACTGTCTACAAGCCCTATACGAAAGAGATGCGTGTTTAACGTATAGTGATTGGACATAAGTCTGGACATCACGCGAATGAAGTCCCGACCTACATCCAACCCCTTGAACCATGCTCTCGTCGATACCTTAGGAAAAATGGAATGTAGCCACCGTCCCAGTTCATCTGAGTTCCATGATGATTGCCAACTGTTGAGTGTTCTCTGACGCAAAATGCTATAAAATTCATCATAAGCAATTGGTCTTTCATAAATATCGCCATCAATAGCACCCACCTTAGCTAAAGAGTCAGCCTTTTCGTTACCCGGAATCGAGCAATGAGAAGGGACCCACGCTAAGGTAACCCGGTAATTTTTATCTGTTAAAGCACTTAAAAACCGCCGTATTTTCCTCAGGAAATACGGGGTGTGCTTCACAGGCTTCATTGATCGCAGAGCCTCAATGGCACTGAGACTATCTGTGAAGATGAAGTAGTGGTCTATGGGTAGGGTTTCGATGATTCCAAGAGAGTACTGAATAGCAGCAAGTTCTGCGACGTACACGGAAGCAGGAGCACCGAGTTTGTAGGAGGCGGTATAATTTTCGTGGAAAACACCGAAGCCAGTCATCTAGATTAGATCCGTCAGTGAAAAACCTTTTATCATAACTAACATGTTTAAACTTATTGGAAAAAATCTTAGGGATCTCTTGGGGTCGCAATTGATCCGGGATACCAGAAATGTCTTGTTTCATGGTGGTGTTGAAGAATATAGCATTATTAGAAGAAGCTAAAAGTGCGACATTGGAGGAATCGTATGAAGAAGGATTAATATCTTGAGCCATATAGTCAAAATATAAAGTCATAAATCTGGATTGAGATTGAAGGTCGACCAACCTCTCGAAATTTTCAATTACTAATGGGTTCATAACTGTGCATCGAATTAGCAACCGGTAAGAGAGATTCCAAAAACGATGTTTCAACGGAAGAATACCCGCTAACACTTCAAGACTCATCGTATGGGTCGACTGCATGCAACCCAAGGCAATACGCAAACAACGATATTGTATTCTCTCTAATTTTATAATGTGCGTGTTCGCGGCGGAGCGAAAGCAGAAACAGCCGTACTCAAGAACTGACAATATCGTTGTTTGGTATAACCTTAGAAGGTCTCCTGGGTGAGCACCCCACCAAGTTCCGGTAATCGTACGAAGAAAATTAATCCTCTGTTGGCATTTTTGTGTCAGATAACTAATATGACAAGCCCAGATGCATTTGGAGTCGAACCAGACCCCGAGATATTTAGCAACTAAAACCTGAGAGATCGTTTTACCCGTTAGTAGGAGCTGCAGCTGAGCTGGGTTATGCTTCCTAGAAAAAACGACCAGCTCAGTTTTCTCCGGAGAGAATTCGATACCCAGCTTAAGAGCCCATTCAGACAAATTGTCTAAGGTATCTTGCAATGGTCCTTGCAGATCGCTAGCCTCGCTACCAGTAATGGATACAACGCTATCGTCTGCAAGTTGCCTTAGCGTGCATGAATTTGCAAGACATTCATCGATGTCATTGACGTAAAAATTATATAAGAGAGGACTTAAACATGAGCCCTGGGGGAGGCCCATGTAACTAATTCGGGAAGTTGTCGAATCGCCATGTGAGAAATACATATGCTTTTCTGACAACAAATTGAGCAAAAAGTTTTTCAAATTTGGTGAAAGTCCCTGCGAATGAAGTTTCGCGCTTAAAACTTCTACAGAGACAGAGTCAAAAGCCCCCTTAATATCCATGAACGCAGAAGCCATTAGCTCTTTTCGAGCAAAGGCTAGTTGAATTTCAGTAGAAAGCAACGCTAGGCAATCGTTCGTCCCTTTGCCCCGGCGAAAGCCAAATTGAGTATCTGAAAGTAACCCGTTTGTTTCGACCCATTTGTCTAACCGTAAGAGGATCATTTTCTCCATTAATTTCCGGAGGCAAGAGAGCATCGCAATCGGCCTATATGAATTGTGATCAGAGGCAGGTTTCCCGGGTTTCCGAATAGCAATGACTTTTACCTCCCTCCAGTCATGCGGAACAATATTTAGCTCAAGAAACGTGTTGAACAAATTCAACAAGCGTCTTTCTGCAGAGTCGGGTAGATTCTTCAACAGGTTGAATTTTATTCTATCTAACCCTGGAGCCTTATTGTTGCACGACAGGAGAGCCATTGAAAATTCCAACATCGAAAATGGAGGCTCTTCCGTAGTTGCTAATAACGTGTCGCGAAAGGTTTTCTGTTCCGGTACAGAGTCTGGACAGACCTTTTTGGCAAAATCGAGTATCCAGCGATCTGAATACTCCTCGCTTTCATTCGAAACGTCACGGTTCCGCATGCGCCTGGCGGTATCCCAAAGAGTGCTCATCGCTGTTTCCCTGGACAACGCGTTTACGAACCGCCGCCAGTACCCGCGTTTTTTCGCCTTTACTAAGCTCTTCATCTGCCTGCCCAGTGCCTCGTACTTTCGAAGCAGGTTGACAGTGCCGTACTCCCGGTAGTCCTTATACGCCGCGGACCTTCGCGCGTACAGCTCAGAGCACTCTTTGTCCCACCATTTGTTGGGAGGGCGCTGTCTAATCGTTACCCCGGGTATCGGCTTCGTCTGAGTTTGAGTCGCGGCGTCGATTATCAAGCCAGCTAAGAACGCGTATTCTTCCTCCGGAGGAAGTTCCTCGTGAGTCTCGATAGATTGCGCTATAATAGACTCATAACACTTCCAATCAATATTACGTGTAAGGTCGTAGGAAATATTGATTGGGTTCGGGGGAGTTGAACCATTAGCAATTGATATAACGATTGGAAGATGATCACTACCGTGGGGATCGTTGATTACTTTCCACCGGCAATCTAACGCTAGTGATGTCGAGCAAAGGGATAGGTCAAGCACGCTTTCACGTGCTGGAGGATTAGGTACACGTGTCGCTTCCCCAGTATTCAAAACTGTCATATTGAAGTCGTCGATCAAGTTACAGATTAAAGAAGATCGGTTGTCGTCGTACAGCGACCCCCATAGCGAACAGTGAGAATTAAAATCTCCCAATATCAAAAAAGGCGCGGGAAGCAACTCTGCTATATCAGTGAGATGCTTCTGTTCAATCCGCGCGGATGGAGGCATATATAACGAAACAAGGCATAGGTTTTTTCCATTCATATTCGTTTGAATGGCAACGACTTCAATATTCGAGATCGAGGGGAGGTCGATTCGGAAGAAGGAATAGCACTTTTTAATCCCTAAAAGTACCCCTCCACCGTGTGAGTCTCGATCTCGACGAATAATGTTAAAATCGTGGAAATTGAGTTGATCGTTTGAATTGAGAAAGGTTTCACAGAGCGCAAATGCGTCACAATTGTATGTATTTATTAAATGAGAAAATAGATCGAATTTGGGGATGATACTTCTGCAATTCCACTGTAATACAGTGATAAAATTCCTAACCTCTTTCGCCGTATTAGTCATCGAAAGATATGATAGCTGAAATGAGGGGCCAAGTTGCTGCTAGTTGCATCAAAAAGGTTTTCACTGTAGGAAGAAGGGCAAGAAGAATATTTTGTAGGGGATCTGGTATGTTGAATGTTTTAAATATCCAGTCCACAATATCAGAAAATTTTATGAACCCTGTTTCTTTTTTATCTTCTGATCGAGAAATGGGTGCACGAGGGGTTTTTGGTGCCCCAGGAAGCGGTGGGTACTCCTGGTTTGATTTAAAATTAAAACCGGGAGGTACTTGCTTCGGTTTTTCTTCAACGCTTCCTTTTTGTGTTGGCTTATTGGTCATTCCGCTAGGGGTTATCTTGCGACCTTTGCGAGAAAGATTAGGAGAGTTGATCATTCTCCTCTTCCTAGATCCTTCTGGCATGGCATAAGAACACCCTTCTACGGGATCGTCAGATGTACCCTCATCGGTTGGCAAAAAGGAAAAGATGTTTCCTGTCGAGGGTGGCTCAGCACTCTTCAGCATTTCTGCGAAAGAGCGCTTTGATCGTTCCTTGAGGGAACGCTTTATTTTTTCCTCGCGCTGTTTGTACGCGGGACACGCCGAAAGGTCATGCCGAGTTCCCTCGCAGTAAAGACACTTTTCAGTATCCTCACTGCAAGCGGTCTCAGCATGATTGCCTCCGCACTTGCTGCAGCGTGCCTTGTTGCAGCAGTAGGTGGCTGTATGACCTAACTGCTTGCAGTTTTGGCAATGCATGACCCGCGGTACGAACAGGCGTACAGGCAGACAAACCCTGTCCAAAGAGATGTAGTTCGGCAGTGCGGATCCGGCGAATGTTACACGGAAGGAATCCGAAGGGAAGAATTTCTTCTTCCCTTCTTCGATGGATACTGAATGCAATTGCTTGACATCCAGTATCTTTACATCTTGAATCAGGGGGTTCTTGAAGCAGCCAACCCCGTGACGCAAAATGTCATCGACCGTGAGGCTTCCTTCGGTAACCACACCGTCGATCTCCACGTCCTTGGCAGGGATGTACACGCGGTACTCTCTCGTGAAGAGCTCGTAGCTAGCAATTGCGTTTGCTTGCTTCAAGCTACTCACAACAACTCGCAGTTTGTTCGGTCTAACCTTTGTAATTTCGGTTACGTCCGAAAACTGTTTTGCCAGGTCCTTGCCGATTTGAATTATATCTAGAGGCTTCTTTATGGGCCTGAAGTAAACTACGAACGGACCTTTCGAAGCATCTGGGTAAGCTTTCATCCGTGTTGGCGGTACCCTTGGTACGGGGCTAGGTAGCGGGGAAGGTAGAGGGGAATTGATGGGGGAGATCTCAATCTCTTCCCCAGTTGTTTCCACATCCAGGAATAGTTGCACCTGCATGTCGTCCATTTTGCGGGAGCGTTACGCTCTACCGCACACAAACGATAAATATTCGAATGTGGGGGGGGGGGTCAAGTAGTTGCTATTAAATTTTAAAAACAATTTTTCAAACTACAATGGATCAAAATAAAAAAAAGGCAGTAATACTAATACTAATAACAATAGTAATAATAATAATAATAATAATAATAATAATAATAATAATAATAATAATAATAATAATAATAATAATAGTAATAATAATTATAATAATAACAATAATAATAATACTATTAATAATAATGATAAAAATTCTAATGTGAATACTTCACCGAACGTCTAAGTCACGACCTCACGGCTGATAGTAGGATTAATCGAGCGTCTCCGCAGAACAAACAATGACGATCCAGCTTCGTGTTGTGACACAGTGGCCGTATCCTACACGCGACCTTGTAGATGCCACTTGTAGTTGACTTCCACTCGCTCGATCGTATGGTGGTCCGTGCTGCTAGCGGGGTAACAGCGGTGCGGGAGAATTATTCTTGCTGATATATCAGCTGCGTATCGGATCACTGGCGGGGTAGCCTGCCCCTACCAGTGTGCAGAAGATGTTTCTGCCGATAAACTACCGGCTATAGTTATCGCGCAGCACAAGAACTAATCGACAAAAAAACACCCGTACGATAACTCGTGTATTGTTATTTTGCAAACTCAAACGGAGATGAACAATTTGCGTCTAATCGAGACGAAAGCAAAACAACGAATGACACTGGACGTGTTTCTCAACAAAAAATATTTTTGTTCAAAATTCAAGATAGTAAATGCGAAGCTAACTGTTTCAATTACTGGTGGGAATTTTAGCAGGAATCAGTTCAAGTCTGATCCTTTTTAGTACATTTAGGTGAAAAAGTCGTATCTTAAATCAGTTTAAAATAAATTTTAATAGTCAGGGAAAAAAATAGAAACATCAGGGAATGTCAGGGAATTTATTTTACACCCTGATAACGCATGAAATAGTGTCGTAACAGTAGAAAAAATCACCTCAATCGTGATTAAATCTCCAAAGCTGTATCGAATATCTTGACCATAGCGTCAACGACAACCTCTATCAGCATCACTGATTCGATATTGGGGGGAGCTAGATTTGGTAAACGGCTGGACAGTGTGTACCAGCAGTACACCCAGTGGCGTAGCGTGACCGGGTGACGCCCGTGGCGAAAAGTTTGGTGTCACCCCTTTCTGTCTCATGGGTGTCACCCCCTCCAGGTTGCAGTGAAACCATTTTGTTATTTGTTAATTGTGAGAGTTAGCACGTTTGTTTTCAATTGTACTAAATCTGCCCATTTTTGTAAAAAATTTTGAGATTATACTCTTAAAAGCAAAATATAATTTTCAAACGTTTCTCTGCGACCTCCACCTAATTGATAGTTAATCTCACGAATATCACCATTTTGAAGGTGACACTTATGAAAAATTTTCCTCATAGGTGTCACCCCCTAGACCGCCCCCGCCGCCCCCACCACGCTACGCCAGTGAGTACACCCGTACTAGTTGGCATAAAATAGACTCCAATGTGGTTCAAGATTGGAACACGAGCAACCAAGGGAAGATCGGTGTATAAGTATGAACTTTGACGTATGCTGATAGGGAAGAAGTAGTTGTTCTCTTTGGAGAGCAGCTTGTCTGAGTGTCTGTTCCCCAGGATTGGAGCGGCTCAAACAGCGACTGATCCGAGGCGGACGTACAAACTGAGAAATGGGGTGTCTCACCAGATCCTAGGAACAATTAAAAATTAAAAACGAATCGGAACAATCGGCAATGACCTAGCCGACGAAATAAGGACGACGATTAGAAGCTCGGTATATGTACAGGAGATCGCTAAACGCCCCGGGTGGCCACCGCATCAACAGGTCCCTCCACTTCAACATCGTTGCGCTCCAGAAGCTTTGCCGGAAAGGAGAGTAGGTACGGCGGCTTTGTGGTCGCAGGGCACAGTACTACAAGAGCGGCGTCACAACCAATGAGCTGGGTACCGGCTTCTTAGTGCTGGACAGGGTGCAGAGTCGTGCGATCAAATGGCAGACGATCAGCGACAGGTAGTGTTTGTTGAGAATAGAACACAACTCAACAATTACACTATCCTCAATGTACATTGCCCTCACGAAGGACGACCCGATAGAAAGAAATAAACGTTCTACGCACAGCTGGAGAAACTCTATGATAGCTGCTCGCGTAGAGATATCAAAATCGACATCGTTAACATGAACGCTGAAATCGGTAGGGAAGACATATAAAAGCCGGTGATCGGCCCGCACTGCCTGCACACCGTGACGAACGACAACGACCAGCGATGCGTCAATATTGCAAATTCCCGCAGACTGGCAGTCAAAAAGCACATCCACAAAACCACCTGGAGATCACCTGACCACCGTACAACAAACCAAATTGACCATGTTCTCATCGACGTGCTTCACCATGACCATGTTCTCATCGACGTTCTTCTCAAATATACAAACGTACGCACCAATTGCAATGCTGAATTGGCTCGGACATGACCACTTCGATCGAGTCTAGTGCGACGAAGCAAAGCTGCGGACTATATACGGTGCATGAACCATGAGCTGAACGCGCTGCTCGGAGAGAACCCCATTGCACACCTGGCAAAAGTCAATAGGTTGCGGTGGGCCGGTCACGGACGTCTGGGGAACTGGAGAAGCACAGCCCAAAACCGACCAACTTTTTGATACAGCACGAGCCACTACGGCTCTCATTTTTATTAGTAAGGTTAGTGAAAGAGCTAGGTTTGAGAATCGATCCTGGGTGCAGTACTAGTTCTTAGCCAATGAATGATGAACTCTCAATTTGTGTAAATTTTGATTCTCTGATAAATCGTATGGAATGTATTTATATTGAATACAATCATTCTCTGGGAAATTCTAGGTGGGGCTTAAAACTTTCTAGAGGGGGCTGAAGCCCCCCCTAGCCCACCCGCAGTTGCGCCCATGATTTGACATTTGAGGAATGAGAAAGGGTTTTCTACAGAAACAAAAACACAAATGTCTGTATAACTCGAAAATAAATAGAGCAAACCGAACCACAATTAAAAAGTAAGGATTTTAGAATACAAGATATGTTCCTATAATAGTTTGACTACCCCTTCCTGCTCTGGAAAGAGGAGGGTCCATACAAATTAAACACATATGTGAAAATTGTCAAGCCTGTTGAAAAAATCTAGAGACTTCTGATTGATCACCCGAAAAAAATAACATTAAAAAAAACACTAAAAAAACCTTAAAAATTGCTGTAACTGTAAGTAGCTATACCATAATTTAACTATGTTTTTCATTGTAGATACATCAATTTTACATTAAATATCATTGTCCAGAACAATAAAAAACATCGTTTTTGCCATTTTTACCATGAAAAAGGGGGGTCGTTATGTATCTTAACAGCATTTTTTCAGGCATTTTTCCCATACATTTAGAAGTCACTGACAATGTTTTTCATGGTAAAATTATTGTCGGTGGTAGATTCAACAACAAAAAACGTTGTCAAAACATGGTAATGACAACAATCGTTTGCAAGCTTACAGTAAAAATACCATGTTTTTTATGGTTACAATAAAAAATATTGTCCATTTACTGTTCTCACCACAAAATACATCGTAAATTTTTTTTCGGGCAGAAATAAACCTGATCGTTGTATCAATACAAATGCAGCGAGTGAAGTCTCGATATACATGCATTGCAGTTCTTGGTCGTATGTTCGCCGGTAGAAACACATACAAGCGTGTAGCCGTCAAATATGTTGTTACATTTTAATTATTACACTTTGTGTATAATGCGGGTCATAGAACACAAAAAGTAATAAAATGTTGCAATAAAGTAACAAAATCTTTCTCGTTTCTGTTGGGTGTTGGGTGGACTGGGATGAAATCGAGGTAGTCAGTACTTCGGCTCTCTGGTACCAGAAGTTGTTCAAGTTCTAATTAATGATAATCTATATTTTTTTAAAGTTCTACTGTTTGAAAAACGTGTTTTCCAAATATCAAGACAATTGGATAAAATTTGAATTTTTCAGAGCAATTTAAACGTTATTAATTCATGTTATTTCAATGATTTTTTCGCTCAGAAAGCACATATTGGGGTTTACTTTAACTAGTAAATACTCACCTAATTCTTATTCGAATTCAATGCGATAAATTGCATTTTGAAGATAAATAATCAGAATTGTATTTAATGTTGAATGTTTTTATATAATTCATCTTAACTTTTGTAAAATGTTTGAAATACCTATTGAGTGGTCTGAAAAAAACTTTTTTTTTTGCGCAAATGTATGCTGTACGATTTGACCCATCGGTTGACACAGGTCGCATAGTATGCATTTCATAGGAAATTTTCTCTACTTTTCGAATATTAAGGTCCCATTTCGCCCTTTTCTGCCCCGCTGAACAAAAACTTTAATTGAAATTAAAATAGTTTGAATGAAGGCGCATGGTGATTTGTGAAAGTTACATTGTTTTACAGAAGTCGTTAGTAGTTTCATTCAATTATTCTAGAAGAACAACATCGGCTTACGTTCAAATGTGAAAAGAAGGTAAAAGAACACATATAATTATATAAAATTTACATGAATATTTATTTTTCAAACCAATGCATTAGGTTTTAAGATTTTACTCGTCATCGTCAGTATCATCATGACTGAAAATTAATAAATTTTCCACCTTTTATGTGAAAGTGCTTTTCTTTTTGTTGTTGTGTTTAAAACTCGAAACTACCGGGTCTGACGCAATTAGCAGCTCACGAAACATGTCACCGATAGTTCTCTCACGTGATCCTTTTCTGGCATTTATTTTCTCGTGTTTTCTTGGACTCCTTCCGAAAGTTTGCCAACGGGACTCGAAGATTTAACAATTATTTCACATCCTTGAATTAGTAATTTGTATACTGTTGTTGAACATCCATACAATTTTACGTAATAATGAACGGTAGCGTTGGACTTGAATTTTGATGCATCGATTCTTTCGCCACTAGAAATCGTTGCTAGCAGCGTTTGAGATCGCTGGATTAAATTTAACTCGACTCCTGTTATCTCCAAAGAAACTTCTGCATTGGAAAAAACGTCTTACTGTAACACCGTTATTGCTATTGCCGAAGCGAGCGTGCGGTTTGTCGACATGTAGACCAAGTTTGACGAAAAATTCTATTTGAATTCGCTGTTTGATGCTGTTGAGCTGATTGTTGTTACCTGTTTTGAAATATTGGGAATAATTAATGAATTCTACTCCGAAAATTTATTATGAAATTTATGTTCAATATTCAATATTGAATTTAAATTCAATATGAAATCTGCTCTCTGAAAAAACTGCAAATATCGACAAATCGATAAAAGTCTGCACACGGACTCTAAAAATCTTCATTTTCATCTGCTAAATTTGCATATCTGGAATCCCTGATCACTATAATACGATATTATGCACTAACGTATACAGACACTTTATTTTTACTAGTATGAAAACTCATAAAACTGGCATATCCCGTTTTGACCATGTTAAACGACCAATTTTTACTTAGACTCAAGTTTTCTGAATCTATTAAAATTACCATTTTGCATATTTCAACATATAATATACTGTATAGTTCGTTTCGAATGCACATTTCTCTTAAAATAGTATAGCGTGAAAAAAGACAGTACAGTTTATTAATGACAGTGGATTTTTTCTTTTAAAGGAAGCTGATTACACACAACATTGATCTCATATGAATGAATATTTCTTTATATTCTACTCACGAATTTTAGTTTAACGTATTTAACATTTTGTTTCCTAGATTAATGCGATTTTTAATTGAGCCAAAAATGATATCCATTTCAATACTACATGATCGCAGTTTTCCAACTGCGAAATTTGGCACACAATCGGCTGGTTCACATTTTGACAGTTTATACTGGTTTCCTATATTCACTTTTTCAGAAACTGACTATTCTGACACCGTACTTATTTAAATTATATTTATAATTAAAATTTCAAATTATTATTGTGAAATAATTCATTATTTTAAATATTATATATTATATATACTATTCTCAGTCTCGCTGCTGGCTACTGGATCCTCAAGTATAACAAAAGATGGGAATATAAATGAATAATGATATACATAAAAAAACACTACGACGTAATTTTAGTCGTAAGAAAATTTTAATTGCACTTTAGGGAGATATTTTTCAAACTTTATGAATTTTAGATACCAAAATTGAATTTTTCATAAAAAAAAATCAACCTTATATGGATTTTTCTGCTTTTTAAATGAACATTTTGGGTTTTGACCGACTTTTGTTCGGAGACCCGCCACTGTGCGTCGCCGGAAACTACGCACATTAGCTTAAAGCTGCGCTGCCGTAAGAGGACCAACTGGAGAAAGCTCCTCTGGAGGATTGTTGGAACCAGTGCTCTGATCAATCCTTTTTTCTACCGAACACAAAAATATCAGTCATTCAATTTCATCTTATCCGTTTTGTGCGAGACTTCGTACACCGTTCGTCTCTCCGAGCTGTCGCGTTCAATTTCGTTTTCCGATTGCAAAATAAAACGAACGGGCATTACGATCATCTCTTTTCCTCTCTAGTGTAGAATCCTCGCAATCCTGTTCGCACTACTTTTTGACGATTTTTTTCGCATTTTCCTTTTGTTCAATATCCATTGATTTTTAGTGGCAATGAACGACCGGAAAAAAATTCATTTGACCGGCAGTCGCTGTATGCTTCTGATGCGTATATTCTGTTACAGCGTTTTGGTGGCTGGAGGCGCTTGTTTTTGTTGTTGTTGTTGTTAATGTTTAGCGATTATGGAAAAGTAAGGTGTTGAAGCTGTTTGATTAATTCTTCATACATCTCTCAAAGCATCCATGGAAATCAAAGCATCGCGTTTGGACATGAGTAGTGTAGTTACATCTGCCAACGCGGCTAGCACTTTATGTTGCGCAGCTCGCGTCGCGGCGGTGCACAGTGGGGCGGCTCCATACAAATACTGGCCAAGCGAAAAATCATCTTCAAATCATGGAAAATACATGGTTTTTATATAATTTTGGGACGCTGACTACGAATTTGATATTATTTTTGCATGAAAATGCGTATTTTTGACGCCAGGAAAAATTTCATGTTTTTTATATATATTATATGAGGAAAATTTTACGTCGGCTTCAATCTTTTGGAAAATAAAATGCATGATGCTTGAAAGACTTTCATATGCCATAAAAAACATTAAATATTAATCAGTTATCAAGAAAAAGAAAAAAAATGAAAAATATGCTTCGTGTTGAAAATTACTTATGACTTTTTTTTTCAAAGTGACTATTGATTCTTTTTATCGCATTCGCATTTTTTTCCATTTGCATTTTTTTCCATTCACTTTCACCTTCATCTTTATTTTTGTGTTCATTTCCAATACAGTTTTAATATCTTCAAGAAGGGTTTTCGAAATGCAGTTTCTAACGTCGAAATAACTATTCACTATTTGCTCTGTAGAAATTAGCAGGTGATGTATTATGTCATGGTTTATGTTTACACGATTGTTTTTACATGTGACTGGTATGATATAAACTTAAAACATGATTTTGGTAGTCAGTGCTGGTGATCCAAAACATAAACAATGAATGAAACATAGTTTTTGATACTTCGTAAATTATCGAAATATAGATCAGTTAAACTTGTAAATATGCAAATAGTGTGATTAATTATACTGAAACTTGTTCGAAAACGTTGTTATTATCAGACTAATATGAGCCATTTGTTATTCTGTAGACGGTTTGCAGTGTACAATTCAAATTTACATTTTTGAAATCCGACATCTGTCGAACACTCGTTGTTTCTCTTCGAAAGAAAGGTACTCTGCGCAACTCTGCGCAAGATCGGACTAGATGCATTTTAAGGCATTTTTTCCAAGCTATCTTTTAAAACTAGTGCCAATAGTGCCAAACCCTGCCGTTTAAACTTTAAACGCTGTTTTATGCAAAAAATACGTAATTTTTTGATTCCGTCAATTTATACATATATACATTATCCAATGATGAGGATTATACATTATTCAATGATTAGGATTTATTCTCCACTATTTTATAGACAACTTTTACTTAGACGTCATCAAGATTCAAGTTACTCTTGGGGCTCCAGCAAATTTCGCAACATTGCATTTTTTATTTCAAGAAAAACGCTAAAAAACGCTGACTCAGTACACTTTGAAAAATCATAGAAAATTTAAATTTTGTCGTAATGCTCTAAAAATTTGGATCCTGTCACTTCAATAGTATACAACTATAGGAAGAATATAATTGAAATGAAATTCACATTTTAAATTTTGGGTCGATGGCCAGCGATTCCCTACTGTGCGGTGGATTACTTAGTCCGAAGCTAATTTAGATTTTCGCATCGCTAAGTACAGGTCAGACTCGATTATATATAGTCTCTGAATTTTTTCCACTATATATAATCGAATTTTATATATAATCTAATCAGAGAAAAAATGTGTTTTATTCATTTTACATGAATGTTTTATTATTTTCGAATAAATAGGAAGAATTTAACTTTTGACTCATCCCTAGAAGTCAGCAAACACAGTTCTTATGAAAATTATACATATATCTTGTAGTTATTCTTGTAGTTATTCCTGGTGTCAAATGGAAAGAAAAAGTTAGATCAGTATATATTGATTTGTCAACTCGTTTGTTTTTAATTTCTCAAATTTTTGAAAATTTTCAAATTATTCATTTGTTCCTAAATTTTCTTAATTTCTTTTTTTTTATTTTTGAAATTTTTTTTATTAAGGTAATTTTATTAAGGTATTTCAATTTCTTTTAATTTTTAAATTCTTTAAAAAAAAACAACATTTTTCATTGTTTTTAATTATTTTTTATTTTTTTCCCTTTCTATCAAGCGTAACGTATTTTCTGGATGTTCTCTTACGAAATGTTCGCTCTAGATCACATTTGAAATTTAAAAAAAAAATTTTGCCACTATATATTCTGCCGTTCTTATGCACGCTGGGACAACTATGCTTGGAACGGCAGTATAATCGAGTTTGAAATTATATATAACAGAATCATATACATATAATCGAGTCAATATAAAATCGAGTCTCTATATAATCGAATCCGACCTTTATATCATCGGCCTAACAGATAGATACTTTGGAATTCGATAGTTATCAGGAGGCTAATTATCAAGTCAATTTGTATGCGGGAAATTCTTTTTCGTTATACATTAATAGTGTTCTCCATACATTGTTGATGATCCTATTCATGCATCAAACATCAATTTTGAAGTCCGCCTGCTTCGCCTTCGCCTTAATCCGCTCCTGGGTACCAGAAACAACTAACAACTCACAACTAAAATTGAGCTAGTTTCAACAATTCAATTTAGGTGGCCTCTAATGTTTCTGCTGATTTGCAATCTACCTTTAATTTTTTGCATTTAAAAAACACAGTTTGTAAGACGGTTATCAACCAATACATCACAAAACTATCAACTCAATTGTAGAACGTGATTTGTCAGGGCATAAGGATTGTCATTTTCCACTATTTATGCATAACGAATCAGAAAAAAAATTGACTGAAAAATTAGCCTACTGATAACGATGGATATAAAAAGAATAGAGTAGGGGAAAGTAGGTAAAGACGGACACTGCGGGTAAGATGGTCACAAACTAAAATGTATTATGATAGTTGAGTGATGCGAATACCTTCTTTATAGTGTGTTATACTTTTGAGTTGCATTATCGGTTTTCAGCAAGCAAACTGTCAAATTTGTAAGTAAAACAAAGAATATTTTCGTGAACGCGCAATTTGATGTAATTTTTATTCCACGGAAAATAGTGAAAAACTCGTGAAACTTACGTGTTTTCATTTGTTCACAATAGTAAAGTGATTCATTAGTCTTTCCTCGGTTTTCTAGTGAAAATCCAGCAGATTTTCGATGTTCCGATGAAGAGCTACGATCGTTTGAAAAATTTACAACCAGGTCGGGCAAGACGGACACACTAAGGTAGGGAAAGATGGACATACGGATTTTCCAAGAATTTTCACATGTAGCATCTGTTGTGTACTACAGATGTTCACAAAGTACACCCGCGAGAGAAACCAGCAGATATTAATCATTTAGCAGTTAGAACAGGCCATATAGGCGAAGAATTTTCGCCTTCATCGAAACCCATCCTCTCAAACTGTTCACGTGATGTATAGATGGACTCTAATAACGTAGAGTAATGTATGGCCATCACTTAACACATAAATCAAAAGAATACTTAACGTACCACATCTTTTTTGTGAGTGTCCACCTTTAGCTTCGTAGTGTCCGTCTTACCCACCCCAAGTGTCCGTCTTTCCCAACCATGACAAAAAACAGCAATTTGTAGTCTTATTTTTGAAGACCCAAAATACATAAAACTTGGAGGAAGTTCACTAAAACCAAAAATGATTATGAAAACAAATGTCCTTAAGTTTAAATTTGTATGACTACTGCGATCTTAATAGCAATGACTAAGTAATTATTTAGATTAAACCTTAGGGTGTCCGTCTTTACCTACTTTCCCCTATATATTGGCTTATCTGTTGGGCCAAAGATATAAGCGAAGCAAGAATCTGAATAAGCTTCGGAAAAATATAAATTACAGCCGCGCGCAATGCAACATATGGTATAATGCTAGCTGCGTAGGCAGAAGTAAAAACTCTACTTGTGCCTGTCGGCGCTTTGCGACGCATAGCAACGACGGACTTCAGCATTTCGCATGAAGAAATATTCAAACTATATCTCCACCTCATTTGTCCTCGAGCAATTATCGCTAAACATCAACAACAACAACAGCAACAAACTTCTCCACCAAAAAATAACGGGCATCTGTAAGCAGTGCCCCAATCCCATCCGATACAGCGAAAAAGCATTCATCGACCGTTTTTTGACCGTTCAGACAGCCAGTCAAGAACCAGTCGAGAACGAGAGAAACGAAAATAAAACACGCCACATGCTGCCGATCATACTCTAGTTTGCTCCGTTCAACATACATTGTAAATGATCGAGCGAGAGAGTTTTAAAATCGACTTCTCCGAAACTGCGGTCGCTATCGTTAAAAAAAAAAAGTCGTCACACGAGAGAAAGAGAAAAATTTTTTTTCGTTCGCCCGATCGTTTCTGCCGTTCAATTCAAACGAAAAAAGCATGTGCATTCATCGCAGTCACAATCAAATTTCGATCCCTTCTCAAGCACTGGTTGGAACACCATCAAAACAGCCATCAACAGCAGAGCGAAGAACGTCATTGGATATGTGGGGCGATCCCAACGAACGAGTGGTTCGACGACGAATATAGGTTGAGAAGAACGTTGCGCGGGCGGCTAAGAGGCACAGTGCCACTCGTCAGAATGTAGAAAGATACAGACAGAAGAAGATGAAGCCCCAAATCTTCCGGAAGAAAAAGCGCCGCTTGGAGGAAGAGGAGTACGCAAAGCTGGAACAGCAACATCATTCTCAGGAAACGTGAAGGTTCTATCAGAAACTCAAGGCATCCCGCAGAAACTTTGTGCTGCGAGCCGCAATGTGTTAAGAAGAAAGGAGTTATCTGCCCAATAAGAAAGGCGACAAATTGGACTGTGGGATCCCTTAGACTCTCACCGCTAACCAACAGATTTGTGGGAAGTTATCAGGTCGGTTTCGTGGAAGAACGGTCTACGGCGGACCAATACTTTATCATACGGCAGATCCTCCAGAAATGCCGTAAATACGTAACCCCCACGCATCATCTATTCATCAACTTCAAAGCCGCGTATGACACTATCGACTGCAATGAGCTATGGAAGGTTATGGACGAAAACGGCTTTCCGGGGAAGCTGGTTAGCCTGACGAAGGCTACGGTGGATGGGACACAGTTCTGTGTGCGGATTTCGGGTGGATTGTCGGGTCCATTTGAATCCCGCCGATGTCTTCGACAGGGTGATGAGCTCTGCTCGATTGGTCGCCTCATGCTTGCATGCTCGACAGGATATTATACCTAGTTAACCGATCAGAGCTGCCTACTTTCCAGTTCTCCCAAGATTCTTCCAGTTTTTTTTTTCTTTCAAGTGATCCAGTTGAATCCCGAAATCTTCCAGTTTCCTATATGTTTGTGAGTTTTATCTAGGTCTTTTTAGCTCAAGTTTCCATACTTTTTGTCTATTTTGAAAATAATGAAATCGATGGCAACATGTCATGCATGACATATAGTTTTAACAACAAAAATAAAAACGGTGTAGAAAGAGAAAATAGCAAACCAAAATAGATGAAGTAATCTGTTCGAAAGTTTTTAACAACAGCTGATTTAGGCACAAGGCTATGATTGTGATTTTGGGCAAGATTATTAAATATTATTGTGATTATGAGTGCCTAGACACCTCTTCGATTTTATCAAGTCGTTTTTATCACCACTCGCCAAACTCACGATCTATTTTGTCACCCTTTTTTTCGTTTTTATCACGCTTTTTCAAAAATAAATCTGAATCAAGAACAATGTACTTCCAGTTGTGATTTGAAACATAATTTTCACTTGTGCCTTGCGTCATTAAATGTTTATAATTTCTTATGTATAGTTTCGCGAATTCAATTTATTTGACTAATGTTAAGCGTTGTTTGACCAATAAATAGTTAATGGGTTCGATGATGGCAATTTCGGTCACGGGTTACTTTAAAACACGTTTTATTATGTCAAAGCCGACGTTTCAAGGATGAGGACGAGGAAATATATTCTTGAAACGTCGGCTTTGACATAATAAAACGTGTTTTAAAGTAACCCGTGACCGAAATTGCCATCATCGAACCCATTATTTGACTAATTTTCTGGATAAGACAACCAAGTGTCTTATCTGTTACAATTTATTTGTGTCATGATTTTGTGAAAAATGAACCGTGAAATACGTATTCCATTGACTTTGGAGAAATCGATTTGAAAATTATAAAATCTAACGGTTCTACAATTTCACAATCAACCATTAGACTTCCCTTACTATGCTAAAGAATGGGCAGTACAAATCATATTGATATTGCATGTATAATTGCCTTGAGAAAGTTCGCGAAAATGGTATGAAGATATATATTATGAACCAATCTCTTTGGTTTATTCGTTTGCATCTTGAGCTTACATTCCATTGAACTATGAAAGTGCATCAATTTACTCAAAATATTCAATTGAATCCAACACAAAAAATCCAATTTGTATCATTTCACTAAATTCGCGGTCTCGACAAATTCATGGTGAAATTTTTTTGACCATATTAAAATCGAAAAAGCACTGTATAACCTCTTCGTGTAAAACTTACAATCGCTCCGATCATATTTATTGACAAATTTAAAGTACACCCATTCTTTTTAACGGAGATACGTACCTCGTAAAAACAAATCGCGTTAATCAAAAAGTTCGTTAACAAAACCGTGTTAAAAAGCCTGAGTGTACATATTTAGCCGTTATTTTATAAACCACGTATGTGTTAGCTATTTTTCACTCACCTTTAGGATCCAGTTTTTTTCCCGATTTATTTTCAGCATTCTTTCAGATAAGACCAGACTATATAACAGCATGATTCTGCTCAAATCAATCATTTTACTATAGGATGCTGCGACGCTCGGTCATAATTTTGCAGCAGCGATAGTGGCAGACTTTTCGAGTCACTTCCTACGTTCAGGGCCAGCGTCACACATTTCTCCCGAGTGGGTAGTGAGGAATAGAAAAGTTTCAGGGATGACAGAGGCGTAGCCAGGGGGGAGGGCGACCTACTGATACCTGACAAAATTTTTCAAAAAATCGACAGCGCATCAACAATAGGGTGCAAATTAAATGTATAAGAAAAATCAAATTTTCGCATTTCGTTCAGTAGCCAAATTTGTGTTAAATACCAAAAGGTTTACAGCCCTAGGGTTGTATGAAATGGTGACGTGGGACTAAACACTGTAATAAAAGGGTTTTTTTGTTTTTTACGACGAAGTTAATGGTAAAAAATATTTATTTTCGTTTTTTTGCTCGCTAATTTTTTTTTCTGTTAGCAAATCCATTCACTGTATTACGGTGACAGCCAAAAAACGTATATTATTTGTCACTTATAACTTATGACCGTTGCAAAAATGTACAATTCTGATTGGGTAATTTATGGTAATCATAGTCATGAGATAAGCTTTCAATCACCATCAGCAGCAGCAATTAAGTTTTTCCTCGATTGCACACGTATAGAAATATACGAATAGAAGTGTACCGCTACAACACGAATAGTACCTCTGTAGTACGAATAAAAGACCGCTGAAATGTACGAATAGAAGTGTACCGCTGCAATTATAGACGACGAGAGACCTGCGGCTCTCTGCTGCACATAAACTGTACGGTACTGTTGCTTTTACCAGCATGTTTTCTTTCAAGACATCAGTTTTTATAACGTTCTAACAGCAGATTTAGAAATTGTACGAGAAAAATGGTTGTTTCAAACTTTTCGAAAAACATTTACCTTCAAGACATCAAATTAGTCTAAATTCATGGAAGCAAATATAAATTGACCTATTGGGACGGGGAAACTCTGTTAATTTTTCTTTTGATATTGATAAAGGAAATATCAGAGGGAATAGTTGGTGTCTATTCATGTTGTCTGTGCTAGGAATGCTCGCATGTGATTGGTTCTTGTTCGCATGAATTTGTCCTGAAAACTTTTTATCAATTTCAGCGCTGAGCAATGGAATAAAAGTGATAACTAGCGTAATACAAAATTGTCCAACATTTTATCTATCCAACAACATATTGGTCATTGTAATCTTTCATGTGGTTATGCTGCTATTATCGTTTGAAATCTGACGCAATATTTGCCAGTTTCATTTCCTTTTTTACAGAATGCATCCCAGTATAGAAAACAAAGACGTAGTCCCACGTCATAAAATTCAGTCTTTTTCAGCTGGGAGACGTTGGACGAGTTCGATAACGTGGGTACCACATCGGTCACAGCAGCATCTTCTGATTTCCTTCGTGGGGTAAGCAACATACGAAGTGCTCTGCCAGTCGTTGCCATTCAGGGTGAGATAAGTCTCGACGTCCATCACCACCACCAAATTGTGATTCGCCGGGAAAATCGACATGACCATCTTGTGCAACCACTGCCGTTGCGACATTTCCGGGACCATTAGACGCGAACGCCAGGTACTTTTTCGCTGTTTGGCCGGTTGCACCAGACGTAACCACTTTTGCTGGTCTCCCTCTTCAGCATCCTTTGGAACTTGTTGTCGCTCAGGGTTGTCGGTCGTCCGAAACCGGACTTTTTTTCGATTATTGTCCAGTAGTACCAAGATGTTGTAGATGCCGGAACGAGTGTATCCGGCGTCCTTTTGCCGCACGATGTCCGTCGACGCGACGGGGTACCGTTCTTTGAACGCGCACACTTCTGAACGGAGTAACTTCACTGTTTTCGCCATCACAGTTATAATTCGAGTCAATTTTTTTCTGCTGACTCATGGGTTACTATGGTTGATGCTATATGGGTGGTTCCGTCAATGCGTGTGAAAAAGACGGTAAAAAAAACTGAAACTTTGACCGTATTGAGGCTTCACTTCCCGAGCTCAAATTTTGCAGCGGATTTTTTTTCGTGGAGACAAACTTCAGGAAGTAAATGAAACTCGAACAGTCGATTTAGTTGGAACCCTAAGCAACATTAAAAAAATGTTGAAAATAAAAGTTATTCAGGTTGGTGCAAAATACAAAATGTATAGTGTTAATTTCTTGCGTGGCTATATTAGGTTTCGAACATAGAAAATATTACATTTTGTTGGCATTGTCCGTTAATTCCGTGTGGGTAGGTAGGCGTATTTTTCGAGTGGGTACTACTACCCATACTACCCACATCAACCGCCGACCCTGCCTGGCAATCAAAATCTCTTCGCTTATTTGAATTTTTCGAGTGGTTTGCAACTATAGTAAAAATCAATTTTTTGTTTCGCCATTTTTGTATTTCATGGATTTTGAGCTAAATTTTGGCTACTTTCTGTTCACTTTTTAATTTTGTTTTGCTAAGAGTCAATTTAGTGTGGTTTTTGGAGTCTATTGTGGTGTTCTTACGTTTATAAGTGTTTTCAATCATTCAAAGTATAATTTTTGATTATATTTCTTTCAGTTTCTTCTAGACCGCTGGTTTATAGAGATGTTACTAAACTTTTTGCAACAACTAATATAAGATCAATATTTTAGCTCTTTTTTTTTAGCAAAAAACCTAAGCAATATTTGAATTATTTTTTGTTTTCAATCTCTTGCAACTTTGAAACTTTTGAGAGCAAAATTCGGAATCAATTTCTGTTTTGCTTTATTTATTTCTGTCGACGTGGATTGTGGACGACTCTTTAGACAATTTCGTTCTTAATAAGCATTTAAAGAATTCTTCAAATTCATTTTTTTTTTAGGAAAAAATCATATTCCAATAATGCATATGGTGCTAAAAATTATTTCAAATCGTAAAACTCTTGGTGACTTCCTATAAATGTACTCGTTGTCGAGATATCCCAAAATTAAGTATATTTATGGAATTACACCTTTGATGATTCTTCAGGAATAATCACAGACTCATACAAATGTATGATTATTAGTACACAGTTAACTCTCAGACAGCGAAAATTTAGTTGAATAATTTCTTTCTGATTTCGGATTTTCCATTTCTGATTGGGTTTTGATATCTGATGATGGTTTTCCGATGTCAGATTTTTGAGTTCTAATTTCTGAATTTAGATCTAGTTTTCGATTTAAATAATTCATCTTGCAGATTTCGAATTCGAAATCTATGACTTCTGTTACGAATATTGATTTTCAGATTTATGTTTTTTATCATTCCACAATTCCGTTTGTTTTACTACATTAGGAGCTCATTCTGATCGCATCCCGCGCAAATATCGTCATTTTTTTGATAATTGTTTTAAAGTTGAAAACAACAATAGAAACTATTGTTAATAATATATTCTAGTAGCTAGCAAATGACATCGTTTCTGTTCCATTTATCAATATTCTGCAAGCACTTTTTCCCACTTGGGCCCACTGTAGTGTAAAACGACCAGTTAAAAACTGTTAACACAAAGGAAATACCGGAAACGTGGGCTCTTCAAGGAAAAAGTATAAACGCGTGTGGTCACTAGTAGCTAACAGAACGGAATGAATAAGTCTTTATTTCTTTTTATTATAGATAAACTAATGAGCGGCAGTGTTGCCGATTTGGTAGCTTCAACAATCGTTGCTATTCGATCCCATAGGTTCAACACTCCTCCTCAACGTAGATGGAATTGATGCCAATCGCCTTCCGCAACATCTGCAACTTTACCGCCTGAAGTGGTTTTGTCAACAGATCGGCTTCCATGAACTCGGTTGGACAATACTGCATCTGTATAACGCCATCGCTCACCATCTGCTTCACAAAACTGCATTTCGTGTCAATGTGCTTCGATTTCTTCTGTGCTCGATCTGGCTGCGTGAGAGCAATGCAGCTCTGATTGTCTTCCATCACCATAATTGGAAGTTTCAACTGCTCGCCTATATCTGCCAACAATTTGAGGATCCATTGGAGTTCCTGGAGGCATTCCGCGAGAGCAATAAATTCAGCTTCAGTGCTGGACAAAGCAACACATTTCTGCTTTCGGCAACCCCACCCGATCACACCTCCACCGAATTTTAATACGTATCCAGAACTTGACTTGCGATCACTTACGTCACCTGCCCAGTCTGCATCCACCCAGCACACAAGTTCTCGGTCGTCATATCCAAGTTGCAGTTCCATATCTGCTGTGCCCTTTAAATAGCGGAGCACGCGTTTCGCCTCGTTCCAATCGGCCTGTGATGGATTTTTCACTCGTCGACCTAGAATAGAAGTAGCGATCGATATGTCCGGTCGGATGTTCACGGCAACGTATAATAAGGCACCAATGAGACTTTGATAGTGCTCTACAGTTTCCAATTTGATGCTATCCTCCTCCTTACGTTGAAGAAAGCCGGGATCCATTGGAATTTTCGATGTTTTGGATGAAAGCATCCCGAATTTTTCTAAAATTCGCGTTAGATAAACATTCTGGTTTATACGATATTGCCCACCTACCAAACGAACTTGGATTCCAAGAAACAGTTTTAAATCGCCTAGAATGGTAATTTTGAAGTTATCACTCAAGCCCTGAGCAATTTTAGCAAATTCATCCTCCGTGTTGCATATAATAATAACATCGTCCACGTATAACAACAAAAAAAAAACATATTGTTTTCCAGTTTCTCGTTTGTATAGGCAAGGGTCAGCTTCTGACTGGTGAAATCCTAATGATTTAAGCACTTCGTCGATCCATTTATTCCAGACTCGTGCGGCCTGCTTGAGCCCGTATAAGCTGCGCCTCAAATGACAAACTAGCTTTCGGTCACTTTGTTCGTAGCCAGGAGGTTGGCTCATGAATATTTGTTCCTGCAATTGGCCGTATAAATAGGCGGTTTTGATGTCGATGTGTTTGGCTAGCATCTTTCTGCGACTAGCGACTGTCAACATGGTTCTGAACGTAGTCTGTCGTACTACGGGGGCAAAGACGTGATCGTAATCTGTCCCAAATTTTTGACAGAATCCCTGCGCAACCAACCGCGCTTTGTACTGAACTATATCGCCGTTTTCATCCTCTTTGCATTTGAAAATCCACTTACATCCTATTATTTTCCGATTAGGTGGTGGTTCCACTAGCTGCCATGTTTTATTTTCTTGGTGAGATTTCATTTCTTCGTCCATTGCGGATTTCCATTCGGTGCATCGTGGACTCGACATTGCTTCACGAAACGAACGAGGTTCTACTGCATCATGTTTCACTGAATTCGCTTCCGCACGATAACGTGTGGGTGGAACTCCTGCTGTAGCTCTTTCAGATCGGCGAATAGGCTCCACTACCGGCAATTCTTCTGCCTCGTCGTTTATCCGGATTTCTGCATCATTCTCATCCCAACCATAAAACTCTTCGTCCGATTCAGGATCATAGTTCCTTGCACCTGAATTAGGTGTTCCATTTAATATCACCTCAACAGCTTCGACGGGTGCAACAGAGGATTGAACGTCTTCTCTTTTTTCCGAACTCTCCTCCTCAAGCTCTAGAAAGCGAACATCTCTACTGATTTTAATCTCACCGGTTCTTGTATCCAATAGTCGGTAAGCTTTGTGTTCGGTGGAATAACCGACAAATGTCATTTCTACGGCCCTTGCATCTAATTTTTTGCGTTTCACTGACGGGATCAGAACATACGCTGTACAACCAAATAAACGAAAATGTTTGAGATCAGGTTTTCGGCCGAACCAAACCTCGAAAGGTGTTTTTGATATCGACGATGTTGGCAATCGATTTTGTATATAACAAGCTGTATTTACAGCTTCAGCCCAAAACCGTTTGTGCAGTCCAGAATCCGATAACAAACATCGAGCCATTTCACTCAGCGTTCGGTTTTTTCGTTCGGATATCCCGTTCTGCTGGGGCGAATATGCAGCGGTATACTCTGCACGTATGCCTTCTTCCTGGTAAAATTGTCGCAATACCCTACTGGAGTATTCTCCTCCTTGGTCCGAGCATATGGCACGAGGTTTACGTCCAAACTGATTTTCGACCAAACGAACATATTCTCGAATTTTCATTTCCACCTCGGATTTCTCCTTCAAGAAAAACACATATGCATACCGGCTATGGTCGTCTATCATCGTTAAGTAGTAGCGACATCCACCTGGTGTGACTTCCAACGGCCCACAAACGTCACTGTGAACAATATCCAGTACCTCTCGTGATGTTTTCTCGGCCACTTGCGGAAAAGGTGGACGAACCATTTTGCACTCGACACAACATTTGCACGTACATTCAATGCCGCAATTTTCTACATTCATTCCCGTAGCCAAACCGTTACGTTTTATAACTCACACTACGTTTTGGTCGCGATGCCCTAGGCGCCGGTGCCAAGTATGTTGGCAGTTTTTAGTATGTTGACGTTGTTCGGTTTTTGCCACACGATCAACCGCTTCGCGTATCCAATACATATCACTTTTTCGGTCTCCGATTGCAACTGTTGTGCTCCCATACATGAGCTTGCAACCAGCCTTGTCGAAAAACGCTAGTACACCTTTCGATGCAAGTCTACTGACTGATATCATATTGCTTTCCAATGTAGGAACGTATAATACACCCGTTAGTGTTATATTCACTGATTCACCGCTACCATCTTCGCAAACGATTAAACAATTTCCCACACCTTCGACTCGAGTTTCGGGCCGTCGGCGACTATAACATTCGAACGCGAACCGGTTTCAGTTTGTAATTCAGTGAACGCACTCTTATCTTTACACATATGCGAAGTCGCACTCGAGTCGATCAACCACGAACACGGACTGCTTCTCTCATTTCTCTCGCGACGCACCATAAACGTAAACGATATTTTGTCATCTTCGCGCACTTTTCTTGCTTTCTGGTTTTGATTCGATTTGGCATTACTCTGCTCACCACTACTATCGCGCTTTTGAGCTAGAAACTCTCTGCAGTTTCTCTTTTTATGTCCTGTTTTACCACAGAAAAAACACGATACTGCAGGTTTGGCAGCGCTGCTAGCTTTCAGCACACGCTCTTCGAGATGATTCCCACCATATAATTTTTCACTCTCCTCGATGAGTTTGGTTCGAACAAGTTGCATCGTGAGCTCTTGATCGGAGCGACTCTCAAGAGCCGTCGTGAGGCTGTCAAAACGACTCGGAAGGGCACGTAAAATCATCGCTACTTGCATGTATTCCGAAAGTTTTTCACCAGCGTTTTCCAGTCGCGCGTACAACTCCTCAATTCCGAAAAGGAAATCTTCCATGTTTTTTCCTTCCTTGTATTGAGCATTGCAGATTTCCTTCAGTAAGGAGACTTTTCCTGTTAACGTCGCTTGATGATGATGCGATTTGAGTGCATCCTACATGGCGGACGTTTTCGCCATGATGAAGTTATGTTGGTTATCTTCCACCAACAGCGCGATGGTCGCCATCGCCTTGGAATCTGCTTCTTTCCACTCATTGGTAATCGGTGTTGGCGGTACTCCTGGGTCAACGTAGCTCCACGTACCCTCTCTCCGCAACAACATCTGAACCTTAAACGACCAGGAACGATAATTCCTGTTGTTCAGTCGAATCACACCAACTTTTGCAAAGTCCATTTTAATTTTGCATCGAAACACAAAAACAAAAAAGCCAGATCGCAAACTTTTCACTCTGGCCCAAAAGCTGTGCACATAACCTGTTAACACAAAGGAAATACCGGAAACGTGGGCTCTTCAAGGAAAAAGTATAAACGCGTGTGGTCACTAGTAGCTAACAGAACGGAATGAATAAGTCTTTATTTCTCTTTATTATAGACTAGTTGAACATTCCCGGCGATGCTCGGGATCAAAGGTTTCAAAGATAGATTTTTTTTATATTTCATTGCTGCATTAGCTCAACTCACTTCAAAAATATAATTTACATCTTATACTTCCATCATCACTTTAAGTAGGGTGTCGAACGTCTTCGTCAGTGGTTTTTTTCGGACCTTTTTTGCATAAGATTGCGCCAGCAAAACTGACAAAGAAAACCACTGACGAAGACGTTCGATACCCTACTTTAATATTCTGAGAACGCGCAGAACGGAAACACCCATATTGGATTGTTTTTTGTGATTTTGGGCTGATTTACAGAAACTGGAAGTCACCATTTTGGATTTCCAAATGACGTATGGAGTTCCACTTTCGAAAGTATTGAAATTGTTGGCCAAATATCACTTTAGAAGTCATAAATTTGCATGTTTCATGTAGTTTTGTGAATAATATATCAAATTTAGTAATCTGATACTTGTTATTTTTCTTCAAATGTCTTTTCTGAACGTTAACAAACATTTTAGTGAAAAAAAAAATTGTGTCATCGCTATAAAATGACGTATGGCGGTCCACTTTCGGAAGTATTGAAATTGTTGGCCATATATCAATTTGAGTTATTTTCCTGAAACCGGAGGTCGCCATTTTTTAATCCACAAAACTTTGTAGAAAATAAGAAAATAAAAGTTTTTTAATGGTTAAGCTGCCTCTCAATCGATATTCAAACAAATAAATCGTAACCTTTCCTGCAGCTAAATGTGAGTTCTAGTTTGGATTAACGCAAAAAAAGTAAAACAGTAAGATTAAGAGCTGAATGACCTTCTGGTTAAAAGCTCTCTAATAAAAATCAAATTCAAATTCAAAAGTACAAAAGTAAATCGAATGCCGTAAAATGTAATTATTCACAAAACTACGAAAACATCAGAAATGTAAAATGTTCATGCTCGAGACATGGATTATTCATCAAAAAAAATTGTAGATGAAAGAACAACGAACATTTTATTGCAAAAAAAAAAGCAAATCATTGAATTTTGATTCAGAAGCTAATTGCGCATAAAAAGTCAAAGTTTCGCATGTAATCGTATAAAAACGTATAAATTAAAATAAAATATTTTTCGGTGATTTTCTGTATTCTGATTGCTGTATGTGGTCCTCGTGGCTCTGTGGTTAGCGATGTCGATGGGCTCCCACACGGTTGTGATATCGGGTTCAATCCCCGATCAGGTCGAGAATCTTTTCGAACTGCAATTTTTCTCGACTCAGCTCTGGGGCACGGTGTATCGTTGTTCTTATCCTACAACATGCAAAATGTGCTAAAACAATATCAATAACGAATTTTCTCAACTAATCTGGTTGATCGAGAGCGCTATTAGAAGGTTGCAATATTGTTTTGCTGCATACAGAAAATCATCTTCAAACATACATTTTATATTTTAACATAAACAAACATTTTAATGAAAAAATAATCACATGTCATCGCTTTAAATTTTTATCTAGAGAAAAATCCAGCATAAAAAGTCATAATTTTGCATGTTTCATGCAGTTTTGTGAATAATATCTCAAGTTTTAGTAATCATATACATTTTATTTTTGCTCAAATGTCTTTCCTGAACGTTAACAAACATTTTAGTGAAAAAAAAAATCATATGTCAACGCTTTGAATTTTGATTTAGAGGCAAATTTAGCACAGAAAGCCATAATTTTGCGTGTTTTCGGTAGTTTCGCGAATAATACTCAAGTTTTAGTAATCAGATACTAATTATTTTTCCTTACATATCTTTCCTGAACGCTGACAAACATTTAATGAAAAAAGAATCACATGTTATCGCTTTGAAATTAGATTTAGAGGCGAATTCAGCATAAAAAGTCATACTTTGCTTGTTTTACGTAGTTTTGTGAATAAAATCTCAAGTTTTAGTAAACAGATACTTGTTACTTTTCTTCAAATGTCTTTCCTGAACGTTAACAAACATTTTAATGCATAAAAAATCACAATCACAAACGACAAACGTTTTAATGAAAAAAGAATCACATGTCATGGCTCTAAATTTTGTTTTAGAGGCAAATTCAGCATAAAAAGTCATAATTTTGCAAGTTTTACGTAGTTTTGTGAATAAAATCTCAAGTTTTAGTAATCAGATACTTGTTACTTTCCTTTAAATGTCTTTCCTGAACGTTCACAAACATTTTAATGTAAAAAAATCACATGTCATCGCTTTAAATTTTGATTAGAGGCAAATTCAGCATAAAAAGTCATAAAGTTGCATGTTTCACGTAGTTTTGTGAATAAAATCTCAAGTTTTAGTTATCAGATACTATTTATTTTTCCTCAAATGTCTTTCCTGAACGTTAACAAACATTTTAGTGAAAAAAAATCATATGTCAACGCTTTGAATTTTGATTTAGAGGCAAATTTAGCACAGAAAGCCATAATTTTGCGTGTTTACGGTAGTTTTGCAAATAATACTCAAGTTTTAGTAATCAGATACTAATTATTTTTCCTTACATATCTTTCCTGAACGCTGACAAACATTTAATGAAAAAAGAATCACATGTCATGGCTTTAAATTTAGTTTTAGAGGCAAATTCAGCATAAAAAGTCATAATTTTGCAAGTTTTACGTAGTTTTGTGAATAAAATCTCAAGATTTAGTAAACAGATACTCGTTACTTTCCTTCAAATGTCTTTCCAAAACGTTTACAAACATTTTAACGTAAAAAAATCACATGTCATCGCTTGAAATTTTGATTTAGAGGCAAATTCAGCATATTTTTGCTTGTTTTACGTAGTTTTGTGAATAAAATCTCAAGTTTTAGTTATCAGATACTAATTATTTTTCCTCGAATGTCTTCCCTGAATATTAACAAACATTTTAGAGTAAAAAATCATATGTCAACGCTTTGAATTTTGATTTAGAGGCAAATTTAGCACAGAAAGTCATAATTTTGCGTGTTTTACGTAGTTTCGTGAATAATATCTCAAGTTCTAGTAATTAGATACCTATTATTTTTTCTCAAATATCTTTCTTAAACATCAACGAACATTTAGTGAAAAAAGAATCACATGTCATCGCTTCGAATTTTGATTTGGAGACGAATTAAGTATAAAAAGTCATAATTTTGCATGTTTTACGTAGTTTTGTGAATAATATCTCAAGTTTTAGTAACCAGATACTACTTATTTTTCCTCGAATGTCTTCCCTGAACATTAGCAAACATTTTAGTGAAAAAAGAATCATATGTCATCGCTTTGAATTTTGATTTAGAGGCAAATTTAGCACAGATATTCAGAATTTTACATGTTTTACGTAGTTTTGTGAATAATTTCTCAAGTTTTAGTAATTAGATAACTTTTTTTTTATAACTAATGTCTTTCCTGAACATCAGCGAACATGTGTTACATGTGAACATCATGTTAAAAAACCTACATGTCACCGCTTATTATTTTTGATTTAGAACGATTCACTGATGATGATTACTGTACACCACAGAGACTGAGGGAATAATATCAATAAGATCAAGCGTTACGGAATTCCATTTTTATATAGTAGATAAACTAATGAGCGGCAGTGTTGCCGATTTGGTAGCTTCAACAATCGTTGCTATTCGATCCCATAGGTTCAACAAAAACTCGGTTGTGGACAATCGAATTTTTTCATTGTTGTTTTTCTTGATTAGAACAATACAAGCCCGCATCATGATAATGACGTTGGAGAAAAATCGGCCCATAAAATGCTTTGATCTTGGTAACTGTTCAAGCCGTTCCTTTTTTTTTTTATTCTCGCTTATTTTCCGTCGGTCTGGTGCCGCCATCCGTTGTGGCCAATCACCGACGCCCAGGGAGGCGACTCCACACCCAGGACCCTAACTCACGACCCGTTTATTAACGGACCGGCGCCAACGGCTTTACTTCCTCATGCGATGGAAGGCGTGATCCCAGAGATTTTTCGCCTCAGAAAATCTCCCGGTGTCGGCTAGGATTGAATCTAGACCAGTTGGGTTGGTTGTGAGTGGATCACGCCACCTCACAACCATCGACACCTATGTCGGCGGTGGGATTCGAACCCAGGTGTCGAGCGTGGTTGGCGGAGACGTCAAGCCGTTCCTTACCTTAGTAAAAATTTCGATTTTCCATAAGGTCAAATCCCTAGGGTTTTTTTATTCAGCCAACGCTCAATAAGTTTTAAAATGGCACATTGGTTTGTTTTTAATTTTGCAATTACTTTAATTCCTTGTCAAAACTTGCGCGTATTCTGGACAAAATTGATTGCAAAGCCGTCATGCTGAACTATTTCATGTTATTCAATTAAAACAAACTGATTTTTTCGGTTCGGTTATCCGATTAGCTTTTTTGGTGGCCACCTTTCATGCAATCCTTGCAGCTCGTACACGGATGCCCTAAATGGCAATCGTGCTGATTAATGGAGCTTTTTCCCACTGACATAAGCAAGTCAATCGCGTTTAACACAGTTCTGTAATGAAGCGCGGAATGTTGGTAAAATCCTAACGATGACAAATAACCACTGTCACTATTTGGCCCCCAGCGTAGATTAATGAAATTAGATACACAATATTAAAGAAAAAAAGCAAACGTAGCGAATATTCCCGCATTTCTACGGTACGAGTGTAATCTGCAAACTAGCAGCAGAATCAATAATTTTGATAAATGATTGTTTGCTGAATTAAAAAAACTGGCTCAAGCTACGATTGCGCAACTCACTCGCACCGAAATAGGCTCACTAAAATCGTAACCTAACCTCCTCGATGAGTCTCCATTTTTTCGTCGGATGAAATATAATACCTCTTCTGAAGCGTAGCACGAGTGTTTGCAATGGCCAAAGCTCGATTTGACGTATAATAATTCATCTTCTTAGGTATGAACCGTACAGCAATTAAGTTAGCTCTCAGGAAGATTCAATCAATAGGATCGCTTAGTTTTTATACAAGATCGACACAAGATGAGTAACCGAGTTATGACAGTTCGAAGAATGCACTTTCAGCAAAAAAGCTGCCAAGAGTAGATCCGCTTCGCTCGTCGTCGAGTGTCGATTTTGGCACTCCCGACACGACAAGTGCCTGTGCTGACTGGTGAAGTGATCCTTTTCTTGACCCCTCGGTAAGCTCGCATTAACGCGTGGGCCTGGGGCGAAAAATTGATTCGCAACCACACTACGGCAATGAACGACTTCGTCATCATCGACACCGCATCGCCAATCGTTGCGTCGCGTCACGGCTTTCGTGCCGTGCGTCGTCGTGATAAAGCGCAAAAACTAACCTGCAAAGAAAGAAAAAAAAGTTGAGAGCAAAATTAGCAGTGAGAAAAAGCAAAGAAAAAAAAATCTGGCAAGTCACTTAATAAGCCCAACAAACACGACGCTGCCTTAGTGTGTATTTCCAAAGTTTAAATTTCGCGAATTCCTCCGGGCTGATCCGCCACGCCAGTTCCACTTCAGCTCGGATGAGAGCATTTCAATTTTTCTGCGTACACACAACTTTCGATGGCCGAAAAAAGGCCACCATTATCCGAGCAGCGAACTGAAAAGGTCAGCGAATTGATCTTCCACCCCCTCGCTCACTCACTGCAGTCACCCGCGCGTACTGACCCTTCAGTGTTGTTTCCTTTATCATTATGATATTATTATTTTTTGTTTGTTAGTTAGATCTACAAGTGTCGAGCTTGATATTCGGCGCCTCTTAATGTCCGAACGTCACGCGCAGAGTGCGGCCGACTTTCTTGCGACGGTTCCGGGGCCGGAGAAAATCGCCGCTAATCGCTGCGAGTAAATTGTGCGGTGCGCTTCGACGCTACGAGGGTCAATCGAAAACGTTAAGAGCATCGGGATAACATTTTCGAGTGGGTTTTATTTTCGTAATGGATACCTTCGCACTGCCTGCGATTCACTGCATAGGTTGGCTTTTGTTGGAAGACCCCTTAGGCGTTTGCTTTTTTATTTCATTTATTATGGACATTAACCCTGTCATTTTTTTTACTTTATGAGATGCCCTTGCGTAAATGATTGCAGTCAATAGAATTTTAGTTTATCTTTTGCCTTTTCTTTCATTGTCATACTAATTGATGGTTGATTACAAGCAATTCAATGAACAACCATATAAAAAAAATTCACACGCAATATGACCACGAATAAAATAAAGAAGCATTCTCCAAATCCCTAATAATATCAGCTTCGCGGATGAATTTTAAATAGGTTTGGGCACTCATCCCATTCAAGTCACTACGTTAAATTAAAAACAAACAGTTTATTGAATTTTCGTCTGCTGCAGTGTTCCCTACAAATCGGGCAAAAATCAACTGTTTATTCCCACTTTAAGAAACATTTTATGTTTTTATTTATGATATTTTGTTTTAAATTTGAGTTCATCACCCATTAATATTTAATTTAAATTTCTGGTCTAATTGGCCGAATAGCAATCTAATTAGATTTTTTTCGTTTTTGTCGACCATGTTTGCCTTAGAGCTCTAACTGAAAATAAATGAAAGATTGTAGCTTTTAACCGTTCCTGTGAAATTTGGCACGCTTAGCCAACTCGGAAGTGCGTAAAGTTTTAAATGACTTCAATAAAGTTTTACCGTAAGCAAACATAATAATGACGAACACGACGATCTGTTACTTTGAGGCGTTATGACGCACTTTCGAGCTTACTTGAAGCGCCAAAATTCACAGGAATAGTAAAAAGCTATACTGCCGCGCATAGCAAGTCCACACAATTTGCAAAGGGAAATGGTAGCTAACTTTGCATAGTTTCGTAACAACAGATGAACCAAACAACCTTGTTAAGGAAAACTTCGGGAAAACATCAAAACATATATTCAGTGGAATTCCCGGTTTTTTCCCGGTTCTAAACAATTCCCGATTGGGTGGCCACCCTGCGCTCTCCAAAACTAGGGCAGCAGTGACGGAACCCCCCCCCCCACTAGAAGATTGCCGGAGGGCAGATTTAGCCAGTATGGAATTGAATAAAAGTTCGTTTTTCTCGGCTTGCTCGAAATCGAATAGGACAGACTCACGGCAGTATAATTGAGACGTCGGAAATCAATACCAGAAGTCATTTTAAGTTCCAGGTGGTGACTCCAGTTTCTGAAGAAAACAAAAAACTAAATTGTCAAATACCACCTAAATGGATATTTTCGGAACTCAAATGATGCCCAAAAATCAAGAATTAACTATAGAAGCCATTCTGAAACACATAATGGGGACTTCAAAATGATTGAAGGCCACTTTCGGAATCGGGATGATTGGCAGACATTAGTAGATACTTAAAAAATTCGCACACGTGAACTGTTTCAAATTAAACTTACCAACTGTCAGGTATTCAACGGTTTTATTAAGAAGACGATTTCTTTCGTTAAGACTCCTGGAATCAAGAAAAAGCAATTTTCAACATTTCTGAACATACAGCAATATTCTGGAAAATCATCATTTTAATCAAAATATCACAAATTTTAATTGGATCCCAAAAAAATCCGTTTTTTTATCATTTCGCTAAATTCATTTTTTTGACCGTGATAAAATAGAAAAAGCACTGTGCCATCAATTTTCCTTGATCGGGATGAACTTGTGTTTCTTTGTCAAGTTCAATTCGTAAGGAATAAAGACAAAAGATTGACTCAAGCTTCCTTCTTGGCGAATGCGAAAAGCCGGACCTTTCTCTTGACTTCTTCCATCAAGTTTCGCACAGCCTTCTTGGTCACTTTGTACGCCGCAGAACGACAGTTAGCCTTGAACTTCTTATAGGCGACACTCCCAGCTTGCTTGCGACATCTCGGACAGATAGGTTGGGATTCCGCTTGAAACTGCTGGCCACTCTTCTCGTTGGTTTTGCGGTTTTCGACTTTTATTTTGCTCCCAGTCCGGACGTTTTCCAAACACTTTTATTACGTTGGTGACGGTTGGTTTGGCCACATTCGAAAGTTTAGCCAACTTGGTGTGCGAGTAATTCGGATTTTCGCAGTGCGCGAGCAAAATTTTGATGTGTTGCTGCTCTTGCTTCGACGCCATTTTTACAACTGAAGAGTAAATGTAAAAATCAAACATAGGGTATGATGCTATTCACACATCTTTAAAATTTCAGGTGTTCAGATTTGTTCATTTTTGATACACGATAAAAATAATACGGCAAATTGAAGTTAAGCAATTTTTGACCGTAACACTCTTTGATGTTAGTTTTCCGTAATCGGAATGATAACCAAAGGCGTATTCGGCTTCAGTTACCGTTTTGAATTTCTTTAAGAACTCCACATCATTTCCAGAGAGTTTTTTTTATTAGTGTTGAATACAACTTTCTGACATAAACAAATTGATAGAAGATAGTCTATCGCATTACAGACAGAGAAAGAGAATAAGTACTGAAATGCCGGTACTTTGAATTGACTGATTCCAATCAAGTATTCATCTTATTCATCATTCATCTCACTCCATTATTCATTTCCACAGCTTGGTGCACCTATATTCATCTTATTTCTCTCATTTGTCCAATTTACCGTCAAATTTCTACAAATTTTGAAAGTAAATCTATTTGCTTCTCGATTTTGTTAGGTGGTTGAAAGTTTTACGTTGAAAAAATGGTAAAATCTGACGATAAATTGATCAAAGAGGCGTGATGAAATAAATATAGGAGCGATTACCCTATATTCCATAATCTATCGTAAGAACTTTATTGACATAAAACAAGATGTTATAATTCTACGTTAACCTTGTGATCGTGGCTCACACACAACCTTTTCAACTTTTTACTACATTTTCATCTTGAAAATATGTAGCGAAAAGGATATGTAGATAAAAGGATACAGATATATATCTTCTTATAAAGACAGTTGTAGATTTTATTACATGTTAGGCGAGAGATCGCGCTGGTTTCTCGAAACAACTTTTTCTTGCGCACCACACACAATTCCGTTTTTGAGGTTTGACGGCTCAAAATAAAGTTTTTTTTTTAAATCAGGGGCCTTCAGGTAGCGTAAAACAAGTTTGTTATTGTTTTTCAGCGGGTAAAATAAAAAAAATGGCTTTCTGTTACGTAATGGTAACTTATTTTATTTTCAATTTTTGAATAACTTCTGGAGAAGTTTAGTTTCTGGAGATAGCTTTTTACAATCTTTGAGCAAAAAACAAAAAAATGCGTGAAAAAGTCTAAAAAATTAGATTTATACTCAAATAACTCAACATGTTTCAGTGATATTAGTACAAACTTGAATATATTTCGAAAGCTCTGTTTATCTTCTTTCCAAAACTGCTAAAATATTGAAAATCGGTCAAGGAATGACTGAGTTGAAAAAAGGTTTTATGCACTGAGGTCCAAAAACCGTATTTTGACCAAAACTTCAGATTTTTGGGGTGTTTGGAAAATTTCTAGTATGAGCGAATGTTACACTCAACAAGACCTACAACGCAAACAGTATGTGAAGTAAAGAGAGCGAAAAATAAGCGAACTGGAAATGTGATACAGATTTGGAAAAATATACCGCATCCCGACGGGACAGGGACAGTGACGGGAACAGGGAGATTGCGGGTTCATATCACATTTCCAGTTCGCTTATTTTTCGCTCTCTTTACTTCACATGCTGTCTGCTTAATGAACTTGCGTGTTAACGGGAAAAAGCCGTTGTTAAAAAAAGAAATTTAGTTCGAAAAAAAAGACCTACAACCTACACTAGGTCACTTCAGAAGTTTTAAATCGCTATAGCACAGTGTTTTCGAAAATCATTTAAGTTCACTTTAATTTACGCTGTTGATTCATTTCACTTTTTTATTCTTCTTTACTTCTTTCATTTTCACTTATTACTACGCACAAACGTATTTCAACGCCGACTTGGTGTCATCATCAGTGCTTATATAAACCGTGGGGAGAGAAAATAGCGAAACCCCTAAACTTTTATATCGAAGTAGGTCAACGAAAGGGTCAAATTTTAAAATAGAGAACGTAAACAGCTTGAGTTAGAAACGTGCGGCCTGGTGATTCATGTCTTTTCTGTGATTTTAGACATTAAAAAGCCATGAGAAATGAATAGGTACCTTGATCTCTGTTAAGGAGGGTACCGGGATTTTGTTTGAAAATTTCTAAACTCTCTGCGACATCAAATTTCCAAGGAGATGTTACAGATCAATCTAGACTAATATTGTCGGTAATCATAGCATGATGGAAATGGTAATGGAAATTATGTTCGGTTATTTTGGATCTGAAATGGTTTTTGAGCTACAATGCTTTGAATGCTTTCAAATGATGACCTACGCCAAAATGCATACGCCCTTTAAAAAAATTACTCTTGAGCCTAATAAAATACTCCACCTGTGAAAAAGACTCAGTTTGCTTAGCCAAATACGTGTGCGAAGTTCTATTTAAATCAAATTGGTCGTTATTCGGTTATTTGGCATGGAAAGTTTGAATCTTTTTATTACTTACTTAATTGATTTGAACCAAATCAAAAGTTTATTAACCATGTTCAGCATAGTCTCATTTTGAGAGGTGATGCCTCCAGAATCTTTTGACAGCTCATGAGCATCCAGAAGTATTGTAGACCTTTGTTACAGCTGGTTGAAATCGATAAAATTTTAGCTTTCTGTTGTTGCATTCGATGCTTCCGTACCGTTCACTTATTTTCAAAACAATCAAGTGCAACGTAGTGATTTATCATCAAACCCACTTTGTACATTGTCAAAGAAGGTTAGATTAGTCAATCTGTAAACTTGAAAGACTTATGAATAGTCTCGATATTGCCAGAGTACATTCTAATAAACACAAAAATTCTGTAAATCCGAACTGAGTTACATCATTGTGAAAACCATCGAAAAATTTCAAAGTTTCAGCTTCAGGCAGTGTTGTTGCCTTAGTTTCTAGAACATACCTCTGTCATGTAACGAATGAGTGTTCTGAGACATTCTCAACAGGTTGCTATTGAATTCGGATCCTTTGATCACGAGCTCTAGACCAAAATCTAAGAAAAACGGTCAAGTTTTTTCGTCCGAAACAATGCAAATGTTGCAAGTAAAATCTTCGTACACGGACAATGATAATAATACTAGTGATTCTTCAGATTCTTCTAAGTGCTCAGATTGATTATTAAACAAAACAGTGTTCACCCTGAACCTCACTGATCTAAAAAAATAGTTATATTTCATTCATAAAGGCTCAGTCATTTGTTATAAATAGAGTAGTGAGAGGCAATAGTACGCACTCAATTGTTTTTGCAACAGAACTATTGCAAACAATTATAATAAAATTCGGTTTTGTTTCCAAGCGGTACATGAACCTTTCGCCTTCAAAATGTATTACCAGAGTTTTTCGAATTTTGTTTGTGGCAGGAGAATTTCACTTGTTAGAAAAAATACTCAGATGTGAACTTTTACCCAGCATGCGTGGCAAAAGTACGCAATTTACGGGGCAAAAGTTCGCACTGTAACAAAACAATATCGCACGCAAGCCTGGGGGGCTTATGCGGTCTCGATCAACTAGATTAGTTGAGAGAATTCGTTATCGATATTGTTTTTGGCACATTTTGCATGTGTGGGATAAGTACAACGATACACCGTGCCCCAGTGCTGAGTCGAGAAAATTTCCAGCTCGAAAAGATCCTCGACCTGATCGGGAATCGATCCCGATATCACAACCGTGTGGGAGAGCTAGCCACAGAACCACGGGGACCACTGAGTTCGCACTGTATGAACAGTGTATTTATTACACTATTCTCAAAAAGTTCATTGTTTTTCGCTGGTTTTGCACTGATTCTTTTTAGCTGCGGTAGAGCGGGGCCCCGAAATAATTTTCTTACTTCCGGAAATCCGGTTTGCTGGGGATATGTTTGGGTGTTTTGGTGATATATCCCAAAAATGGACCTTCCAGAAGAGTGGCCATAGAAACAAATTAATACAATTTATTTTCGGAACCGGGGTGATACACAGAGACCCGAAAACGACTCCAGATGCCATATTAGATTCCAAAAAAGCGACTTCCGGTTTCCAAAAAACAACCAAAAATGGTTGAATTTCACCCAATACAGGTATTTTCGGAATCGAATTGATGCTCTGAGATCAAAAATCAACTTCAGACGTTATTTTTGAAATAAAGATGGTGACTTCCGGTTCGCGGTAAACAGTAAAAAATTATGCCTAGTTACCTAAAAACGACCCCAGACGCCATCTTGAATTCCAAGATGGTGACTTTCGGTTTCCGGAACACAACCTGAAATGGCTGAATACCAATATGAGTATTTCAGGGATCGGGATGATGCGCAGCCACCAGAAATAAACTCCAAGCGCGATTTTTAAACTCAAGATGGTGACTTCCGGTTTCTTCCAAAATTGACCAAATACCATCGCATATGAGTATGATGCCAAGAGACCTGAATACAACACCAGACGAATCAGAAGTCACCATCTAGAATTTGAAAATGGCGTCTGAAGTCGATTTTCGGTCTCATGACGTCATTTGATTTTAATATGTACACATATTGAGGGGTACTCGACCATTCTGGGTTGTTTCCTAGAAACCGGAAGTCGACATCTTGGGATCCAAAATGGCGTCTGCGATCATTTAATGGTCTCAGAGCATCATCCCGATTCCGAAAATATTCATATTACCTAGTATTTGATCACGTTTTGTTGTTTTCCATAAACCGGAAGTCGCCTTTCAGAATCAAAAATGGTGTCTGGGGTCGTTATCCAGTCTCTGGACATCATCTCGATTACGGAAATACACATATTGGAGGGTATTCGACCATCTTAGGTTGCTTTCTAGAAACCGGAAGTCGCCATCTTGAAATTCAAAATGGCGTCTAGGCCATTTTCCGATCTGTGGACATCCCCCCAGTTGCGAAAATAAATATTGGATGGTATTTGGCCTTGTATTTTTCATTGTTTCTTTGGCTTCTAGAAGTTGCTATCTATTCCGGAATCATGAAACCATAATTTTCCTCAGTTTCAGCACATCCGCATATCACTAGTTATTTTTTAGTAATTTCTGTACAAAAACATCGTTATTAAACACATTTTTTCATTACGGTTAATGGCACTTAGTGCGTACTTTTGCCCCGCGGTTTACGCGTACTTTTGTCCCACAATGAGTTTTCCAACTGGTTTGAGTTTTATGACAAACATCAAAATATTTCCGGCAAAACAAATTCACCCTACAAACCACAATTATACAAAGTTTCTTGGGCTCTGTTGTTTTCGAGTTCCTGTAATTTCCGAATAGGTCAATCATAGTTCTCAAAACTAAGAAAATTAGATCAAAACAGCTCAAAACACAACTTTCCTCATAGCTTCGCCCCATTTAATGGGAATCTTATGTGTTTACATGTGTGATTAGCTGATGTTATAATACTGCAAATTCATACAATGTTGCCAGTTTATTTTGCTCGTATGCTTCGAAAAGGCCAATGCGTACTTTTGCCCCTCACTACTCTATAGAAAAGAAACTATATCATTGAATCCGAATTACATCATCAGAAAAGTAATAAATCACTCAAAGGTGAGTTATTCCATGAAACTTTTAGTCACAACTATTTATTATACTACATTTTAGATCCATGATACGTTTCTAGTCCAAAAATACTTAAAAATAATTTTGATCAGGTTTGATGTTCTAAGTGCTCCAATGTGCAATGGAGCGAATAGAAACACTCATCAGTCGACTGCCATTTTCTTGTTCTGAAGTAAGATTTGAACTTTACTCTGAAGGAAAAAGAACAATTACATCATTTTTATTGATATGAGATGCAAAAAAAAAGTTAAAATGTATTTAAATAACGGAAATGTTCGGTTTATTACTTCATATATGTCATATTATCGTATAGATATGTCCTTGCTCATTAGTTGGGTCAAGCATTTCTTCCGATTCAAGGTCTTTTTATACTTCGTCTAGAAACGGTGTACAGTAACACTTTGTGCTGGTAGAACTGGAATCATGGTCCGTTTCTTTTGGGTTGTTGATGTCTTTGTCAATTCCTTTCAGGCATCACTCAGCAAATCAGTCAGACTTTTGTGAAGTTTTTTTTTTTTGGCTAATAGCTAATAGTTGGATTGGCTTCTGATGGTAGCTGAGAAAGTTGGTTCCATATTTCGTGGCAGCTTGACGAAGGGACAGTTTTTCCTACATGACATTCTTGCGACTTGCATTAGACGGAGTGGCTCCTGTTTTTTGTCCCTTTTTTGGACCGTTTTGCTCGTAAATCGTGACCAAAATGGGCAGAGAATGTACAAAACATTTTTCAGGTATCATTTTACCTGACTGCATTTCTTAATTATCCTTGTTTTTGTGTGGAAATATTCGCTAAGATGTTGTTGCTATTCGTCCCGTGATTTTGCGAACCGGGAGTTTTCCATGAAACATAGGTAGAAGGTTGATTAATATCTTAGGGCACCCAATCAGTCAACAATATCAGGATTATAACAAATCTGGATATTTTGTTACGAACTTTTTGTATCAACTTGTGTTCTAAACTTGGTCTGTTTAATAGTTATTCTTATCAAAATTAAAATTACTATCGAAATTGCTTACTGATCATAACAGATTATTGCCAGTTTTGTTATAAATATGCTTTTAAAAACACACTTTTGAACATTCAAGTGTGTGATAATGGCTTCCATAGGCAAAGTTTTTTTGCACCTTGAAACGATCTGAACTCGAGCCTTTGTATGTTATTTTTTTTTAACAAACTGACAGTAGTGGTTTTAAACCCATAAACGAGTTTGGAGGACTTGTTCACTATTGTACTTTCCGAAAAAAAAAATTTAACATGGTTATTGAATGTTATCAAAGTTTTGTAATAACATATTTCAAGATTAGAAGTTTTGTTTTGATTCACCCCGTTTTACGATAAATTTTTCTGGTTTCCAGGTGCGTTCTCAATCATTTTCAGTTTTATGCTGTGTCAGATAAATGTTATGCATAAAAAAAAAATTTTTAGTTATTTCGGATTACTTCGTTTACTACTTCATTTGTTTTTATAGATTTATATAGAATATATAAAAATATATTTTATGATGAATTTTTATTTTCTTCTGTTTCCTTTGTACCTAAAAAGCATTTTTTGTCTAAGTTTTGATACTATTTTATCTCGACTTTTTCTGTTTAGTTAAACGTTAAATAGTTCAACTACATATTGTTACCATTGTATTATTCTTTCAAACCTTTCGAAGTATTTTCAAATGTTTCAAGCTACATCTACTAGATGTAGCTTTTTATGCATTCTAATTCAAATTTGATAAAGATTTTTCTTGAGTTTGGTATTTTTTCAGGTGTATAGTTGCTTCTTTCCTCCAACATGTTTTTTGTCACATATAGCTATATTCAAAATTATTTTCAGCCCTCAGCTCTTTTAAACTAAATTATGATGGGATTCTTTCATTTTCATTCATGGTTTTTCTAATCTAGGGGGTTTTGGACTAAATCTGAAATTATTACTGTTATTTGTAGCTGACATATTTTATGCTTAACCATTAAATAAACCATAGACTCAAACGTGTTTAAATTTTCAAATTTTAATGTAGCACTTCAGCGCAAGAGGAGGGGCATTCGCTATGGTGCAATCGTCACGATAGACTGATGAATGCGTCTTATAGAACCAGCTGGAACTCCGAAGCGCACGCGCTAAGGAACATCCAGGTACCGGTGTCGTTGTATAAGGTTCTGGAGAACACTCCAGGATCGAGTAATAGTTTACAACACGGAAGAGGGTTTCATCCGAGGCCCGGTAGTGTGGAAAGTCATGTATGACGAGGTGTTGAAACTGAAATTTTCCGTAGGAGTTGTGACAACATAACGCTAGAGGTATACGGCGAGTCGACTAAAGAGGTCGAGTTGACGGCCGCGTATTTTATACCAAGGCCGAAGACTGGATACACTCCAGGCAATTGGGATTAGAGCATCATAAGACGGAGGTGACGATTGTGAACACCCGTAAATCAGAGCAACAGGTAGTTGTCAGAGTCGGAGACCGCACCATCATCTCAAGGCGATGTTAGAAGCTGGGGGTTATGGTTCGACAAGCTCACGTTTAAGAGCCACGTCTACTATCCCTGTAAAAGGCCCTAAGCCCTCGAATAATGTCGAATAGCTCAGAGGTTTATGGTAGCGAGCGGACTTCTTACCAATGTGGTTTTGTCCATACTTGATAGGCCAATCTCATCTCGTCCGGCATGATGTCCAATAAGGCGGACGAAGAGTGTTTCGACTAACGTAACCTAACTTTGATGATTAGATCAGATCAGATGGTAGCAGGTATATTCCAATTTTGCGAAGAGCAGATAGCCACTTCGACTTTTCCGGTGTTATCCGGCCATAATAATGTGAACATCACCCTGACACAAATCCCGTCAGGTCCATGATTGCCTCAGGCAATTTCTACACTGGTTCGGGAATGAGAACTCTCTAATGTGTCCCAAGCAGCGCTGCAAACTTTCACTGTCATGAAAGGATTGTCAGTTGAAATTGAAATCTTTGATTTACAATTTTCAGTGAACGAGCTGAGAATGAAAAAGACTTTCTGCTACAATCAGTTGACAGTGATTGTTGGCTAGCAGCATTTTTGTGGTTTCGCACACGCTGTGTTGCTTTAGCGATGTATATGCAGTTGAGAATGTAGATGATTTAGTTATAGTTTATATAGTTCACTTCATGCAATGAATTGGCTCAAATCGAATAATTTCGATATTAATCAAATATCTCATTTCTTTCAATGACCGGACTTTCATTAAAAATTGACACCGGTGGCACTGAAGGTCGTGAGCACTGGTCCCAAGTGCGTGGATGAGAAGGAGACTGCTGCCCTCGTTTTGTGCGCGCGAGGAGCGACATGATGGTAGCTCGAAGGATGTGTGAAAACTCGGTTTGTCCAGGCGCCTCTCAGATTGTCCTGGAATCACAACATGTGTTGCGGATCAACCTCCAACACGCCAGCGGTGCCTATTTAACTGCTAGTCTCCAGGTAGTCAACCAGGAGGTATAAGAGTGAAGGGAATTCATCGAGCACAGAAAGTTCAGAGCAGATAAGGGGTGAAGGATGGGGGTTTTAGCGGGTCGGAGCGTGCCGAATTGGCTGCTTTGGGAGAGTGCAACTACTCCAATGCCAGTCCTTGTAACTCCAACCCCATTAAGGTGTCTGTGACAATAATATAATGAAAACTTGATACAAGCATTGTCAGAATAAAAACTCGACTTTGTTGATGGCGTTAACTTGAAGAAGTTTTTTTTCAGTTTAACGTTGTAATTCGCTTAGATTTTTGAATTATTTTTCTTGAATTTATTATACATTTTGAGCTAGCTTACGAATTCAGAAGAGTTCGCGCAATTATTAGAGAAAACGATAGAAACTCAAAATGTCTTGCAATAGGATAGCATAATTAGCTTGAGAACGAAGATGATTATTGAAAAGACCAAAATAACAAACCTGTAAACAACCTGTAACAGAAACCCGTAAAAGGGTTAAGGGGTTTTACCAAAATTACCAGGCTTTGAATCTAATTTATACCCTTTTATACTAAAAATACTGCACAATTTAAAAATTAAGCACCACTTCAGTCTTCTTCCGTCAAGAACACAAAAACGGGGACCGCCCATAACTGTCAGCACTGTCAACCGAAAGAGAGCGGTAAATTCACGATTGATGGCCCGAACGACACTTGCCGTTAATCCCGCCCTGACCGGCCGGCGGCGGCGGCGGTGCGGGTAATCTTGATCGTGAAATTGCAACCAAAAATGGTACCTCAAACGGAACCGGTCGGCCGCAACGGTAGTGAGCATTACCGTAAATGAAACACGAAGCTCCTTGGGTCCACACTTGAACTCTGGTTTGGAGGACCATTTCATTTGGCGAAAAAAAAACTTGTGTGATTATCGTGCCATCGCATCATCTGCCACCTGTGCCTGCTGGATGCTGGATCTTGCATATGTTGGGGCTGCGGCTCAGCTCAGGCCAGGATGGACGACTTATTACGAAATAAATCACAAGTGCGTACTTTCGCGCGGCCTTTTTCGCTATCTCTCTTGGCGTTCGGGGATTGGCGGCCGCCAGAATTAACGATGAAGGGCCACTCGAATGCAGTGGGATTGAGGCGAACGAAAGTGTGGCATTCAACGATAGGAGCGAAGTGAGTTAAATTCATCTCTGTTTTTGGGCAGACACTTCAGCCACAAGTGAACATTTGTGTACTGTAACTTGAAACGCTGAATGTCAAGAATGACCGTAAAAGATATGTATGTAACTTGATGGACAGCTTTCAATGTAGATGACAGATACGATTTGGTAATAATGGCCGAAGTGGCCCCCTCGAGTGTTCCGTGGCTATTATTGTGCTGGACAATAGATGTTGCAGATCGTATCGCAATAGAAGAGATAGAAATGTTTTGCATTATTGCTCCTCGTCGAAATTGACAATCTGCGAAGTATGATATAATATTCAGAAGCATGCTTCAGCATTGGAAAATAACTCCAGCAACATGTGATAAAAGTGGTTGGAACGAGAATTGAAATGTGCAAAAGGGTTTCTATAAATTGAAACTAGGTGAAGAGGGGGCTAGACCAACACTCTAAGCATTTTTGCTAATAGAACAACTATCTCTTACTATGTTTATGTTTTAAATCACGCAAATTGAATCTATTTAAAATGAATAAAATGCTCAAAAATTAATTCCTTGCATTTTTTCGGGTAAATATGAAGGAAGCAAATATATTTTGAGTTATGCCAAAAGAATTAAGATATCAACCAAATACGTGTCTGTTACCGGACATAGCAATTCTGAGTGCTCTTGGCACCAAAGACACCAAATGATTCGTAAATCGGTTGAAGCTATTCTTAGCTTTCAGATTGTTCACCAGGTTCGCCAGGACTTTGCTGAATAACCTGAGCATTGGAGACAAAACAAACCCAGAAATTGACTTGACTTACGTTGACTACGTTTTTCCTACCTTCAAATTTTCGGAAAATTTCATGTGTATGATAACATCATAAAATTGTAGAAAAAAATTTAAATTGGCCAATCTGCAACATAAATAACTCATTTTCCTGTTTTGGTAGCTGTTACACGCTTAAAGCTCACCGAGGAGGGTGATTTCATTGGGATAAACGCACTGCTCGAAAGGTACACTGAATCAGCGAGAAGTCGAAAACGCCTGCACGTATACGTCGGTTGGAAAGCGTAGCTACTTTGAAGCGCTTACGATGTTGACAGATATTTAAAGCACAGTGGGGCAGAATAACTCATTGCAATAAGAAATTGTGTATCACTGACTGCTACACATCACAAAGTTGAGAAACCTTCATCTGTTTGAGGTGAATTTAGAAATCTTCTCTCAAGAGTCATTCAAAAGATTTCTCGAAGCATGGTTAAAAACAAATTATCAGAAAATGTTATATGAAAAGACTATTTCAGAATAATCAAATAATAACTTTTCCTTTTAGCAAGTTTAGCATGAAAAGATCAATTTCGATCAATTTCGATGAATTTTTCGAAGGTAGTGTAAAACAACTGCCAGAATGACCGTTGTGTCTAGTTAATTAATTAAACTGTATTATTATGTAGCAACCATCGCTGGAGCAAGTGAATAACATGCACATAAATAACCTGCGAAAATTCTACAACTTTCAACACATGTATCTTCCTACCGTAAAAAAACATCCACAAGAGACACCGCCGTCCAGAGAGCCACTCAAAGCCATACTCCGTAAGCACAGAACCGATTAAAACGGAATGACGTCCGCACTTTATTGGTTCATTTTCCTGGAAACGTTCGTTTGCGAAAATACCTTTCCCAGACAGTTCAGCGACTTTAGTCGGTAGTGTGGCTTAAAATATTCAACATTAGTTAAATTGCAATAAAGTCCAATCCGTGCATCAGCCCTCCTAGTGCTTGCCATCCCTCAAGCTCAGTATGATTCTCGCGGTGCGCGGCCAGCCAGTGGCGATTGCTTTTGTGATATGCTTCTACTGATTGACGTCATTCCCGGTCGGCTGGTCGGTCGGACTCGGCCACCCAAATCCATGGGAAGCTAAAGGCCCATCGGCAGGGCACTACTTACTTCTGCCGGCTGTCACATAAATACTGTTTGTACGAAGGCTTGTCTTCCAATGAAACTGGACAGCGCAGTAAATCAAACTGACCGACGGTAAGCAGATTAACGATGTAGCCCACAGTATGCGCTACGTTTCCTGCGTGTCTATTTTTGCGCTCCTGAATCTAACGTTTGTGGATGACTACCTAGGTATTTCAATTTTTTCCGATTTATACTTTTTAAGGTTTTATTGCCTTAAAACCCGTTGCAATCTATCTCAGATATAAATGTTAGAGATAGACAAGTTTGCATCCATAAAGATCACTTAGAATAATAATAGCTGTAAATGTAGCAAAACGTATAGAAAATTTGAGCTATTTTTCAGCCTGAATCAGGTTAGTGTAAGTAAGGTAGCAAAACTGTTGGAGAACAAAAGAAATCATAACAAAGCTGTCAAAACAAAGAATCATAAAGCTGGGGAAGAAAACCTTAAAATTGAACCACAAATTAACTGAACAATTGCGGTTAGCGACGACGTTTATGGCTCCATCAGTGACGCACACTCTAGATGTAACATGAAACGGCCACTTGTGAATAAATCGTGCAAATATTCATCGATGACGAGTCGTCTGCATCGAGTGTGACTGTGTCCGCAATTTATTACTTCTAACAACATTTTATGGGTTTTTCAATCTTATATGGTAACATAGGTTGATGGAATAGGCATATTCCATTGTGCTAATAGTGAAAACAGGTAGCAGTAGCAGTGCTTGTAAATCGCTTAAAATAAGTTCTTCGCAAATATTCAAAATGTTTTCAATAAAGACCCGTTTTGTTTGAGGATGAATTTGTGTTTTTTCTTCTTTTTCTAACATTTAACTAAATTTAATTTCAAATTGTGAACCTTCCCAAGTGCTTCGCGGCGTTTTTGATAAAAACGAAATACTTTTTTTTATGGTGACAGATCGCGACATTGCCGAAACCAGAATAAGTCTGCACATCACTCGATCTTGATCTAGTCTTTCCTAATCACCCCTAACATGCGCCGATCGGGTGGCCTCAACCACATCACACATTCAAGTAGTACGGGGTCTACCACGGAGTCTATTATCTTCGCTGGTCGCTTGTCCGGCATTCGTGCTACATGGTCAGCCCTCTGTAGCCTGCTGTATTTTATCACCTTGATGGTATCCGCATTTTGGTGGTATACATGGTACACCTCGTGGTTCAAACACCTGAGCCACACTCCATTCTACAGCTTTCTTCCAAGTATTAAACGCAGGAGCCTACGGTCGAAGACTCCAGATGTTCGCCGGTCTCCAACTCTTGCTGCTTTCCTCTTGAAGGCATGGATACCTTCTACTCTGCTCTGCTTCGCTACCAACAAGCATATGAGACCTCGAAATAATGCCGTATGGAAGAACACTACCCATCCACTACTACGTGTATTCTGCCGTCAAAGTAATCCCGGCTCCCGTTACCTCGCTTCAGATTGTCCAAATTCACGAACGGGTCAGAAATTACGTCCGTTATCCTGACGTTTGATGAGAAACCGTGTCCAAGCATTATCTATCATAACTCGTTGCACTTAACTGAATCTTATATCGCCTTGAAGTTCGTAAACAGGTTAGGTTTCAGTCAGTTCCTACCTACACAATAATGTGCGGTTATACAGAATTGAGGAGTGGTATACCTTGATAGCTGCAACCAAGTCGGTGGCTCTTTTTATGGACTTCAGTTCTTTTCAGCTCCTTTGTGTGTGTGCCTCACAACCTCACAAAACAGATTAATCTTCTTTCAGCTTTCCAGATATGTTGGCTTGAAAAAGTGCTCCTCACAGCAGAAGATATAAGTAACATAACCTGACTAGGACTAACCATAAATAACATTATTCACGATCATATGTTCTACAACAAGTAGGCATGTAACCCAAAAACGTTTGCACCTTCTCAAAGCAGAGGTTCAATCCTTCAAAATAAACCTAACTATCGGTTGCCATACGGTTATGTTAGTGTGAATTCTGTGTCTGTGCTTATGTCTTGACGTAGAACTACGTCTGTTTGAAATGAATTTCCTTCGTTCCAGCAGCAATCGATTATATATCAGCTGGGGATCTGCCCAAATACAAAAAATTGTGATTTGAATATGCGAACTACTGTACTTTTGAAAATTGTCTAGCCTTGTTGAAACGCAGATTTTGACCATTCAGAGCTGAGCTGCATTCCGTAGCACGGTCGACATAATTCAACCGGGAATGCACTGTTTAGGCTATATGGCTATTTGCTTTTGGTGTTGCGTGGCTAAAAGTGCTTCACTTCCTGTTATTTACTTTCATTTGACACGTACAAAGATTTGTCCCCTAGCCGCACAGTTGTAATATGCAACACGAATCAGCGAAATAAGCTGTGATTGAGAGTATGCAGCGTCTTATGCTGCACGCTGCTATCCGCAAAAGGTTTTAGGGGCCATCCACATACCACGTGGACAGCTTTAGGGGGGGGGGGGGTGTTGGCTAATGAACACGGTCCATACAATTTTTTTAGAATTTATATAGGCAGTTGTCCATGGAGGGGGAGGGGGGGTCAAAATCGTTAAAAATCTGTCCACGTGGTATGTGGATGGCCCCTTAGCTCGCTGTTTGGATACCTCCTTTACCATTGGACGTGATTTGTTTGGTCTGGACCCATCGTTGCAACAACGTACGATGACGGCGATTTTGTGAACCAAGCAAAAAACTCTCGTCGTCCTGCGTTCAATCCAGTGAGCAACGATCTTACACCTATCTGAGGCTTCGAACATCGGTCAGCAAACCAACCAACATCCACCGTTACCCGGGATGCACCTGCGAATGCGAAAATCCACTCGCAAGTAAGTATTTGAATAGTAGCAAAGCCTTGGGTGCTACATTCCGATCTTGAACTCGACCTTCTGTTTATTTATAGACAGAATTCGCAGTCAACTGTTTAGTGTACAGGGCAATTGCGGGGCTAGCGCTACGATCCTACTGACACTAACAGCCTTTCCCAAGCCAAGACTCGAATTCAAGACGACTGGAATGTTAGGCCAGCGTCGTACCTCGAGACCGTCTGGGAGAGTGAGTATTTGAATAGTTCATCCCTCAATTTGCCCACATTTAATAACCAAATACCGGTACACACTCAAAGAGGTCCTGTTGATACTTCATATCGTCAATCCAAGTTCATCAGGTGAGGCACCGAGTTCGACAATAGCAAAAAATATATCTTAGGACCAATTGCAGTGGACGTTGCACGGCAAAGTGGATCATCAACGTAAAACACCGCTTTTACGACGGCCGATCGCTTTTTGTCGGTATATTACCAAAATGTCAAAGGATTGCATATCAAAACGAACGAGTTACGATCGACACTTTTAGGCGGCGATTACGACATTCTTGTACTGTCTGAAACTTGACTCCGACCGGACATCGTTGATAGCGAACTGTCTTCAAACAACCACAGCTTTCGTTGCGATCGAAGTGGCTTTACGTACGAACTAGAGGCGGCGGCGTCAAAGCTGTCCATCAATGTAATGCAGTTTCGGCGGGCAATTGCGATCAACTTGACCATAAAATTAACACACCGTTCACTCTATGTAGTAGGACGATGATATCGCCCTAGCTTTAGGTGACTATAACCTCCCAGAGCTTCTTTGGCACTTTGCAATGATATTTCAGCCATCAACTGGGCACAAAGACTAAGCGGTATCTCTGGAGATGAAATGGTGTCTGCTTTCTATGTTACGCACTATGGCATCATCGAAAGATTGATCCCGCGTCACAAAGTCGGCACATCTTCTGGGAATATTCCAGTTTCTTGGTGACGATCTATGCACCGTACATGAATAGACTGCAATTAGATCTGAAGTTGAACTCGTCATCATTTTAGTCTTTTATTGGGATCCAGAAATCGTCGAAACGCAATTCACCGAACGTAGAGCTCAACGGATGTCATGAAAGCACATATCTCCCACTTTCAATCCGGATACATTTCGACTTACGAAGCACTGAACAATCTGCATGCTACAAAAGGACCTGGCGTTGATAGGTTGACGTCATTCCCTCGCTGAGCGTACATTCCCCCCAATGTGAAAAACTGCCAAGATGATTCCAATCCACAAATCAGGAAGCAAAAATCTCGTTGGAAACTATCGTGGAATATTGTTACTTTGCTGTCTGGGCAAAGTCTTTGAAACAAATGTTCACCGTTTCCAGAACAATGTCACTAAGCCTATAATCAACGAGTTTCAGAATTTTATGTAGATTTTTGGAAAACCTTTGATGTAGGTCCACACACTCCAATAATCGAAAAACTGCTACATTTGGGCTTCCCATGCTGGACAGTTGAACAGCTGAGGTCGTACCTTACTGGAAAAAAGCTTTTGTCCGAGTAGATTATGAAGTCTCTGTAACATTCGATGTCACATCTGGTGTACCTCAAGGAAGCATCCTCGGGCCTCTCATCTTTATCCTGTATATAAACGACCCCGTTTACCGTAAGTCATCAGGAAAACTATTTTTCGCAGACGGCCTTAAAATCTTCCGAGCAATTTTATCCGTTCTGAATTGTGCATTCCTACAAGTTGACCTCGACAAACTCCTGTTGTGGCGTGTTGGAAATAGGATGAGCGTAAACATAAAGAGATGCAAAATTATCCCCTCTACGCGGCGCCAAAATTGCGGTGGTATTTAATTACAAAATTGGTCCGATCACTCTTGATCTATACGGGTCCTAGGTGTTATATTGGAAAGCAAGCTTCGTGCACCGACTGCCGAACGTGGGAGAAGAATCTGTAAAGTATTACATACTGGAACGTGTAGTGTAGGGTATCGGACTGCTTTGGTGAGTTTTTCATAGCAGTCTAACGCAAAACCAGCCAAAGCAAACCGCTACCGAAGTAGTCCGTCACCCTATTTGAATTTTTTTGCCTCTCCGCAACAATCGTAATGCATCTTGAAACATTTGTACTCGGCTGGTTGAGCTCGCGAGAAGGGGACTACACGCGAGTGAAAAAAATAGGCACGCGTGTTTTCATATGATCTCGGGAGCGAATGCTAGCAAGAAAGACAGCGAGAAAGAACGAGAAATAGCTTAAACGGAGAACACTCCAGTGTGTGATATCGGCAGCTACGAGACCCTCACTAGAGGTTTTGCTTGCTGTTTATGAGTGAGACTAACAACACTGTCCGCTGTGTTCACGATTGTGATTCAAAATAAATCTTATAAAAGCAGCAGTTAAGTCCTTTTAACACGGTTTTTACGATGATTTTTCTAATAACGTGAATATTTACGTATGCGTGTGTGTGTATGTGTGTGAGTGGCGTGTGCGTTTGTGTGTGTGAGTAGCGTGTGTGTGTGTGTGTGTGTGAGTGGCGTGTGTGTGTGAGTGCCGTGTGCGTGTGTGTGTGAGTGACGTGCTTGTGTGTGAATGGCGTGTTTGTGTGTGAGTGGCGTGTGCGTGTGTGTGAGTGACGTGTGCGTGTGTGTGTGAGTGGCGTGTGTGTGAGTGGCGCGTGCGCGTGTGTGTGTGTGTGTGTGTGTGTATAGCGTGTGTGTGTGGCTAGCGTGTGTGCATTTATCCGAGGTAAATATATTTATGGCAGAATACTTGTATAGGAAACAAGTTAATTATTTTTCCTATTAGTACTTTAATTGGTATTTTTATGTTAGTGACCATAATTTTATGCTAGTTATTGCAGCAGTAAGCTTATTTTGCGTTTATTTGTAACATGAGACAGGCCAAAATTCATATTTTTCTAATCAATTTAGCAACAAAAAGCTTTTTCTAGCGATTTTTGAGAGCACCGGGTATGTGAAGAAGTTTTTGAGGTTTAAGCAAAAAGTGATGAGAAATTACATGGGACTGTTTTGCATTTATGGGCAGTTCATGTGGGTATTAGTATTTATATGCCGAGTTTATGACAGGTGTATGTGGTTTTGTGAAATGTTCATGGATTATTGTGTATGGTATTTTTACGTTTGGTGTGTGTTATATACTATGGCTATGGCAGAATTAAATCTTTACACCCACCATAGTCCCACGTCAAGCCTACGTTTGTGCACTCGAGCACATGCCCTTAAACTTTTTTTTGTTTAAAAAATAGTGCAAATACCCGTCATCAATTACCCATCATACAATTTAGCTCGGTATTGACAACTTGTTCTGCCTGAAACCAGTTGAGTAGACTCAGGAAAACAAATGACAACGGCCGCTACAACTCCGTGTATCAAACTGACGCTTTTCTGACAGTTTCTCATACCATTTTGGAAGATAAAAACAATATTTCCGATGGTCAATCGTGAGTACCATAAAATTGCACATTAATTAGCATAAACTCTTTGAAGTCTGAATAAAGCAACAGCTTAATCGGATTTTGGCCTGCTTGCGCGTTGCTCATCAAATGACTTGCTCATAAATCAACAGCTAATTCTTGATAAAATACCACATGCACTCTTGTCGCAAATCTGTACAAAAGCAATGTAAAGGTCACTTTGAATGACTTCCCTGTTTCATATAGGTCAGCAAGGCGATCGATTTCGAAACGGCCTGCGTGTGCATCGTACAAGGAATCCACCAATATCTTATCGACGACTGATAAATAGAGACATAATTACCTTACCTACACAGGTTGTATCGCGATAAGGTTCAAAAGGCGGGGGGAACGACCGGTGCGGAGTTATATTGCACTCAGCGATTGCTGCAAGCGGAGAACTCTACGCTAAACAGCCGATTCGCATTAAAGGTCGGATTCGGATTGGTGCGTCCGAGCGCGTATGACAGTGACTTCGCTAAGACGTCAAACCGTACACGATTTTCTTTCGTCCCGGCGTTGTCACAGAAACCGTACGCCAAAAGCTACTGATAGCAGAGCGTACTGCGTGAGCAGTTTGTTGTGCTGCCCTGATTAAAGCCGATTCATCGCAAGCTTCGCGGAGAGTACTTGCGATAAGCTGTCGTCGTAAAATACACGGTTAACGGCAACAGCGTTGTTTTATGAGGAACGCTAAAATTTTATTGCTACCTTTTTGTGTTTCTACGCAGACCGGCATTAAGCGCTTCAAGGGAGACAATTCATATATTCTAAGCAGTTCATCAGCTGTGGTTTGAATTATTGGAAAATGCTTACAGTTGTAGTCCAACTAATAAGGATGTGAATTGGTACAATTAGAGATGCTAAAATCGTAATGAATTAGAAAATGAAACTAACTGAGAGTGAAATGTTGTAGCAATGTTGATTCTGTTGTGACCATCTCTAGAACTGCTGGGTACGATGGCCTCCTGCTTCAACACAAGGCACGGGTGTTGCAATTTGTTCGATCCTACCAAGACCGATTGACGTCAATGCAGGCAATCGTCAAAGTTCTTTGAAAATGGTCTTACCATAGTAGGAAAAAGAATCGCGACCAAAGCTGACAACTGGTCTGGGGACAACCGGAGACGTCAACCGGGTGCTATCTGCCACTCAAAGATTGGTTAGATTGCTGATTACGATACGATAGGATGCGAAGGCGCTCAAATCAAGCACCTGACCACCGCCGCACCGCTGTACATTCATTCTCTGTCACATGAAAGCTCTTCAGTAATAATGCAACACTGTTGGGTTGTTTTGACGTAAAGCTGATCTAAACGAAAATAACAGAAGAAGTAACCACAATTGTTTACATTCTGATACAGCGTACAAGTGAAGCTACATATCGTTAGGTTAGGGCAATCGTAAATCGGTTTCCTAGTCGTTGTACGCAAAAGAGTCAGCCTTTCGGAACGGAAAATTTTGGGGTACGAGTGTGACAATCAACCAGTGTCTGATTACTGATCAAGGTCGATAAGAACAAACACCTTACGACACATTGTTCTCGCTGCGAGTGACAGTTTTTCTACCTTTTTTTCACAATTGAACTGCAGGATTTTGATTGTTTGCAAGCCCAAAATAGAAATTCACTATCTAATAAGTTTGATGATTGTTTCCCATTTGAACGCGGTTATTTATGGCTGGTAAATATGATACTTAGAGAAATCTGTTTCTGGTTTGCTCCAAGAGGAATTTCCATTATTAATTCTGTTTAAAATTGATATAGAATTGATGTATTGATCTATTGTCCTTTATGTCATTTTTATCATTTCAGTTAATAATGCCATTTTATCATTTTCATCATTCTAATATTTTATGTCATTTCAATTTTGATTATTTCTAATATTTTTATATCTTTTTCAAATATGACACTTTTGACACTTGTAATGATTTTAATTTTTTTTTTTACTATTTTGAACATGATTTTTACTGACCAGAATAAGACCATTGTGCTAGAGAATTTGATGAAGAGTAGCATTCGTCGACAAAACTAAGCATTGACGTTGCAAATATAATTTTTATCCAGATTTTAATTTTCACTGTCTCGCAAAAAGGACATCAATTCAAATTCAGCACGAAATTGGACAATTTTGTTACCTCAAATGTCGTACCTCAAGTATTAAGCCCGAAAAGATTTTCTTTTGTCCAAAGAAATGACTGGTAGATATTTTTCGGTTTTTTTTTTTTTTGCTGTAGGACTTACTATACGTACGAGCTATATCTCGTCTCTTAGGATTTCTTTTGCGACGTTCACGAAGATGTCCCGTCTCTCATGAGACATCAAGATTGTTTAAGTAATACTATTAGTAAAAAAGTTTAAAAAATTAATCCATGATCGAACGCAATTTGCCCTTACAATTGCTATCATGCCTCGTTTTCAAGCAGTGATATTGGAGCCAAATACTCAAGGATTGCAGTATATTTTATCCGTAAAATGCTTTTAAAACATTTAAATTTTATGTATAAACACTTTTTGTGCAAAATATTTGCTTAAAAGTTGGTATAAGTGGTGAAATGCGAAGGCTTGTTTTGTATCATTATCGTAAGAGCTTACTTCTGAGACTTCACCGCTACATTTTGCCTATGCTTGATATAAAATGACGGATTTGACGTAGGTTGTACTCATGGAAAATCCGATTTTGGAATGTTAAGAATAGGTTTAGACAATTATATTGTCTACCTGAAAAAATACTTGAATTCGCACGAATCTGAAATAAAATGGTTGTTCCGATTATGATACAAATTCTGAAATTAAATAAAATATTTGAATGAGTTCAAGTCGGATTAGCTATAAATTATTGTTTTTGTAAACTAGACAGATAAATTGTTTAAATGAAAGCAGTTTTTCATGCGATTTCATGCGATACGAATGATAAGAACATGACATGTAAATTATTGTACTTTGAAAATAGTCTAAATTATTCCGATCATAATATATACATTTCCTTTAAGTAATAAGTTATTACTTTGCGCTAATGGTGCAAGAGGAACATTAATTTTGCGCAGAAGGATGAAGGCAGGAAATTTTATGTTGTTTATTATTTACGGTATTATAGAAGTTTGCGTCAGACCACTGTTGGAATAATGAATGTTATACAGTAATCACCACCTATTAGATGTAGAAATTACGTTGGTTAATATGAAGTAGCAATGGGTTTCACATTTTTTCCATTGAATCCTAGGAATAAATGACAGATTTTGCAATACTTTTCGAATTAAATTTGAAAAAAAAAATACTACAGACGGATAAATTTCTAGACATGAAAGAAAACTTGATGTCTAGTAAATAATAATAATATTATTTTTAATGAAACCGGAATTCTGATCCTGGTTCGACTCGTTGATCGTGTTTCGAATCATTTATGAACTAAGTTCGACTTAATAAAAAACTAAAAGCGAAGCATTTAAATTTAAAGGCATTCGTGCGAGATAAACGCGCTTTTGTGCCAAATATAGTATTATTCTTGAAATTATTGAGGTAGTGGTAACGTAAGAGTTCCACAATACAATGCTGATAGAACAGACACGTAGACGGGACCAGACAACAACACTTATTGCTCTTACTTAATATTAGGTTAAATTGCGAAATTTACCTTTTAGCGTCGACCGGTTTCGAACATTATAATGCTCATCTACAAGACGAGGCCCGATGTCCAACGTGTCCGTTCTATCAGTATTGTACAGTATTATTCTCAATTTATCTGCTGAGCACTCAATTTATCTACTTACAGGAAAGGAATACGAAAAATTAAATATGAGCATAAAAACAAGAAAAATGGCCAAGCAATTCGCGTTTGCAAATAGTGATTTAATGTCCAATTACGTTGACGTCATAGAACGTCATATATAATAGAGCATCTCCAATCGACCCATTATTACGAAGGAGATGAAATGGACATTCAATGAAAAATCGTCAGGCAGAGGTGACGCTGTTAACTTTCGCTTTCAATTAAAAATCATTTGTTTTATTTTTCACAACCTTTTTTTAAAGACCAGCGGCATCGTGAATCGATGACATAAGTTGAAAGGAATGAAATAAAAATGCAACTGCTGGGATCGAAATGACTCCATTTTTGTTCCATTTTTGTTTACATTCATCGTTATGTCAGAGCAACTCTACAATTATTGTCAAGTTTATTCTTTTTATTTAAAGTAGAATAAAATTTACTTCATTCAATATTCGGGTCGGGAGTTATGGTAAATTATTGTTACAAACTAGTTATCGTTACTAAACAGAAGCGCAATTTATAAACTAGGAAATCAATTTCTAATAATTGTTCTTCTTATATTAAAAGATAATTTAACCAACCAAAAACTCTTATGGTGGTTTAAAATTCAGAAACATTAATTAACATTCATATCAAAAGCAAACTTTTGTTTTCGAAATTATGTCTGGAGTGAGAAAAAAGGGTACGGTCCGTATCTCGTATGGAAGTTGTAGCATCCTGGTGGGTTTCCTGTGCAAGCAAATGCAACCTGCACCATTGGCACAAGAAGATATTAACAAATTTGATAACTTTGCGGAAGACATTAACGATGTAAAGGTTTTATCTAAAGAAGATGCTGGTGCAAACTATAATGAGCAAGTAAACGACATTACAAAGTTACTAGGAGTGAGGGAGTCAAATATCTAGGTACTACAATCTTGAAGAGAATCAAAATAAAATATGTCAATGAAACTTTCCACAAAAATATGTGTGTTTATACATACAAATGAATTTCCTTTTTATCCCTGGTTAATTGGAGATGTTATTTAAATATTATCATGTGTTACAGCAATTTTATCGAACAAATTTTGATAATTTTAATAAATTTCTTGTTTTAGACAAACACAAATTTCTGCATAACTCGGGAGCTAATTAAGTAAATGGAATCAAATTTGGCATGTGGAGGTTTTTGAGGGCAAGAAATGTTTTTAGAATGGTTTATCACCCCACCATACTGTGGAATGTGGGGGGGACTTCCAAACAAAGGATACAGATAATTCAATCAATTGTTCAGGAAAAATGCCTAACACGATCGGGATGATGCACAAAAGCCAAAAACCGACTCCAAACGCATTTTTAATCTAAGATGGAAACTTCTGGTTTCTGGGAAACAGCCAAATACGGCCAAATACCACCCAATATGAGTATTTTTGAAATCAGAATGATACTTGGATACTGACTCTACATGCCATTTTGAAATACAATATGGCGACTTCCGATTACTGGGGAACAGCCGAAAGTGACCAAAAACCACCCGGGATGAACAGAAGCCAAAAATCGACCTAAGATACCATTTTAAATGGCGACTTCCGGACATAAAATGGTCAAGTAAACCTTGAATTAGTTAAAAGCGGTCCAAAAATTTTTTTCAAGCAGGCTTATTAAGTCCGGTACGCTGCGTGTGAAATCTGTGAAATTCGTCAGGACAGGCAAGTTTGCAAGTGGAAATTTGAATTGAAGATGTTGCCTCTGTCGACATGCCAAAATATGTCTGCTGTTTCTCGTTTCCTTGGTGATAGTTCATGTACTGTTCGTGAGAGAGCGAGAGCGAGAGCATGTAACCTACAAGTCAAGCATTTCGGTAGTGAAATCGGAAATCAGATAATGGGTTCCGACGAGAATCTTTTTCTTTTTTGAACATCCGAAAACCAGACGCTAAGTATCCCTTTTATTGTTGAATGTTTTAATAGCTCACTTAGACTGAAAATTGCTATATCCATCTCCGATATGACAACATTCCAATTGAGAAAAAAAAACCATTGGAAAATTGCGTGCTACTATGCATCTTAAGAGCACGGTGTGTAAATAGAACAACTTTATTTTAAAAAAATGGGCATCGCCAAAATCTTCACCCTTTGAAAATATAGCTTTTTACCTTTCATTTGAGACCCTCCGGAAAATCATCCATCGCGGGCTTTCGAACAATTTTTTGAAGTAGAATACTTCTCTCAGGAAGTTCGGCTACATAGGGATGTGAAATGAAAATCTAAAACCGAAAAAAGTGAAAAATATGTCCAATTTCAAATGCTAATAAATCGGTTAGTATTCGATGGATTTCCTTCGTTCTTGCAGCAATAGATTGGAAAATCTTCTAAGATTCGGCATCTTATCAGACATTGAATTGAGCAACAAATTGTTCTTTTCAGGATGAAATAAAAACCTAATTGAAGGGTTAATATTTTCTCTTGAATCAATTTACACTTTCAAGAAATTCGGAACAGATATATATATTTGGTTTCATCTCCTCTGTCTCAGAACGTACTGAATTGTCAATCCTTGTTGAAGCGCAAAATTCGACTGATCTGATTAGTCGTTAATATGATTGCTTCCCAAGCACGGTCGACAGAATCATAGACCTTGTCATTTTAAATATGCCATTTGTCTGTATAAGAGTAAGGATGGGAAATATCAACTGAAATGGCTATCGATAGTTATCGATGATTTCCTACTGCTATCGATAGGTTTTTCATCCCTATATAAGAGCCTGTTTCAGTCGAAGCCGCTCATAATAGTTCTAGACAGCGACAACAGCAGTCTTCCCTTAGCAGCAGCAGTAGCAGTGCAGTGGATACCAGGCGGATAGCGGCCACAGCTGTGGCATGGCAATGGATAGTGTACTAGTTGCAGCGGATCTCAGCATCGATAGCAGCTGGGCCAGCTGATGTAGGGACAGCGGATACCAATAGCAGCGTATAGCGGCCAAAACATTAGCATGGCTACGGATAGTGTAGCAGTTGCAGCGGTTTAGCATCGATAGTAGCTGATGCAGTGAGGCACTTTAGTGAAATGCAGTCTCTGTGCGATAGCGGGCACTAATAAATGCATTCAATGAAAAGTTGACTCATTTTGACAACACATGAGCCGTCTAGTTTTGAGTGTTAAATCAGCTTTTCATTGTTTATTTTATCACAAGGAATACTTTATTCGCACTGTCAGTAATAACGCCAAGATGTGATCGGTAGCTTATCCGATATTGAATTGAACAACAAATTAAAAAATGACTGACACGCAAGCAGCCGGGTTTCATTGTAAAAGTATTCTACTTCATCCTTGCGGTCGTGGCTTTGCACACAACCCTCCTGTGATTTTTTTTTTCATTAAAAAGTATTCTGACAACAAAGCGTCGAACTACCGAGAGAATAGTACGGTGCAGCAAATAAAAATAAAAATGCTAGAACTTTTGAAGTGACACAGTGAAGGTTGTAAGTTTAGTCGAGTGCAACTTTTGCTCATACTAGAATTTTTTCAAACACCCCTAAAATTTGAAATTATGGTCAAAATGCCGTTTTTTTCCATCTCAGCGCATGGAAATTATTTTTAACTAGAGATGCGCCGAATATTCGGTCGCCGAATATTCGGGCCGAATATCAGCATAAATTGGATTTTACCGAATATTCGGCTCGTCGAATAGTAAGTTTATTATTCGGCCGAATATGCCGAATAAGCCGAATAGTGGCCAATGATTATCAGAAAATAATATAAAAGTATAGTGCAAAGTTTTATGAACGGGGGTAAACGAAAACTGAAGATGTAACTTGGGCTTAGAAAGGAATATATCTCATTAAAACGGAACACGAACCGCAATCTCCACACAATATTTTATGTCTTGTCTAGATGAGGTTTATTTTTTCTGAGCCAAAGTCACATCCTCAGTTCTCGTTCATTTCTCGCATTTTATTTTAAAATTTAGTTGTAACACAAACCTTTAAATTGTGTTAACCATAATCCTCAAAAACATTATTTTTAAACGACAACTCAAATAAGAACAAAAGTAGGTGCGCCACGGATTAGCGTGCCTTATTCCATAGACGCAAAATTAATTATTTCTTGTGCAGTAGTTCGGACAATTTTCAATCGTTTTCGTACATGAACAATTAAAAAGCGAAAGAAACAATTTAAAATTCAAATAATACCCATTTGGTTATTTTGTTATCATACGATCAACGTTGTGTTTAGCCGAATATACGGCCGAATAATGGAAAAAAGGTTATTCGGTATTCGGCCGAAGGCCGAATAGTGCTATTCGGTGCATCTCTATTTTTAACTCATCTGGTTTCCAACCGATATTGAATGTTTAATTCGTTTTGGGAAGAAGAAAAATACAGTTTTCAAAATAAATACAGGTTTGTACTAACTTCATTAAAATATGTGAGTTATTCGAGCGTAAATCTCATTTTTTAAACTCCTCCATGCATATGAGTTATATGTTTCTTAAGAAAATCAGAATTTTTCACTCTTATCGAAAAACAATCTTTGGACTGTTTATTTAACGGTGCTATAAATGGAAAAAAAATGCAAGTACTTTTGATGTGACCAAGTGTAGGTTGTAGCTCTAGTCGTGTGTTACTTAATCAGGTATTAGACGAAGCAAATATTTGCAATTTTTCAATACAGATTTTCTTTGTGCAAATAAAAATCGTACCAAAAATAGCAAATATTTGCGTCGTCTAATACCTGCTTTACGCCCAAACTTAAAGTTTTTCAAATACCCTTAAAATTTGAAATTATTGTCAAAACTCCGCCTTTGGACCGTGGTTCACATGTTTATTTTCAACTCTGTTATTTTTCCATCAATTCTTTATATATAGATCGTTTTGGAAAGGGAACATCCATAAATGACGTAGCTTTTTTTACACCACCCCATCGTAGCAGTGTTTTTTTTTGTTTCATATTTGCTACGTAGTTTGGCTTGACCCCCCCCCCCCCCTTCATGCCATCAACTTTCGTCACAAAACTGCAAACCCCCCTACTCCCTCGAGTTCTAGGTCATTTATGAATGTTCCCAAAGGCGAAAAGTAGGGCTTTCGAAATGTATAGATGAATATATAGATATGACTTAGATGTACGTGTAATGAGTAGTTTAAAAAAAAATTAAAATATATTTGTTTTTGAATCTGAGAACAAATTTCCACTTTAAATGCTCTATAATTTGTTACAATCCACACTAGGCGGCATCAGAAGTTGTTGCATTTTCTTCCATTTGTAGCACTGTTTAATAAACAGCCCAAATATTATTGTTCAATGAAAGTCAAAAATTCTGATTTTCTTAAAAAACATGTTACTCTGCGAATTATCAGCCAATTTACAAAAAAAAAAAAGCTTCTACTTTATATCGTAATTGAATATAGTTTCAAACTGCTAGTGTACTTGCAGTACTTTTCTCACAAAAATAACTGACAAATTTCATGTGAAGTTGAAAATTTGCGTGGAGAAGTTTAAAAAATTAGATTTACGCTCGAATAACTCAACATATTTTAATGAAGTTAATATGAACCTGTATATGTTTCAGAAACTCCATTTTTCCCCTTTCCAAAACGGCTAAAACATTCCAAATCGGTTGAAAAACAGATGAATTAAAAATAATTTTCATGCGCTGAGGTCAAAATACCGGCGTTTTGACCATAACTTCAAATTTTAGGGATGTTTGGAAAATTTCAAGTATGAGCGAAAGTTGCACTCGACTAACTTACAAACTTCACTGTGTCACTTCAAAAGTTCTTGCATTTTTATTTCTATTTGTAGCCCCGTACTATCCTCTCGGTAGTTAAACGCTTTTCTGTCAGAATACTTTTTAATGAAAAAAAATTGTTCGAAAGCCCGCGATGAATGATTTTCCGGAGGGTCCCAAATGCAAGGTAAAAAGCTATATTTTCAAATGGTGAAGATTTTGGCGATGCCCATTTTTTTCAATAAAGTTGTTCTACGATACACGCCGTGAAGAGCCCTTTTTTCTTATGTGTGTAAGATCTGGTGGTGTTGCCGATCTGGCTTTAAAATGGAATACTCGTGTTTGTCTGATGAAAAATGTTATTCCGCCGAGTGAAGAAACAGTTAACAGTTGTTGACGCCTTTGAAGTTAGAAATACTCAGAGAGAGAGAGAGATAAGCGATGAAAAAAACCGCCAATTTGGCAACTGGGTTCCACATGTCAGAGGAGCCAGAACTCTTCTCAAAGCGCAATGTCGACTAACTTTTTCGTTCGACTCGTATAACTGATGGTGACGGTGGAAGTCCTGGGAAATAATAAAGTGCATCACAAAAACCGTGAAGGTGTTGAATTTTATGTTTTTTACTTAATTTTATATACATTCACCATAATATATCATTATTTTGTTGATCATACAAAAGGTTTGTGAACCGCCAGTCAAAAATCACTGTGATAAGCCAATTTTGGAGCACTCTCACAATGTGTAAACTTTCTTGTTCGTTTGGCTCAGATTTTGACATGTTCGTTTGGCTCATAACATTGCGTTGTTTTGGTGAGTGTTAGGTTGACATACGTGGTGAATGTCGAAACTAGTAATACTCAGAGGGGGAGATATGCGAAGAGAATGTTGTGAGCCAAACGAACATGTCAAAATCCGAGCCAAACGAACAAGAAAGGTAACACATTGAAAGGTATTGCAATCAGGTGCAATAAAGAAAATTTTTATTTTCACACGTTTTACATGTTTTATTGCTAATCAATGAATTGAGAATGCTCCAAAATTGGCATATCACACTGATTTTTAACTGGTAGTTCACGAACCTTTTTCTGGTCAACAAAATAATGATTAGTTATGGTGCAAGTATATAAAATTAAACCTAAATATAAAACTCAATACCCTCACGGTTTTTGTGATGAACTTTATTATGCCCCAGGACTTCCAGCGTCAAAATCAGTTATACGAGTCGAAAGAAAAAGTTAGTCAACATTGCCAAATTGACGGTTTTTTCCATCGCTTATCTCTCTCTCTCTCTCTCTCTCTCTCTCTCTCTCTCTCTCTCTCTCTCTCTCTCTCTCTCTGAGTATCTCTAGTCGAAACAGGCATGCCAAATACCTGAGTTTGTGTTTATTTTTTTTATGTATTGGGATGCAAAATTTTTGCTGCCGGTACCAGCAAGTGCCGCCTACTGTACAGAGCATAGTTTTCAGAGTCCACGGACAGATTTATAATGATCTGATAAGTTTTTGTTTTATAACATCTATATACTTTTACATTTACATACTTTTTGAGCTTTAAATGCATGCACTTTGCCAATTTTAAAATTCAATATACGTCATGCCATACGAAGTGCGACCATCACAGATTTTGCTCGGGGTTGGGGGTGTTAATCGTCTGCTGTCTTTTTGGAGGAATCGCAGTTTTTGTGTCGATTGGAGTAACCCCCACTCTGTGGGACCCCCCTCTTTATTGCGGAGTCACGCGGTTTTTGTCAGAATTTTGAAGTAGAATACTTCTCTCAGGAAGTTCGGCTACATAGGGATGTGAAATGAAAATCTAAAACCGAAAAAAGTGAAAAATATGTCCAATTTCAAATGCTAATTAATCGGTTAGTATTCGATGGATTTCCTTCGTTCTTGCAGCAATAGATTGGAAAATCTTCTAAGATTCTTCCTAAATGCAGATTATTGTAATTTTTTTTTCAAACTATTGTACAATTGAAAATAGTCAAGTCTTGTCAAAACGAAAACTTCGGCCTCTGATTGGTCGTTATATGATTGCTTCCCAAGCACGGTCGACAGAATCATAGACCTTGCCATTTGAAATGTTCTATTTGGTCTATATAAGAGCCTGTTTCACCCGAAGCCGCTCATTATAATTCTAGACTGCAACAACAGCAGTCCTCCCTTAGCAGCAGCAGTGCATACAGCAGCAGTAGCAGTGCAGCGGACAACGGCCACAGCTGTTGTATGGCAACGGATAGCGGAGTATAACAGCAGTCCTCCCTTAGCAGCAGCAGTGCATACAGCAGCAGTAGCAGTGCAGCGGACATCAGCCACAGCTGTTGTATGGCAACGGATAGCGGAGTGCGCCGCAGCATCGATAGCAGGACCAGGTGATACAGGGCAGCGGATACCAATGGCAACGGAAGCGTCCACTACTGTGGCAACGGTGATAGCGCAGCGGTTGACGTTTGTCTCAGCATCAATATAAGCAGGGCCAGCTGATGCAGTGTGGCATTTTAGTGAAATGCTGTCTCAGAGCGATAGCAGGCACACTAGCAAATGCATCCAATAAAAAGAACGTTCTGGGAAGTTTTTCGGTGTTTATTTTCCCCCAAGGAATATTTTATTTGCACTGCCAGTGTTAACGCAGAGATGTGATCGGCATCTTATCAGACATTGAATTAAGGAACAAATTGTTCTTTTCAGGATGAAATAAAAACCTAATTGAAAGGTTAATATTTTCTCTTGAATCAATTTACACTTTCAAGAAATTCGGAACAGATATATATATTTGGTTTCATCTCCGTGTCTCAGAACGTACTGAATTGTCAATCCTTGTTGAAGCGCAAAACTCGACTGATCTGATTAGTCGTTAATATGATTGCTTCCCAAGCACGGTCGACAGAATCATAGACCTTGTCATTTTAAATTTGCTATTTGTCTGTATAAGAGTAAGGATGGGAAATATCAACTGAAATGGCTATCGATAGTTATCGATGATTTCCTACTGCTATCGATAGGTTTTTCATCCCTATATAAGAGCCTGTTTCAGTCGAAGCCGCTCATAATAGTTCTAGACAGCGACAACAGCAGTCTTCCCTTAGCAGCAGTAGTAGCAGTGCAGTGGATACCAGGCGGATAGCGGCCACAGCTGTGGCATGGCAATGGATAGTGTACTAATTGCAGCGGATCTCAGCATCGATAGCAGCTGGGCCAGCTGATGCAGGGACAGCGGATACCAATAGCAGCGTATAGCGGCCAAACATTAGCATGGCTACGGATAGTGTAGCAGTTGCAGCGGGTTTAGCATCGAAAGTAGCTGATGCAGTGAGGCACTTTAGTGAAATGCAGTCTCTGTGCGATAGCGGGCACTAATAAATACATTCAATGAAAAGTTGACTCATTTTGACAACACATGAGCCGTCTAGTTTTGAGTGTTAAATCAGCTTTTCATTGTTTATTTTATCACAAGGAATACTTTATTCGCACTGTCAGTAATAACGCCAAGATGTGATCGGTAGCTTATCCGATATTGAATTGAACAACAAATTAAAAAATTACTGACACGCAAGCAGCCGGGTTTCATTGTAAAAGTATTCTACTTCATCCTTGCGGTCGTGGCTTTGCACACAACTCTCCTGTGATTTTTTTTTCTTTTTTTTTTTGCATCTCATAGACGTGGGATGTCGGAGGGGTGCTTATGGACGATTTTAAAGGTGGGTTGCAGAAGGGTTATTGTTTTTGACCGTAAGTGTTGCCGGATGGATTATTTTTGTGTTTTGTAACTAAATTTGCGTTTTCCGGCCAATGCAGCTGGTTTTATTTTGAATTTGATGGTTCCATCGGAAGATTTTACGTGGGGAGCATTTGTCTCCCCGTGGTAGTGTGGGCCAATCTCAGGGTATAGCATTTTTACGAAAAATTAATTACGAAATTTAAAACTATTTTAGTAAAAGTGCTATATCTCAAGATTGGCTCATATTGCCACGGGGTGATAGGTGTTTATTACGTAAAATTCTCCGAGAAATACGATGAAGCCATCGGGTTTGAAATGGAATTGCCTACATTTGCCGTAAAATGCAAATTCAGTTTTGAAATACAGAAGTGGTCTATCTGGCGGCATTTCCGATCAAGAATAATATTTTTTCTGGATTCCTTGGTTTGTGTTCTTCAAAATTCATCTGTCACTGTTTTTCTGGTGTCTTACGTCTATGAATTGTAAAGGGAAGTAGTTACAAGGTTTACAGCTTTTTTCGTGAAAGTGTTATATCTCGAGATTGGCTCGTATTGCCTCGGGATGGTAGTTGTTTCTTATTTGAAGTTTTCCAGGGAACGCGATGAAGTTGTCGGGTTTAAAATGGGAATGGCTGCATTTGCCGAGAAATGTAAGTTTGGTTTTCAGATACAGAAATGGTTTGTCTGGCAGCACTTCCGGTCAAGACTTATATTTTTTCTGGATTCATTGGTTTATTTTCTCCAGGAGTCGTCTGTCAGTATTTTTCGGACAACTTTAGGTCTGTGAATTGTGGGAGGGATTTTGAATAGGAAGTGCGTGACTTTGCAGTGGACAGGGGATCCCACGGAGCGGCAGGTATTCCAATCGACACCAAATTTGGGGTTTTTTTCAGGGTGACAGTGGATGGATGGTTCTCCCAGCTTTGAGCAATGTCTGTGATGGTCGTGTTCAAGTTTGAGCTTTTTCGTGGTCACTTCGTATGGAATGACCCATGTATATTTTCTTGTGTTGCGTTGACTAAAAAAATAAAAATGTCAGTTAGGTCGAGAGTCAGGTTGTCTTTTGTTTGCTTCTGACCTAGATATAAATTTTGCCGGAAAATAATAAATGTGATTTCATTTAACTAGTTTAACTGTTTCGATTCAATGAGTTTCGACTATTCGAGTTAGATTAGATTCGAGATAGATGAATAAAAAACTGTACAAACGTTTGCCAAAACATAATTATCCTCTTCGGTTACGCTTTGTATGCATGAGAGTTTTCAAGTTTATAAATTCAGTAGGTATCAAATCACAATTATTATTGTAAGTATTGAGGGTATGATGAGGTAGCTCGCGAGATAAACGAATCTTTAGAAAACGATTCACATTCGGATGTTGGGATATTTCGCATATGAGCAATTCTCGCTGAAACCGTCCCACTGGTGATATGAGGTCTTTAAAAAACGATATTTTTGTATTCAAATGATTAAAAATAGTGAAAAAATGAGGAAACCACTTTGGTTAGTTCATATTTTTTCTTCGTGTACCTTCGTTGTGCTATACATCGCGTTTGTTTACGGTGCTAAAAATTGTCTATTTTTTGCGGGTTATATTGTTTGCAAACTGCCTAGGCGTTTATCTAAACGGCAATATTGCGATTCTTGTCGGTTTGCGCGATTCGAAGTGTCTTGCTAAGTCAATCCAAGTGAGTTTTGTTTATTTTTATTTTTGGTGAAATTGCAGTGCATTGTTTGTATTATCGCTTCTCGTACTACCGTCACGCTCAATTTTTTCGATCGAAGCGACATCTGGCGGCCGTATTCGATAACCTAACATAGCACGGACACACACCTCATATTGAACGGATCATGGATTCAAACTGCTACCAGTGCTCTAAGCCGATCAAAACAATTGAGGTGATTCAATGTAACGGTTTTTGTCATCAATCTGCGCATTTAAAATGCGTTGGTCTGAAAAGGCCTCATGTCGACTTTGTGAATGAGCAAAATAATATTCTGTGGTTTTGTGACCACTGTATCGCCCAATTGGAGTACGTAAAGCAAAATCCCATGAAAACGACAAAGGACGTTGTAGCTGTTGTTTCAGATGATTTTCGCGAGTCACTGGGTGAATTGAAGACTGAGCTCCAGGAAACCAAAGAACTTACTAAGACATTAGTCGATAAACGTCAGTTCAATGATTCCGCTGCTGTGGGACGCTCACGCACTGCTTGGCCAAGCATTAAGCGCACTCGTGATACGACACCTAAATCTCGCCCCGATCTTAAGCTTGTTGGTGGAACGAAATCGATTGACTTGGGAAGCACATCAGTCGAAACTGTTGCAAAACCAACTGTAAAACTCTGGGTTTTTTTCATCCAGAATTGCTCGTCATGTCACTGAAGATGATATTTCCGAGCTCGTTAAACAATGCTTAGAAACTACACAGCCTGTCGTTGTTCGGAAACTTGTGCGTAAGGATGCTAATATGAATCAGTATGCTTTCATCTCGTTTAAAGTTGGAGTAGAAAAGGATTTGAAGGACAAAGCACTCGACCCGTCTGTATGGCCGAAAGGAATTTTCTTTAGGGAATTTGAAAATTTGAGGGCTGAGCGGGATTTTTGGGGGCCTGCAAAAATTCCACGGACCGAAGTTGGGACCCCTCGGATGATTTCAACGCAACATTAAATACCTACCAAGAATTGCCGACAACGGAACGCACGTCATTTCGCATAATGGAAGCCCCTGAGCCACCCGACGCAGTCGACAATTACCGTTCGTCTCCGTCCTCAGCAGCCTGTTCCGGCCCCCCAAGTCGTTCCGTTCCTGCGTTTGGAGTTGGTGAGGGGGCTATCCAACTTGCGCGCTCAGGCAAGTATAATTTAATTAGAGCTTCTTCGTGTCCTGAATTCCGTTCCATTTGCAGTGCTGTTTCATACTTCTACTCTCGGCTCTCGGCAACCGATGAAGGGACTATGCAATTTGCTCGCTCAGTGCCATTTAGCGACATAACTTACAGTGCGAAATCTTTAAGTTTTTCTACTTCTGCTTTTTCTACTTCCACTTGCCGGATACTGGGACGCAACGAAGTTGGCATTATGGAGACCCCCGAGCCCCCCTCCACTGTCGAGCCACTGCAGCCAGCGATCATCAGCCGTCCCGGTCCAGTGCGTGGGTGTGGTGAAGGGGTTCTCCAATCCGCTATTAACGGCAAGTACCCGCTTAGTTCGAACTCTTCAACCGTTGATAAAATTCCCGCTTCTAGGACTGCTCAACAACGGGAATCTTCGTGCGAATCACCTCTACTTTTTTACTACCAAAACGTGCGTGGTCTACGTAGCAAAGTTACAGAGTTTGCACTGGAAGTGTCTGATGCGTTGTTTGACTGCATCATCCTAACTGAGTCTTGGCTAGATTCACAAATTCCCTCTGTCCAATTATTCGGCCCTGATTATACGGTTTATCGGACTGACCGATGTTCGAAAAATAGCACAAAGGCAAGGGGCGGCGGAGTTATCATCGCTGTTCGGCGCTCTTTGTCATCCGCATTGCTTTTTGAAGCTTCAGATGAATCACTCGAGCAGTTGTGGGTTTCAATCATGAATGGCGAGTCGAATTTTGTAATCGGTGCTATTTACATCCCACCTAATTTGCGGAATGAAGTGGATATTATTGACCGACATATCGCACCAGTTGATAAAGCTGTTAACTCGACGGGTATAAATGACGACCTACTTCTGTTTGGTGATTATAATCGATCTGGTTTAACCTGGAGTGCGCAGCCAATGACCAAATACCTATTAGTAGACGCATTAGTGGCAGTTCTCGCTTATTAGACGGCATGGCTTTTTACAGTATGCACCAGATTAATTCTGTCTGTAACCCGAATGGTAGGTTTCTGGATCTGATCTTCGCTAACTTGCATGTTTTGCCTGCATGCTCGGTCACCAGTGCTCCCGTTTTCCTCTGCAATATTGATGTCCATCACCCACCAATAATGGTTACTGTCAACAGACCAGTTGAAGCACAGTTCATAGATGAGTTCGACCCTAACAGTTTCGACTTTCGACGAGGAAACTATGATGCTATCAATTTAGCACTGAGGGATATCGATTGGACCTCGATCATCTGCTCTACGGCCGTGGATGAAGCCGTGACAAGATTTACTGATATAATCCAGGACCTAATACATCGGCAAGTTCCCAAAGTTCGTCCTCGTCCTAAACCTATCTGGGGAAACAGGCAACTTACAAGACTTAACCGCACTCGAAAATCTGCCTTGCGTGCATATCAAAGGAATAAAAACCCTTATAATCGAATCCGCTTCAATCGCGCTAGCCGGTCTTACAAAGCCCTGAACAGAAGTCTGTATGCGGCTTTCGTACGTAAAACCGAATATAACCTACGTTTGAACCCGAAAAGCTTCTGGAAGTTTGTCAATACGAAACGAAAGGAGGTAGGCTTACCATCCTCTATGTTCTTGCTCAACAGTGAAGCTTCCACGAACCATAACAAATGCGACTTATTTGCTGAGCACTTTTCGAGCGTGTTCAACAGCGTATGCGCTTTACCTGATGTCATTTCCGCAGCTTTGCCCCTGGTTCCTGGGGACGTACTTAATGTTGACATGTTTTTAATTACTCCTGACGAAGTTGCTAACGCTACCTGCAATCTGAAACAATCTTTCTCCCCTGGACCAGATGGCATTCCTGCTGTTCTTTTGAAAAAATGCATTGTGAATTTAAAATCACCGCTAGCTGCAATTTTAAATCTTTCGTTGCAAAATCATCAATTTCCCCGCCGCTGGAAGGAATCGTTCATGTTCCCGGTTTTTAAGAAAGGCGACAAACGAAATGTTGAACATTACCGTGGAATCTCTTGCTTGTGTGCTTACTCGAAAGTTTTCGAATCTATTGTTCATAATCATCTTATGTTCTGCGTGAAAAGTTATATTTCAACTGCGCAGCACGGGTTTTATCCTGGCAGATCTGTATCAACGAACTTATTGGAGTACACTTCATTTTGTCTTCGTGGCATGGAGCAGAGTCTTCAAATCGATGCTATCTACACGGATTTGAAAGCTGCTTTTGATCGTGTGGATCATGGGCTACTTTGTGCCAAATGTTACAAGCTCGGAGTTGCTGCTGGGTTGGTTGAATGGTTGAACTCATATCTACGCCATCGTAAGATTGCTGTAAAGTTTGGTACATCCCAATCCACCTGGTTCAGTAACAGTTCTGGCGTGCCTCAAGGCAGCATACTAGGGCCACTGCTATTTTCGCTGTTCATGAATGATGTCACTAGGATTTTACCACCTGGCACGCGATTGCTTTACGCTGATGATACCAAGATATTCTACCTTATCGAAACACTTGAGGATTGTTACAGGCTTCAAAAGCTTATCAATTTGCTCAATGACTGGTGTACTCGCAACTCCATGTTGATAAGCGTTCCAAAGTGTACCGTGATCAGCTTCCAGCGTAAAAAACAGCCCTTGTTGTATGATTATTCTATTAATGGAACAACTCTACATCGAAGCGAAGTTGTCACTGACCTAGGGATCATATTAGACACGCAAATGACATTTAGACAGCATTATTCGTCGATTATAAATAAAGCCAATCGTCAACTTGGCATGATTTGTAGGATCGGAAAGGAATTTGAAGACCCAGGCACTTTCCGCACACTCTACTGCTCTTTGGTACGGCCGATTCTGGAATCTGCATGTGTGGTATGGGATCCGTATTATGATTATTGGATTCAGCGACTTGAGCGCATTCAAAAGCATTTCATACGAGGGATTTGCCGCGCATTGCCCTGGAGTAACCCTGATCATTTGCCGCCCTACGAAAGCCTCTGTTTATTGGTTGGTATCGCACCTCTTGAACAACGTCGCAAGGATGTTATGGCCAGAACAGCACACAAAAGTTTGACAAGTAGTTATGACTGCCCAGCTATTCTGACTATGCTTCAGCTGCACTGCCCTCTCCGCCCGCAACGCCATCAACGACTATTGCAATTAAATGCACACCGCACGAACTATGGCTTGCATGAACCTGTTCATCGAATGGCTCTAACCTATAATTTAAACGATAATTTTAATTTTTAATGTTAATCTACTATTTTTACATTGTTAGTGTTGTCCTATTGTATGATGTTTCTACTTGAATTGTAATTGGTGCTAAGTATTTGTTCTAAAAAGATGCTGGGTTTTTGCGCCGGCTTGAAACCGCCTCTCGCGCGTTTCCCTGCCCTATACACATATATTATAGCATTTCTTCATAAAGACTACAAGTCGGATGAACTGAAAATAAATAATAATAATAATAATAATAATGAATTTGAATTTCGTTAGGTAGCAAACGTACCCTTTTCGTCGATAAGAATTAGCTAGGGATAAAAAAGTGATGATTCTACTTTTACTTTATTTACGCTGGCATACGCAAGTCTCCTCAGATTACTCGGGATGTACAAGATTCGTACTATACCTTCCCAAGCAACAATTGAAATATAATAAAACGATAAATTGTAATCATTTGTTACACTAATGAAATTCTGAGGTCTTTAGTTACTACTATGAAATTGTAAAGATACAAGCAACAACTAAAGTTGCATCGCTGCTTCAAAAGTCTTTACACCAACAACGTAATTCGCGATGTTGGATTTGTGGTTGAAACGTGGAAACGGCATTTGAAAACCTAACATTTACTGGATAGACCTAGTGGGCGGAGCATATAAGTTGCCAACGTGATGCTTGCGAGATACACAAAACAAACACACAATAATATTCCTAAAAGTTGCTGTCACGTTCTCAAGTCATGTAACAGCAACTTTTGGTCGATCGTTCGCTATATATTTGTTTCTGAGATGATTTGAGATTATTTATTGCGTTTTAACTCTTTGCTGAGGTTCATATTGATGTCCATGTCTTCAAGGCAAGGCGAGCAGTTCACATACGGAAATGTTGCTGTGGTGATAAACCCAGGTTCTTAACAGCGCTTCTTGCAAAAATTTTTATCTTCACAACACACGAGAGGGAAATATTACACCTTTGTAAGGTTTAAAATGATGAATAACATTGCTCAGGTGACTAACCAATGACCTTTTACTTTATCGCGCCTCTGATACTTGGACTAAAAGTCATCCAAAAACCATTTTTACAATTCGGCAAAAAATGTTGGTCTCTAAAACCAAATGAAACAAATTGATTTGAATTTCACTATCGCGCTGAAGTGCCGAAGAATTAAAGAAGCAAATATAAAAACTGAGAATGAGCATGAAAATAATTAGAGAAGCAAAATAAAGACTGAGCCATAAACTTGCAAGAGTTTCTACAGAAACGACGTAAATAGTAGAAACGTAAAATTTCTCATCAAAGTTCTGGAAATAATGAAAAATCAATCGCTATACAGAAAATTTTAATTGCTATTTCGCCCAAGTTGCTGCTACGATACATCTTCGTTGCTAAAATTTGACCATGCAGCAGTTATCATGTTGTTATCAAATTCCACGCATAAGTTCATACACATTACTGTTTCATTCTTGTAACTTATGTTGAAACAACAAAAATGTTGCAGTTGACTCCGCCTCCTGCGCTTTTTTTGTCATTGTGTAAGAAACTGAAATGTAGCTGCAACTTAGTTTCGCATAAGAATTTGTTGCTATGATGCACAAAATTCATAATCGAAACAAATTTTGCTGCTTGGGTTGGTATAATATATCTTAGTTTGTTGATAGTAGTTTTATGATGAAAACATCAGTATATAACAGAAGCAAAAACAACATCTAACATTAGTTTGTTTAGTAACTAAACACGCGAAAACTGTCCTCCGTACGGGGAACCAAACTTTGTTCAAGTGAAAAAACTTAAACTTTTGCGTGTAACTGTATTATGTGAATTTTTCCAATGGCGCATACCGTATTCACAAATATTAAAATTACTTTATAAGTTCGGCATTTATGCGATTTTTTACTTTCGATATTGAAGGCGTGGATACAATTCAAGCTTTGGCGTTTTGTAGTAAAAAGATATTTTATCAGTTTCAACGCCTTATTATTCACGTTCGATTTGTCGAATGTGGATTGTAAATTGTTAAATAAAAGCTAAATGGTAGACGTTAATACACAAAATTGTGGGTGTGATTATTTGTGTGAATGCGCGATGTTTATATTGAACAGTTCCTTATCACTAATTGTGCGCGACATGTTATAAACTAAATGCGCTGACAAAAAAACAAAATTACTCTCCCCAACACCACAAAACATTACTTTGAACCAGATACGCGAGAAAGTCTCACGAGCTCTGGCGCTGGAGGTGTATCAAGTATGAATAGCACGAGCACGTCGCTCAGTTCGTGAAACGACGAGATATCGCCTTGTGCGTCACAATCCGAACTGAAAGCAAAGCGAAAGAGTAATCTACAAATTGTCTGGTCTCGTCGCACGTAAATGGAAGTTTTATAACGGGATTATCAAAATTGAAAAAAAAGGAAAATATTTAAACTGTTAACATAACGGTCTGCATAATTTTTCAAAATTTGGATTTGATACAGAGAATATTACACAAAAATTCTTGAAACTTTTGGTTCTGGAAATTGTTTGAAAATATCAGTCTAATAACATATGAGGACAACAAAGTAACAGTAACCATCTTGTGATAAAGAAAACTATCCCTAGGCTGAGAACTTTAGCTTCATGGACAAAATGAAACAAAAAAATCTAAATTAATCCACCTAGCGGTCAGACCCAGCCTTTCTCATTCAAACTTTTATTTGTAAAAATAGATTTACATGAACGCTTCAATCCAATAAATCACTCTTTAGGTTCTAAAATATTGATGTTGTAATCTATACATATAAAAATGTAGTCCGGTCTGTCGGTCTGTTTGATCCATATAGGCTCGAAAACTACCGAACCGATCGACGTGAAAATTTGTATGTAGAGGTTTTTGGTCCCGATAAAGGATCCTATGATAGTTTGAGACCCCTCCCTCTTCTGGAAAGGAGGGGTCAAATACAAATGAAACATACATTTCTGCACAACTCAAGGACAAACCAAGCAAATGAAACCGAATTTGGCATGTGGATGTTTTAAAGGGTAATAAATATGTCCATAATGGTTCGACGCCCCTCCCTCTTATGGAAGCACATGTTTCTGCACAAATTTCTGCACATCTCGCGAACTAATGATGATGATGGTCCCACCTCTTACCCCTACAAAGGTTTGAGAAAGACGATTTATCTACAAGATAATTATTATAAAACAAATAAACCAGATAAGCAAACAAAACGAACTGGTTTTCATCACAGATATAAATTTCTTCACAATTGATCCAATGCTTTGCAGCGATTCAAATAGAGAAAATATTCGTCAAAAATCAAGTAATTCATCGACAAAGCGTTGTCGGTATCAATTTATTTGCAACTGTCAGCCAAAAGACATTAATTGCATCTGAGTTAAGCCAACATCCAGTGTAATCATCCACAAAGTCGATACAATCCCGACGAGGCCATTCCTGCCGTGATCAGCAAGCAAAGCACAAGTCCAGCTGTCAACTTCGATGTGATTTATAAGAGAGCCCCCACCTAGGGAAGTCGAAAATATTTCCAACTCGAAAATATCCTAGACCGGCTAGGAAACCAATGTCCAATGACAACCAACAGAACTAAAATCGTTCCGATTACTCTGACGAGTATCTTGATAATGTCAAAATAAAATAATAAAGGTATTCTCCATCTCAAATGATTAAATTTCTAAATTCAGTCCTTCATATCTGATCATCGCGCGCGATTTTCAAACCTTCGTAGACTACTCTTTTTTATTTTATACTACATCAATAATTACAAAATCCATCATCACCCTCGTGACGAACATAATAGTTTTTCAGTGCTACCATATTCCTTTAAAAAGCTATATAAGCAGAGTCCACAGAGATCATCCGTTACAAGAACTTCGTCAATTACAGTTTAGCTAAATTAAAAAAAATTAAATAACTGCTTAAAATTCAGCTTTGACGTGTGAAATGCATAGTCTCTTGAATTCTGATAGCGTCGCCGTACGTCTGATGTGTCTAGGCATCGAATTGTATACATTTATTCCTTTAAAGAACAATGAATTTTGTGAAGCACTAGTTAAAAAATGTGGTGTTCTAATTTCTCCCGCATTTCTTGTGTTATATCTATGGATGTCACTTCCTCTAACAATTCGATCACACAAATATCGGGGCAGCAATCCATTAGCTACTTTAAAAATGAACACCATTGTCAGAAAAACAATTCGTTGCTTCACCGATAGCCATTGCAAAGCGTCAAGCATCAAGGACGAGGAAGTGTATCTATTGCATCTCAAAATCAACCGCATTATTTTATTTTGCAAACGCTGCAATCTCGATATTTGTGTTTCATTTGCCAAAAATAAAATGGAAGTGCAAAAGTCTAAATGAGGAGAGATGATTGATTTATAGAGATGAATCTTGCTGAAAGTATTCAACTCCTTTTTCAAACGACAGAGGATTCCATATTTCTTGGCAATTTTCTTGATGACATTATCAATGTGAACATTGAACTTTAGCTTGTCATCAATAATCACGCCAAGATATTTGATCTCACTCACGCGATCGATTGTCTCACCATCAATTTCAACTGAGACATTTTCATTTACACGGTTTCGCGAAATAATCATGAATTTTGTTTTGTTGGTATTCAATTTTAGCTGTTTGAATTTCAACCATCCGCTCAGCGATCGCAAATCTTTGTTTAAATGCAATATGGCTTCTTCGAGATTTTTAGCTGCAATGAACAATACTGTGTCATCAGCAAAAAGATTTATGTCACAAAAACGTAAGACTCTTCTCATATCATTAATGTACATAATAAACAAAATAGGCCCTAATACACTTCCCTGAGGTACACCAAGAGTGTTCCTTATGGGATCAGAGGTAAAATCATTGAAAATAGTCCTTTGAGTTCTGTCACACAAGTAGTTTTCAAACCATTTGTATGCAGTACTCGTAATTCCAAAGCGCTTTATAGTTTGTAACAATAAGGGCCTAGAAATCGTTTCAAAAGCGCGTTTAAGATCCAAAAACACCGCAACAATAGTATCCTTACGCTCAATGTTTTCTTTCCATTTTGCTAACACCAAATTCAATGCAGTTTCACAAGAATGGCCTTCCCGATATCCTGATTGTTCTGGTATCAGCAAACCGTTAGAGTTCAAATATTGTAACAGTTGGCCTTTTACAGCAAGTTCTAAGATTTTCTCTAAAGTGTGCAACATATTGATAGGACGAAACTCTTCGGCTTTAATCGTCCCAGCAACTTTTTGTATCGGAATCACTAACGACTCCTTCCAAATTTGTGGCACGTGCCCCGTTTGTAATGATTCGTTTATAAGGCCAAGTAGATCGTGCCCAATAACATGAAAACAATCTTGAATAACTCTACCATTAACGTTATCAATTCCAGCCGTTTTATGAAGAGAAAAACATATGTTTTTGAGTTGTTCTAGTGTAAGTTGGTGAAAGCTTTCAAAACTACAATTAACATTATACGGCCGTTTTATTTCATTCGGTTCATTAACCAATTCAATTGATTTATTGATCAATGAAACACTTTCGATGAAATAATCATTGAACTTACTTGCAATTGTTGCTTCAGAATGTTCTTCAATGCCATCAAAAGTTATGGAACGCGGATTAAAATTGCAAGGTTTCAGTAATGACTTCAGTATTCTCCATAACTCTTTGCTGTTGTTTTTATGTTGATCAATTTTCCCCTGTATATATTCGCTCCGTGTTTTGTTCAGAGATTGTGAATATATATTCCTAGCAACTGTATAATTGTACCAATCATTATCATTTGTTGTTCTACAAAACTTCTTGTACAATTTGTCTCTTTTTCGCCTGAGGCGCAAAAGATTTAGATTGTACCAGTTGTTCGAGTTTTTAACAACAACATTCTTTTGTTTGACTAACTGATTAGTACAGTTTTTTAAAACATTGTTCAAAATATTTGCTTTATCATCAAGGCTACGAGATAGGGAAAAGTCCAAGTTTCTTGCAACAAGCTCCGAAACCTTTCGTTTCGAGTAATTTTTCCAGCACTTAAATTTCACTTGATCTTTTTACTTCCCGTACCACAATTATTTATAACAATCGTTTCATGATCGGTAACTTTTAAATTGGGACTCACCATTGCAGAAACGGAGTCAAAATTAGTATAAACGTGGTCAATCAAAGTCCTACTATGTCTGGAAATACGGGTATATTCATTGATTATTTGTTTCAAATTGCAAAATTCGGCTAAGCGCTTCAAATGATTTGAATTGAGGTTATCGCGCCAATTCATGTTAAAATCTCCGGTAATAAGGTTAAATTTACTACAATCCACAAAAACTTCGAACCAAGTTTCCAAAATCTCCATAAAACGCTGGTCACTTGAACTGGGAGAATGATAAACAACACCATAATTACCCATCTTCATGCCACCTTCCACCGTAATGCCCAAGAACCAGTTTCCATCAATTGCTTCGTTGTGGCGAAGATTGAATCGAATTGATTCCTGTGCATAAATAGCAACACCGCCAGTGTGTCTGGAATGCGAGCAACAAGCAGCTATTTTGTATCCCGGTATAGAGTATTGGTCGAACGCATCAATATCTACAATGTGAGTTTCTGATAAAAATACCAAAAATGGACGCTTTTCCTCTACAATCTGTCGCAAAGCAACGTAGTTTGTAGATAACCCTGCAATATTCAAATACATCATATCGAATTGATTCACATTCCACTTGGAACTTGGTTGCTATTTATCGAAACGCAGGCTGCTTTTTTTTGCTCATACAATTTCTTGTAAACTGAGCATTCCGAGCTAGATGCTGCGTGGTTAACGTCCAAATTCATTTTGCGTTCTTTATTAAATTTTAAACAGTTAATGCATTTCGATACAGTAGAAGAACATTCAGATGTCTTGTGTTGCCCGCTACACAAGGAGCACTTTTCATCGTTTTTACATTCTGTGCTCTTGTGCCCAAATTCTCCACATTTGAAGCATCTCAAAATGTTAATCGCTGGAATGATGTGGCACCGATCCCACCCAACATTCACTTTTTTCGCGGTCAACAAACTATTATACGACTTTTTATCGACTTCAATTACCACGTTGAACTTGTTATATTTGAAACGTGGATTTTCGTACATACTAATAACCTTGATACTATCGATAGAAACCGCCTCGTTTTGACTCTTTAAAAGGTCAATGAAGGCGTCAGGAGAATACTGATCACTCATACCCATTACTTTTAATCTTGGCACCGGGGGAACGGGTACAACAGCTGTGTAGCTTTCACCAAGGTTGTTTTCAATACCACTTTTCACGATCTCTATGTTATCATTTGTTGCACACTCAACAATAACTGAGCCATCTTTCCCGTTTCTAAAGTTACTTATTTTGTGGGTCTTCGGATCTAAATTCGACTTTAAAAATTCCCTTGTAGCTTCACTACTCTAGGGAGGACTCTTTTGGCTTGATCACAATGACTGGACCAGCCTTACGTTTTTTATATTACCACGAACTACACTCGCAAAAGTTAAAACTTCTGTTTCGTTATTCGTGCAATTACCATCATCATTTAATTTACGTTTTTTAGTCTTTTTTTGCCACATTCCGATTCAAACTATCAGAATCCGACACATTATTGCCCATTTCAACTAACTCCTGTCTACGTTTATTTTCTAAAAATGAACTAGTCATAATATCCATTTTTCCACTAATAAATTTATCAAAATCATCGCCTCTTTGCTTTAGAGTACTGATTATATTTAAGCTCATTTCTTCCATCCCGCTCTTTAACGCGTTGCCTATCTGAGCAGTAATGTTGTTTTGAATATCTGCAACCAAACTTGAAATCTGTTTGATCTCCTGTCTTAGTGCATCAACATCCAAAACTGAAACATTCTGCTCGTCACAACTCTGAACTGATAGACAGTCGTTGCATTTAAACAGAACATTATCGCTTGCATTGATTAATTTCACTGAGGGTCCACTTATTCCACCGCAGCGAGAGTGAAATCTCCCTCCGCAGCGAAAACAGCAAACGAGATCGTTAATCAAGACACGCTTTTCCTCTACAATCTGTCGCAAAGCAACGTAGTTTGTAGATAACCCTGCAATAGTCGCACAGGCAACAGAGACAATAGAAAAAAAAAAAACAGCACCAAACAAACCAGCTCACACCGCAGTGAGTGGCGGAAAGAAATAACAAATTTATATCAAAACAGATAGTAGTTACTACTGCACTTCTACTTATCCTGATTGAGATCCTTAATAGGTACACTTTGGAATCACAATTTCCACTGTATACACACAATTTCACACGTAAATTAGTTTAAAAATTTCACAGCACGCAATAAATAAACTATGATGTTCGCCATTACAAAGAATGATAATCAACTAATTGGAAGCACATTTGGCAGGTGAATGTTTTCAGTGGTAACAAATATGTTCCATAATCGACCTCAGGCACCACATCGTAAGATGGCAACTTCCGGTTTCTGGAAAACAGCCAAAAATGGACGATTTCCACCCAATTGAATAATATCCGAATTAAGAAAGATACACAGGAGCTGAGTTCGATCACAGATACCATTTTGAATTCTAATATGGCGACTTCCGGCTACGGAAAACCAGCGGCAAACGACCAAATATCACCCAATATGGGTATTTTCGGAATCGCAATGATGCACTGGAGCCACAAATCGACTTCAGACACCATTATGAATTGTAGGATGGCAACTTGTGGTTTCTGGAAAACAGCCAAAAATGGCCGATTTCCGTCTAACATGAGTATCTCCGGATCTAGAATGATACACAGCAGCTGAAATCGAAAATGATCAAATTACACCCAATATGGGTGTTTTTTCAACCAGAATGACGCTCAGAGGCCAGGAATTATATTAGATACCATTTTGAAATCCAAGATGGCGACTTCCGATTTGTGAAAAACAACCTAAAATAACCAAATACCATCCAATATGAGTATCTCTGGAACCGTATATGCGTTTTTCGGTGTTAGATTGATGCCAGAAAATTTGCTGAAAATGGCCGGATACCACCCAATATGAATATATTCAGAATTAGGGCGATGTACAGAAGCCAAAAGTCGAGGATGTTGTCATTTCGATAAAACCATTTCAAACGATTTGTCTTTTGACTTTGATCATATCCTATGGTCGATTCGTCGTGCATTTGCAGACTTCAAACAAACCGCAAGGAATCAATGAACTTGGAACGTTCAAATAGTACGACACAACATTTAAATTATGTTGAGGCCACATATATCGATCAAAGCAGGTATAGTTTTAAATAGTCTTTGAATTTCTCTTCTTTCCATAACTTTTGAGCCACATATAAAATTGTTTTGAAGGGTTACGGGGCAGCTAGACTTATTGATTGACACTAATTTTGTGGAAATCGGGTCGGCCATCTCTGAGAAAAGTGAGTGAGCTCAAGTAGTCTTTGGAATATGTTCCTTTTCATTGCTGGATTTCACATTTTTAAACATAACAGGCAAAGTAATAGTCCGATTGCAAAACAAATCAATAGGGTCTTATGGGGCAACTAGACCTTCCATTTAACACTGATTTTATGAAAATCGGCTCAGCCATCTCTGAGAAACATGAGTGAGATAAAGTAGTCTTCAAAACACGTTTCTTATCATAACTTTTAAACCACAAAATCAATCTTTATAAAATTCAAAAGTAAAAGGTTTTTCAGGTAGCCCGTTCATTTGAAATCAATTTTGTTCAAATCTGTTGTGTAGTTTTCGAGATAATGATGTTTCATGATTTTTACATTTTGAAACATAACCTCTAAATTAAAAATCCGATTACAATGAAATTTAATAGGGTCTTATGGGACAAAGAGACCTTTCGTTTGCAATTAATTTCATGAAAATCGGTCCAGCCATCTCTGAGAAAAGTGAGTGAGAATAAAAATCTGCACATACACACACACACACACACACACACACACACACACACACACACACACACACACACACACACACACACACACACATACACACACATACAGAAAATGCTCAGCTCGTCGAGCTGAGTCGAGTGATATATGCCATTCGGCCCTTTGGAGCACTTTTATACTTGCGGTTTTGCAAGTGATTGCTATACCTTTCTAGGAGAAAGGCAAAACAATAAAATAACAACTTTAACAGCAAAAAAAAGGAACATTAAAATCGAGATGAAAAATTACAAATAACGTCAGCGGGGGTGTGATTATGCCTGTGGGGAGACTAGTTCTTCTTGGTTAAGTATTCGAGAAAACTTATTGGAGAAAGTTTGGTCTTGTGATCGTTATGAGATGGCTGACAAACAATGGGTTTGTATGGCACAATCTCACCCCGACTTACGATATGTCAATATATTTGTCATAGTGCTGAGAAAAAGCTATAAATTTTGCTCAAGCAGAAATTTTAATCATGCTTTGAAAACAAAAAAGTTGGAAATGTGACTAATAAAACTTCCGACAGCAGTCACAAAATAAAGACACTTCACTACTCTCTTGCTTCACAACTAATTGTTGGGAATACAAAAACACTAAATAAGAGCTTTCATACCTGGACGAAAAAGTTCCAAATTCTCGAAGGGTTCCTAAGAGTTCTATAACTAACAGTGGACTAATAGTCAGAGCTTTGGACTAATAGCGTCTACAAATAAGAAACTTGAGAAATGAGATACAGAATTATTGGAATGCTAACAGGAAAGTAATTTATTCCTTTGCAATTGAGGCAAAACACGAGAAGTTCATATTCAGACAAACTGAGGGTTTAGCAGAGGAGCCAAAAAAATTCCAACACTCGTTCTCCAAAATCGAGTAGATCAGAGCACAAATGCTAATGGAATCAAATTATGAATGTGAATACTTCACATGCATCATAGAAAATTGTGAAAATGAAGTACCAATAATAATATGCCCTCGTATGTGATGTTAGTTACTAAACCTCATTAGAATGATTCTTCACAGGAAATTCATTCTAATCAGGTTGTCCACAAAAAATTGTCAACAACAATACTTTTACGAGTCGTGTTTACAAGTCTCTCAATAATCAAATTGTAAACAAGACACTGCAATCAGGCGATGCGTTTATCGATAAGTTTGAAATACCTACTAAGATAAGCCAAAATTAAACAAACCTGTACCCGTTCACGAAGCTCCTGAATATCGCACACTGCAATATACATATTCGAAAAAAGAATGATCCAACTCGAACATCGTTTTTTTTTTTAAATCAACTTCGCAACTGTGAAAATTTATTTGTCTAACCTACTTTAAATTTAAACACCATAAATTAAAATATATAACTTCAAGCAGTACTACTGCTCATGACGAGGCAAATGCAAGGCAACTTTTGGTGATGGTCTACGAACCTTCTTCTTGGGACGGCATTTCGACTCCAGCTCCGGATCGGCTGACCCCGGCGGACGAATGCTGAGCTCCTGAAGCCGCTGTTTCAGCGCTGGATCTTCCTCGTCGATGCTGAGCGTCGAACAGGTCGAACAGTCCGACACTTTCCGCTCTGGTGTTCGCAGTCCACACTGATAGTCACAACCTTCCAGGGCGCTGATCGACGACCCGCAATAGTTCAGATTGCTGCAGGACGAAGCGGCACTGATGTCCGACTCGCAGTCGATCGACAGTCGACGCAGCTGGTGCCGGCGAAGATACTCGATTTCCTCCAACGTGATGCCGCACATCGTTTCATCCGAATAGTCGGATACCACGACTGACGGGGTCCGAACGTAGCGCACTCCATCGACTCCTGAATCGCTAACGTAACTTTGAGCGGATTCCCGCCGTGAGATCGAATTACTGAGAGATCCAAGAGCCTCGGATGAACCGGCGGAGTCTGCGAGGGGTACTGCGTTGCCCAGGGGGAGTTCGATGAGCTGCGCTTCCAGGATCATCTTACTGCGAACTACTGTCGGACAGTGTTCGACACCGATAGTTGTACTGTCGGATGTTGGAAGGAGTGCTGGCTCCGGTACCGGTAGCAGTGCAGAACGTAGGGGAATGTCGGAAACGCCAAGCGTTAGGCGGCGCGTTTTCCCCACACTGTTGATGATTTGTTGCTGTTCCTGCTGACTAATATCTTCCTCCAAACCCAGCGCCGAATCGGAACTCGACGAACGAGTTACTTTGTCTCTATTTTTGATCTTCATTTGATCGCCGTCTTCGTCACTCGAACAATAGGGACTTTGTTGGTTTGTGCTCCAATCGTCATCCGAAAACGGACTACGGTTTGCTCCTATTCTGGTGCTGCCTGCGTTTAACTGCTCGGCCAATACAGGACTACTCGTAGAGCTCGACTGTACCTGGCGGGCAGCGTTCGCACCTGTCTTATCGTGTGACCCGACAGCCGTCGTCTTATCTAATCGTTTTTTATCGCCTTCTCTTTCACCATCGCCCCCATTCATGACAACACTCATAAACCGCTGCGTCTCGGCCTCCTGCTTCTTAATTATATTAGCATACATCTCAATCAGTCGTTCGACGCACGGAAACCGAACCATTTCCTCATCGCTTTCGACCCCAGAAGACCAGGATCCGGACGCGGATCGACCGCTTTTTCCCTGGCCATCTTCGTCTCCCCAAAATCCTTTATAAACAGCTGTCTTTCGCTGCCGCGGTCGACCACTTCTCGTCATCGGCACCACCCCGCCGCTGCTCATTTCCAGTGCAGCTTCCTTATCTGGTGTCATTCTGTGAGCAACTGAATCGTTGTTGTCGTTGCTTATTTCAACAGACCCCAGTCCCTGCCAGCTACCCCTGAGTGATTGCGACTCCGGTCTAACCGAGCAAACATGCGCTGAACTCGCATTGACGTCAGAAACCGCTACGGCTTCAAACTTGTCCACTATACCGGCTACCGACAATTTCCTGAGGTACCCACAATCATCACTACGAGAAGTGGAAACAGCCAAAGCCTTAGACGGTTCGGTCATCCTGCATAGGAGCTAAGCTTAGCTCAACGTCAGTTTCGTAAATCGTCCAATTTATCCATTGTCACACGTTGGCTATGATTACGGCAGCTTAGCTCGAGGGGGAAATTCCCAAAAAATATGTCACCGGGATTAGCGACGACGGCAAGCGAAGGGAAGGCTGTGACTATCCGCAGAATGAATGCACCTACATATACGTGCTTTCGTGTGGTTGACGTGCGGCCAAAAACGCTGCGAGAAAGTCGTACCGGAGCGGTTCAGTTTGTCAGCGCACATCGCCCTTATCTAGACATGGATAAATCTGGAAAGGAACAACAAAAGATAAGAACACTAAATTAGTAGACAGTAAAAGGGACAAAAAAAACTGTGTGAGTGGTTTGGAACACGATAACAGTCGGGTTTGGGAAGGTACAAAGTCCAAATCCGTTCGATTGACGGCTTAACTTCATTAAGATATTGATGGTTCGCATGAAGATTAGTTGGGTATTTTATATCTAAATAGGTATCCATAGCAGAAAGGGGTATATTTGGACTTTCCCAAACAAAGATAAAACTAGAATAGGGAACAAAAACGTTGTTTTGGAAAACACTTAATTTTTATTTGTTATTTTACAATATTTTGAAAACAAAATTCCTGTTAGGAAGAGAAGTTTAGTCTCTAGTTTCGATACTGGTAAGAAAAATTTGCAGTCAAATTGAATTGATTCTGTCTGCGGACTCTGTAATCTTTGTAACTAAAAATTCCTTCAATAACGGTGCTTAGTCCACCGTCACCATTTCAAGTTGCAGTAGGATAACAGTGTCTTATTTTTTCTGGTTTCCCACTTGATTACAGTTTACGGAACGATACGGTCAACAGTATATTTTTGTTTGATCGAAATTGTTGACCCCTCGGTCACCAAAGAGTGAAATAATTTGTAGAAAAATTTAAATTTTAGCAATTCTTGATTTAAGCTATATCTCTGAGCAGGTTAAGAAGCACCATCAACTAGTTCGAAAGAACTGTTCATTTGAAGAGTTCGTAGACACTTTGAGTAGTTCACAGCAGTGTCCCTGAGGTAAATTAGCATAAGCAAAATGAAACTTATTAACACTGATGAGCATCCATTTGGTCTTAGTATATGGCTACTACGTTGATTGCGCGGAATACATTGAATATTAAGGCTCACACTGATGTTTACCTAACCTAGCATTTTTTCAGCTTTCCAATGCTCGTCTCAGATTGAAAATCGGTTGTTGCGAACAGGGTCAAATTCGCATTTTTTATATAATCCAAGATGGCGGCTAAATTCAAGATGGCGACCAAAGTTTTGAGAATTTCCCCAAGGTATGTTCGGCAGAATGATTTTTTTTAAATATGAAAGAATGTCTAGGCCTCTCAAATCACATCAGAAACAGTTATTTGGTTTTTTGCGATTTATAGAAACTTTAAGAATGTCTGTGTATAAAACTACCTTTATGTGGTTGATTTTCTAGAGATAGAACCAAAGCGTCTTCAGCAAAGTTTCTATACATAAGATTTTCTACAACTTTGCTGAAGACTTCGTTTTGATGTCATAAGTAAATAAAAAAATAAAAATTGTATCTCATTTTTAGGTGAATTCTTCAAAAATTTATTTGCATTAAAAGATGCCCCTTAAGATCTACAAAAACTTTATACTTAAAAGGCTGACGGTCACGTTTTTCGCGTTTAAAACCACTGTGTAAAGGCTCCTTTTTTTCTAAATCAATGGAGGCGCATTGTCGGCTACTCAACGAAATGAACACAATAATTGCATAGCATAGAATAAATAGTTACACGAATTTGTTGTGAGGGCCAGCAACAATGCTCTGTTTACGAGGACTTTTTCGATATTTTGACGTAGAGCTACGGCTTTCGGCAAGCAACTAAGAGAGGGTGTAAAATGAATGTTTAAGATCGGATCATGTTATGTTTATTGTTCAGTTTCCAAATTTGTAATGCTCGGTTAGTTTTTCACGGATTTCCATCGTTTTTTTGCAGCAATCGATTGTAAACTTAGTTACGCATACCCACAAATGCGGAAAATTTTCATTTTCTGGCGTAAACACTTATGCTATTGAAAAATGTAAAGCCATGTTCTGTTCGCAGATTTTGATCAAAGAGAGGTGAACGCACAGAGCCCATAAATCAATCCTTGAAGCCATTTTGAATCGAATTTTGAAAAAAAATGGTCATTTCGGAATCGAAATTATACTATTTTTGAATTCAAGATGACGACTTCTAATTTCGAACTCTAATGATCGAACTTCTAATGATCGAATGATGCCGAAGGCCGGAAATAGATCTCTCACCTCAGATGCCAAGATGTCGATTTTCAAGTGTTTATATTTTTTTTACAAGTCAGCATGTGGGGAACAATTCATTCTCAAACAGTTTTATGTGGGACTACGTCTTACTTTAGTTAAGTGATATGCTGTGAAAAGTGCAAACGAGTAAAAAACCTTAAATTCAATTAGAAAAACAGCGGCTATCCATTCACGAGCTCGCTTTTTGTTCCTGCTATTTATTTTGGAGCTATCTTATAATTAACTCCGCCTTCATTCCATGTTCTTACAGTTTATCCCAGTTTCGCAATACGAATGTACGAAAATTGAATCTCATTTCGTGCTGGCATCACATGGAATCGAGCCGATAGAGTTTACACAAACGACGTATCGTGTCGTGATGCGGCTTTGAAGGAAGACAACCAAAATGTTCTCGTGTCGAATGGAAGCAAATGCCAAGAGTGCAACTGTTGCGTGTTGCATATTGATTATGTGCGACTGGGGAAAGTTCTGTACATGCTGACGTTAACTGGTGCAGTCATGGGTATGATTGTTCTGCTGAGATTGGATGCTCCGTCTTTTTTAAGACGTTACATCATTTCTAATGAAGTGTCGTGAATTTTAAGTAGAACATTTATACCCTGTATGTTTAAATCCCTGTCCCTGTCTCATCAAATTGTGCTGAACATGCGCATCTCCAGCGCTTTTTAATCACAGTTTGATAATTGCAATTGCAAATGTCACTCAGTTATCGTTTAAATAGACATGATTATACCACGTACGATTTACATATTCCGGTGTATACCATGCGGTCGTGTCTCGGATACAACCCTCCTACTATTTCTCGATCGTTTTTTTAACCGCTACAATTTGATATACCGTCAGCCGGGGTGAGATTGGGCCATCCAACCCGTGACTTGTCAGTCATCTCTTCCGGGTGAGAAGACTAGTTTTTCTTGGTTAAGTAATCGAGGAACATTTTTCAAGAAAGTTAGGTTAGGTGATCGCTATGAGATAGCTGACAAACAATGGGTTCATATGGCACAATCTCACTCCAACTCACTGTAACAATAATAATAAAATTAATCTGATAGCGAAGAGTCCGAAATACGCTGGGAAAAATTGCTGACACTGATGTATTATTGTATTATTAAAATTTGATCAAGAACATAGAACGAACAAAATAAGGTGTTCTGAAAGGTGTTCTGAAGTGGAAGTGTATTTGTATGTATGATCCATTGAATGCATTTGTTAAATTTGTCCCTTTTCACCAACCGGTATCAAAGCCCCCTTGGTCTACCACTCGCTTGCGGCATTTGAAGCGACAGCGATCTTCGGCATTGCGCAAATATTCCAGAATACGAGATACTTTGACGAAACAAGCATTCAATCATGCTAGTAATTCCTATCGGATCTGTAATCGCTATTTGTACAAACGGTATACTCTTCGGAACCAGAGTTCTCTTAGACGAAACCCTCGACTCTTTTGGCCGTTTGTTAACAGCAAAAAGAAAGTAGAAGGACTACCTAAAAACATGGTTTGAGTGATCATCACGGTAACAGTTGAGAAGTGCGAATTATTTACTTAACACTTTCGGCAGATTATTTTTTTTAGCTTCACTGCCACAACTGCAGAGATGGCAAAAGCAAAGCAGAGCCTTGGTGCTACATTCCGATTAGGAACTCGACCTTCTGTTTGCTATACACAGACTTCGCAGCCAACTGTTATAGTGTACAAGACAATTCCGGGGCTAGCGCTACGATCCTACTGACACCAACAGTCTCTCCCGAGTCGAGACTCGAACCTGGCTGGCTTGTTAGGCCAGCATCGTACCTCGAGACCAACTGGAAAGGAGATAGACTTAGCTCTAAATAGTATCCCCAGTGATGTCATTGATTTTAGCTCATTTCTGATAACCAACCAGCAAGTGGAAGCTGCAATTGATAAAATGTGTTCTTCGTTAGCTCCTGGGCCCGATGTCATTCCTTGCTGCGTTCTGAAAAAATGTAAAGCTGAATTCATTCACCCGCTTAGATTATTGTTTAACTTATCGCTCAGACCATGTGTTTTCCCCACCAGTTGGAAGTTGTCAGTGATGTTCCCCGTACACAAAAAAGGTGATAAACGCGATGTACAAACTACAGAGGTATAACTTCTCTCTGCGCTTGTTCGAACGTGTTTGAGATAATCATTTATGATACTCTCTTTGTTAGCTGCAAACAGTACATCTCGATAGATCAACACGGTTTCTATCCAAAACGCTCTACTGCTACCAATCTTGTTTAATTTGCCGCTACATGCCCACAAAATAAGTCCGGAGGTGCACAAATCGATGCAGTTTATACGGACTTGAAAGCAGCATTTTAACGCGTTGACCACGAAATCCTGCTTGCTAAGATGGAAAAATTAGGAGCAGCTTCAACTATCGTACAATGGTTAAGGTCATATTTAGTAGATAGAACGTTATGCGTTAGAAATGGATCACAGCAATCTGTATGTTTCTCGAATTTATCGGGTGTCCCACAAGGCAGTAATTTGGGACCACTGCTTTTTTCGTTGTATATAAATGACGCATCGTTAATACTACCAGGAAATTGTCGCATGTTTTTCGCGGATGATGTTAAACTGTTCAAGATTATACGGAATATCACAGACTGTGAAGAGCTCCAGCGACTAGTCGACATTTTTCACGACTGGTGTTCAAACAATTTACTAACAGTTAGTATCCAGAAGTGTTGTATGATCTCATTCAATAGAAAAAAATGACCCGATACTGTACAGCTATAGCATGTTTAATCAAACTTTGACTAGAAAAAATCACAGGAGGGTTGGATGCAAGGATGAAGTAGAATACTTTTACAATGAAACCCGGCTGCCTGCGTGTCAGTCATTTTTTAATTTGTTGTTCAATTCAATATCGGATAAGCTACCAATCACATCTTGGCGTTATTACTGACAGTGCGAATAAAGTATTCCTTGTGATGAAATAAACAGTGAAAAGCTGATTTAACACTCAAAACAAGACGGCTCATGTGTTGTCAAAATGAGCCAACTTTTCATTGAATGCATTTATTAGTGCCCGCTATCGCACAGAGACTGCATTTCACTAAAGTGCCTCACTGCATCAGCTGCTATCGATGCTAAACCCGCTGCAACTGCTACACTATCCGTAGCCATGCTAATGCTTTGGCCGCTATACGCTGCTATTGGTATCCGCTGTCCCTGCATCAGCTGGCCAGCTGCTATCGATGCTGAGATCCGCTGCAACTAGTACACTATCCATTGCCGTGCCACAGCTGTGGCCGCTATCCGCCTGGTATCTACTGCACTGCTACTGCTGCTGCTAAGGGAAGACTGCTGTTGTCGCTGTCTAGAACTATTATGAGCGGCTTCGACTGAAACAGGCTCTTATATAGGGATGAAAAACCTATCGATAGCAGTAGGAAATCATCGATAACTATCGATAGCCATTTCAGTTGATATTTCCCATCCTTACTCTTATACAGACAAATGGCATATTTAAAATGACAAGGTCTATGATTCTGTCGACCGTGCTTGGGAAGCAATCATATTTACGACTAATCAGATCAGTCGAATTTTGCGCTTCAACAAGGATTGACAATTCAGTACGTTCTGAAGGAGATGAAACCAAATATATATATATATATATATATATATATATATATATATATATATATATATATATATATATATATATATATATATATATATATATGTATATATATATATATATATATATATATATATATATATATATATATATATATATATATATATATATATATATATATATATATATATATATATCTATATATATATATATATATATATATATATATATATATATATATATATATATATATATATATATATATATATATATATATATCTATATATATATATATATATATATATATATATATATATATATATATATATATATATATATATATATATATATATATATATATATATATATATATATATATCTATATATATATATATATATATATATCTGTTCCGAATTTCTTGAAAGTGTAAATTGATTCAAGCGAAAATATTAACCCTTCAATTAGGTTTTTATTTCATCCTGAAAAAAACAATTTGTTGCTTAATTCAATGTCTGATAAGATGTCGATCACATCTCTGCGTTAACACTGGCAGTGCAAATAAAATATTCCTTGGGGGAAAATAAACACCGAAAAACTTCCCAGAACGTTCTTTTTATTGGATGCATTTGCTAGTGTGCCTGCTATCGCTCTGAGACAGCATTTCACTAAAATGCCACACTGCATCAGCTGGCCCTGCTTATGTTGATGCTGAGACCAACGTCAACCGCTGCGCTATCACCGTTGCCACAGTAGTGGACGCTTCCGTTGCCATTGGTATCCGCTGCCCTGTATCACCTGGTCCTGCTATCGATGCTGCGACGCACTCCGCTATCCGTTGCCATACAACAGCTGTGGCCGTTGTCCGCTGCACTGCTACTGCTGCTGTATGCACTGCTGCTGTTGTTGCAGTCTAGAATTATAATGAGCGGCTTCGGGTGAAACAGGCTCTTATATAGACCAAATAGCACATTTCAAATGGCAAGGTCTATGATTCTGTCGATCGTGCTTGGGAAGCAATCATGTAACGACCAATCAGAGGCCGAAGTTTTCGTTTTGACAAGACTTGACTATTTTCAATTGTACAATAGTTTGATAAATAAAATTACAATAATCTGCATTTAGGAAGAATCTTAGAAGATTTTCCAATCTATTGCTGCAAGAACGAAGGAAATCCATCGAATACTAACCGATTTATTAGCATTTGAAATTGGACATATTTTTCACTTTTTTCGGTTTTAGATTTTCATTTCACATCCCTATGTAGCCGAACTTCCTGAGAGAAGTATTCTACTTCAAAAATCGGCAACTTGGATTTATCTTCAAGATAGCATCTGAATTTCGTGACACACTGTGTCTTCGTTCGTTGTTCTACTCTCTGGTACGATCATCTCTGGAAACTTATTGTGTAGTCTGGTGTCATACCTACAACGCGAACTGGATTGCAAGAATAGAATCCGTGCAGCGGAAATTTGTACGCTATGCCTTACGTTTTCTCCCGTGGCGAGATCCGCAACAGTTACTGGCGTATGCTGATCGATGCCAACTTCTAGGTATGAAACACTGCAGCAAAGACGGTTCGAAGCACAGACTGTTTTTATTTTCAAAATTTTAACTGGTGAAACTGATGCCCCGAGCATTTTGCAGCAGCTAAATGTGTATGCTCCGGAAAGGCCACTAAGACAAAGGAATTTTCTCTCTCTGCCACATCGCAATGCATCATATGGGCAACACAACCCCACACACTCTATGTCAGCCAGCTTCAACGACCTAGCAACACTATTTGACTTCAACATGTCGATAACAATGTTCAGGCGACTCCTCCGTCGACGACAATCCTAAGTGCTTTGTTTGTTAATATTCGTATTAGCCTTAAAATATTTTATCATTAAGACCACCAATGTGTTAGATGACTTAACAATAAAAATAACAAAAAATTATCACTTTGCAACATCTGGACGTGCCTCTACCAAACATAGCACTTGTATTGATCGTCATAGGAGAATCATTATAGAAACATATAGGTTCCAAAGATTATCCCCTGATTGGCAAGATGATCTGTTGAAAATTATAAGTTCAATACTAACATAGAATATCAATTTTCGAGATCAACCAATCAGACCACAGTGACTTATAAGCTTCAAGAGCAACAGCAACAAGAGCTGATAGTGGATCCCAAGCAAAATCAGGTAGGGTAACGGACCCATAAATCGCCTACTTCATTCAAAACAAACAAGTTCAACGTGATACATTTTAATGTGCTACTTCGACGATGTGCCGTATTTACTGTATAGTGCATCTTATCCATTGTGTTACACATTTGGGTTGCATTATAGCCAAAATAACAGATCTAGTCGTGGTAAATAAAGATTTCCTGATGGGTGCCTAAGCCCCTAAATTCGCCCCTCAAAATCATAATTCCGCCCACCCAAGGTCCACCTCTGAAATATGACGGAAATGCAAATAATTCTCGTTTTCTCAAAGAATGGATAGTATTATAATTATAACTCTTCAATGAACTCACATATGCTGTAGAAGAGCCACAAATAACTCACAAAAAAGCGCATTTACATAAAAAAACTGAAATTTTTAAAACGTATTTTTAAAATATCTGAAAAACGGATACATTGAGGTTAGTCGCCAAAAGCTTTATGGTTTAAAATTAACTAAAAACTTACTGAGTTTGAATGCTTTGAAATTAAAGCCTACAGAAAAGTCATTAGTTATTTTATGATTTTAGGTTAAGTCTAGAATCTAAGAGTTCTTCCAGGGAAATGAGTTTAACCACTTAATACTACTACTGACTAACATTTTCTTACCATGGTGCATTGACTTCTAATAAATTGACCTGCGACTGGAAACGTTGTTGTCATTTTGCTGCTGAATTGTTTTTGATAGATAGAGCAAAATCTTGGCACACATCATATTTACAAAACGGTGTATGGAGATTCGCCCAGGGCGAAATATGGAGCCTAGGCATATAATGTGACCCATTTTTCGCTTCGTAATAATTATGGAAAATGTTTTAGACAATAAATTTTTTTTGCTATGACTAACATGAAATCTTGAAACATTCAGGCAATTCTGAATAACTATGAATTGTTTGACATGCTCATAGCTCGTATAACATATTCAACTATAAATATTTATCACTCGTTTCTGAAAATCAAAAAAAAAATCCAAAAAGAAGTCGCTTCATTGATAGATCGTTAGTTAGTAAAATATTATAGAGCAAGATCGCGCGAAATGACCTATGGTCGAATATCGACCATTTTTGATTTGAATGAAACTTTGCACACATATTTGGCTTAGCAAACTGAGCATTTTTCACAGGTGGATAGATATTTTACACCCATGAGTTACATTCTAAAAGGGCGTATGCCTTTTGGCATAGGTTTTATTCGAAGCATTGTGGCCCAGAAACCATTGGTTGTATGGAGAAACTGTCTGAGATCGAGTTGTAGGGAATTAAAAATGCACCATAAAAAAATATACACTGAATTTTTTTGGCCAAAAGAAATTAAAAATAAACATTAAAAATCAATTTAAAAAAAAAAGAGTTGAATTTTTTTTAATTTTTTTTTTTTTTAAAGAAACTTGACGTTAATACGCAACTTTTAAAAAAAAAGTCCAGGATTGAGAAATGAAAAATAATTTTTTATGGTAGATTAATTTTTTTATGAAAATTCTAATTCAAACATTTTTCAAAATATTTGTATTCTGATGATTTTAAAAGATGCAAAGAGTCATTTTGAATCAAAAAACTCTACCAAGAACATTCTAAAGGCATCGATTTTCGAGTTATTTTAAATTTAAGCTCAATAAATTATTAGTATTTCGGAAAATACACGTTTTTTTTTATTTGTCCATGGTTCTCCAGCAAAAACCATACGTTCATTGGAATGATTGATCAAAAATATACAATTCATTCGCTTACGCTAAGCCAAATATGTGTGCAAAGTTGCATTCAAATCAAAAATGGTCGATTAAATTTTCGCGTATTTCCAGGCGATTTAAAATGATTTTGCTCTATAATGAAGAATCACGTGCCGGTGTTCATGATTTTCACGAGATGTTAAGTTTGAGGGTAGCGAATATAATTTGTCTTTGAACATTTATACGCATTAATATTGAAGGAATCCACAGGGTGGGCGAAATTTGGTTCCTCTATCTTACTCAGCAAGTTCTGAATTAGGTGAAAAAGAAAAAAAAATAACATAAAACATTCTGTTTTGGTAAATTTAATATCCCTGTCAATTACGCTGCATTACTTGTTCTCTACTATCACCCTGATCATGGAATCATGGATGATGGAATAAACATTTCGATTTATTTGTGAATAAATCTTGCTCAATTCATGAACTTGACACAGTCCTTAGATAAGCGTCGCAACGGAACGGACAATACGTTCTCAGCTTGCCTATACCCCACACTTAGTTGTGTAGTGAACGTAAATAAATCTACGGAAAAGCTCGCCAAACCGGCCGGCACGGCGCTAACGGACGCGCAGTACTTTTGGGAGGCTGAGAGAACTCAGTGCAAGCTTTTTTGAACTATTCTCTCTCTATTTATGTGAAGAAAAAAAAATATTCTCTCTCTATCTCACTCATATTAGCTTACAAAGAGATTTGAGCAAATGAGAATTGCTCACTGTTTTACTCTCTTTCGAACTGGGTTTGTTATCATTGACACTATATAGGGGCCAGCTGATGCCTCTGAACGGATGGCAAAAGTAAACAAATAATGTAATTAGACTTTTTTATCTCGAAAATTACCCTGTCTTAAATCCAATCCATTACTTTGGGCACCAACCAAGCGACTACATAATATAAACAACATCGTATGCCGGGAAATGAAAGATAAATGCCGCTTAGCTCACGTGTTGAAATTGAAGATACCCCCGCCCAGGGGCTGTTCATTATTCATTGTGACGAATCATGATGACGCTAGTTGGCGGACGGAAATTGATCGTACTGCGATGACTTAATTTTCCCTCGTATTGATAACTTTATGTCTAATCAGCATTTACTAGTAACGTGGTCACAGAAGCTGCAATGACGCTAGTGGAGGCCGTTGCTGTTTGCTGCATCTCTCGTTTTTTGCTGATATGATAGTTTTGCACGGATTGTATTTTGTTGTAGACAACGGATAAAACGGAGAAAAAGACCAAATGTTTTCTGTGTTGAAGCACGATATTTTTTAAATCAACAGAGTGACGGAGAAGACTTAGCAAAAATCGAGTGGAAGCAATCAAAGTTGTTTGGACAGCCTTTCTGAATAGTGTTTGTTAACTTCCCACATACCTAATTGTTATTTGTACACAGTAGGCAGCAACGTCATCCATCGGAGGACATCTCTATTATGCGGTAAACTGTGAACTCCAGAGATCGACCAGACAGAGACATGAGTAATGTCTCGCCGATGGTTGTTAAAGAGCCGCAAAAACCACTGCGTGGTCCAACAAACCGACGACAAGTGGGTTGTTGTGTAGTTGGTGCGACAAATTCATCCTTTCCTCTAATTCGCAGCCTCCGTCATTCAGACTGCGTTGGATAAATCCGCCAGAAAAGGCGTGTAACGCTCAGCCGCCAAGGCAACAGAGCCGAACTGTTCCTCTTTGTACAAAGTGTCAATAGTGCTCATTCAGTTCGACGTTTGCGATCTCGTTAGAGATTCGATTCCGTAGAAGCAGACACACAGTCAGTGCAGCCGCCGCTACTGACTGCTGCACTGCAATTGTCGAGTCCGCATGGAACTGAACAGCAATGCAAGTGCAGTTCAAAGGGGGCAAGTGGTATTTCTGTTGATTATTGTGTTGTCGGTGTTTATACGTAGGGTCAGTCAATGTGTGAAACCCGGCTTAAAGAAGACCTCCTTGAACTCGCATGTGTACGATACAACGGCGCGCAACGCTGAGAGAATGGTTGGGAACTGTGCGATTGGTATAGCTTCAATAATCCCGATGGAGATCAATATCAATATCGCACGCTTAGCCTTGGGGCTAATAGCGGTCTCGATCAACTAGATTAGTTGAGAGAATTCGTTATCGATATTGTTTTTGGCACATTTTGTATGTGTAGGATAAGTACAACGATACACCGTGCCCCAGTACTGAGTCGAGAAAATTTCCAGTTCGAAAAGATCCTCGACTCGATCGGGAATCGAACCCGATATCACAACCGTGTGGGAGAGCTAGCCGACCGACATCGCTAACCACAGAGCCACGGGGACCATCCCGATGGAGATATGCTCTGTTTTTTTTTTCTTTTTCAATGAAATAGGAAATAAAAAATAGATCCACATACAAAATTTATCTTCAAACTTTGTACTTTCATCTTTTTTTAAAACATTAACTCTATAGTGCACAGCCACAGCTATCTCGCAAAAAAAGGTGTTTGCCGATGAACAAACATTGGGAATGCGTATCCTGGTTGTCGAATCGGCATTCATAAAATCGCTAAGCTTATCGAAATTGCACACTTATCAATAAGTGATTCCGATCTAGGCCACATAAAATAGGTGTACTCAAAACAAAACCGGATCTACTTAGTCAAGCAGAGTTCAAAGGTGAGCGCTTCACATCAACAACGACGGTCACGCGTGAAACTGACCACGCAGAACTGCTGCATGCATGCTATACTATTTTTGCGATAACAAATCATGGTATGCGTTTCATTGTGGTTTGATTTTTGATTTTTATGTAGGACTACGTTTAACTTAAATAAAGTGATAACGAAAATGAGCCCGCCTCAAATGCGTATTATGTTACTACCACTGAGCGGATTTTAAACACCAATGCCTTGACCGAAAGATGAAAATAGCGTCAAATTTGTGGTAAAATAATTAGAAAAACAACGGCTCATCAATCACGAGCTTACTTTCAGCTCACGATGTTTCTATAAATCAAGTATTGTAAATGGCCCTACCTTTTTTTCAAGTTATGTAATTTTCCCAGTTTCAAAATTTGCAGAATTTTTTTCCATATGTAATACGAATGAACAAAAAATGAATTCTGATTCGTGTTCTACGCAAAAAATAGAACGCCATTTCGTGTTGCGGGCTTGAATGTCAAATTCTTCTAGTGTCAGTTGAAAACGGATAGCAGACGTGCAGCACTCTCAGCCACGCCACAGTATATCAGACAGTTGCATGTTGTATCCAGCAGCTTCGACCTCGGGGATAACAAAATTCTGTTCTAATTCTGCATTCGAGATGCTGGTGTGAAGTCGAACTATAACTGTCTTTTTTAAGAAGTTTAAATGTTCTGTATGAAGTGTAATGAATTTTCCAAAACGAAGTCAGCCTTTTTCACAGTGAGTGGCCATTACTTTGGCCAAGCTGTGAAATCACCATCCATAAACGAGGTAAAGAAAGCAACTAAAGAGCTGAGGAACTGCAAGGATGGGAAGGACGGTACTCCGCCTAGCTTTCAAAGCCGAGAGCGAACAGCTATATCGTGCCATCTATCGAATGATGCTGAAAGTTGGAAAGTCTCATGTGCTCGATCTAGAAAGAAGGCATAACACTGCTCAATACTGTGTACAAAATTCTCTCCCGCATCCTGTTCCACAGACTAAGGCCATTGCAGGAAACCATTGTTTGGCGAATCCCGATGTGTTTTTCTAGGGTGGTGCTATACTACGGGCCTTGCGACAAATTCTCTATAAATTTCGAGAATTCCACTTGCTGCTTCGCCATCTGTTTATAGACATAAAGCAGCGTACGAATCAGTTAAGAGAATTGATTTAATGAAGATTATAATCCAACATGGTTTCCCAACAAAACTGATCAAACTGATTCGTGCCACCTTTGATAATTGCACATCATACGTCAGGGTAGCCGATGAGTTGTCGGACACACCATTAAAAGAAAATATTTCGCTTTCATGCAAAGTTCCTTCTCTCTTCCTCCGTTTTTCATCATTCGTGAAATAATGAAAGCCAACTCATCCGTCAGGTCATCCGTCAGCGAAAACGTGTTCGTTTGATATTCACTGTTTCAAACTTTCTGAAAATTTTATTTCTCTGAGTTTCATTGTGTGAATTGTAATGTTGTAAACTTGGTTTGTGTGTACATTAGCGTTACGCGACTAGTAATAAGAAGTGATAAGTAATTAGAAAAATACTGCCGCGAAATAATTCTAGTGTTTTATTATAATTACGAAAGCAAGCGTCACGTTGAGAACGTCTTTTTCGCTTTACCAAACGAACGAACGGCGCGAATCATTTGGTTGGACCATGAACGATGTGCATGAATTATTTAATTGGAGTACGGCAGCTCGTTTCAAGAATGATATTCTAGTTTGTTTGAAAAGGCGCTGCGTTCATTGATAGGGAAAACTGAAAAAGAATGGCTGTAATTTTCGCAGAATTCCGGTAGTGAAAATGATTTTTTCAACCCTGGCGCAGACACATGAATAATGAATTGTACCAAGCATCCAAATCGGTGGATTCACATAAGCGGATAAAACACGACAGGCTTCAGTGGGATTCGCTAGTATCTAGAATGTTGCAAGAACGAACAGCAAAGGCTATGTTTAGATGGAATCCCTAAGAAGGCTGTTGATTTTGGGGTAGACCCCGCACTCGCTGGATGCGTGCTGTCGACGAGAATGCCCGCGTAATAAGTGAAAAAGCCGATTGGAGAATAGTAGTCCAAGCCCGGTGACTGGATCAATAATCGGGCTGTCGACGCAAACAGTAAAGGAGTAGACCATTGTTTTGAAAGCATCCATTACCATTTTCGTCCATAAGAACAATAAAAACGGTTTTTTCAGGACCACCACATGTATAGGTAAGAAGTTTAATGATTTACGTGATCCTACGTCAACAATGCGGCCGTGTCTCAGCTACCACCTTTTACTTGTAATGTGTGTAATGTTTTACGCTACCTTCCATTCCACACTGTTTAACTAATTTACTCATTTTTTTTTTATTTACGTTTTGATCCCCGTTTGGTTCTATCGCGGTCTATAATTTTGACATTCAATTTCTGTTTTAATAATTTTTTTCTGTTCTAATGTTTTTTTTTTATGACGTTGACTAACGTCTATATCGAAGTTAAGCGCCTGAATTTGAAAATCTAGTAATTCAACCAGGGAAAACGAGGGAAAACTGGACAGCTTTTAAGCGCTTATTTTTCAGCCATTTATAATCAGGTTTTCGAAGTTTTGGCATCAATCGATCAGAAATTCTTTAACGGTTAAATTTATGTAACAGAAACAAACTATTGTTTGAGATACACTATTGAAAAATTGGTAATTAATATCGATTGTCTAAATCATACCGCGCAGCCAATCACTACTTCTCTTCCCAAGCACAGTCGACACTAACGGATACAATCGATCTGACTTTGTTGTTGTTGTCACTTTCTGTTTCTAATGCTTATGTGCGTTCCTTGTCTTTTAGTTTTCAACTAAGCCCCTCCTTCTTTCTAACTAACTGATGAAGCCTTGGTATAAAAGGTACCGTTCGAACATTTCACCCCATCAGTTTCATTACTAAACCGTACCGATTGCATACGGACGCTAGGTGTTAGCAGCTGAAAGGAGGAAAGACAAAAGAGTACCGGGCATCTCGTGCCAGGTTTCACCCGTAATGCTGGTGGCTGTTAGTAGTACATGGCTACTGCGAAATACTAAAATGGATGGAATTCTGGACGGACTAACCATTAAGCAAGAATAATCGGCAACTGGCACCACGGTGTCTCTGGTAGAAGAAACTTATCCGAAAAAAATTAGTATCAAAAGCTCGAGGTGTCCCTGTTTGGAATATGCTACTAAAATTAAAATGTTCTATTGGCGGGTCCAGAACAATTTTTTTCAGACATTTTTTTGTAATGGAAAAGTTGGTGGAATGGAAACTATGTGTACTTATCAAGAAATTTAGGTGCTGGGGGGCCCGATCAGATAGTGTTGAAACCTTAAGGTTTTGTTTTTTTTTTGTTTAATGAAACAATATTTGGCATGAACTTAGATTTTTTGAACAAGGTGAAGTGGGGTAAAAAAGACTCGAAAATGTTGGGTCCAAAACCTCTGAAAAGACAAAAAAAAGCTATAACTTTCTGTACGCTTAATCGATTTCTCTGAAAATTTATATGGTAATTCCATCCTATAAAAATATACCATATACAATATAGAACCCGACCCAAACCTGACGGGTTCGGGTTTGAAAAACCCGAAACCCGACTATATCAAATGAGCATATTTATAAGATAATGATGTCTAATTTCATGCAATTGTAAAAATCACTAACGTTTCAATACCATTCGAGACTCAAAGCTTCAGGGTTTAAAAAATTTACCTTCAAACAAAAATCTCGGATTCGGGTCGGGCTCGGGTTTCACAGCTTCAGGTTCGGGTCGGGTACGGGTTTCTCAAAAATAAAATTTTCGGGCTCGGGTTTGTTCGGAATGAAAAGTTTCGGGTTCAGGTCGGGTTCGGTTTTCAACCGAAAAAAAAATATCGGGTACGGGTTTCAAAAAAGCCATACTCGACCATCTCTAGTAACCAGAACATCAAACATTCCTAATGGTACAATAAGCATACCGAATTGCAGAAAAATCGATTACAGCTTAGAATGCCATTTCACAAGGCCCGGATTTAAGGGGGGGGGTCAAATGCCCCGGACCTTTCGACTCGAGAGGGGTCCTAGGCCAGACGTGAATACAGGTTGGAGACCTTTTTTTGTTTTACTCGTCACCTTCAAGCAAAGCGTTAAATCATTTCAACTAATTTTTTTGAGAAAAGAGGCCCCACGAAAATTTTTATACCGGCCCCCAACACCTGAATCCCGCTCTGCATTTCACTCCGCTAACTCCTTTCGCAAAAAAACTTATATGTACAAATTATTTCATGGATGAACAAATCCTGGAAATTTAAGCTCGATTGGGGGACATCGATACACAACGGAGTTGCGCTCCTGGCACAATGGGTTTAAATAATGATTTAAAACAGTGGTTCCCAACCGGGGAGCCGCGAGGCTCATCTAGGGGGCCGCAAAGCTTTTGGTAAATTTGACAGGTAATTACCCTAGTAACAATATTGGTTCTATCAAAGTTTTATAGCGCTCAAAACAGCCAAAACAGCGCTATAAAACTTTGATAAAACCAGTTTTGTTACTTGGGTAGGCTTTCTCTCTACTTATCTCTGTGAAAGCGGATTTCGATCTCCTCTGCGTATAAGGACCAAGACGTGAAACAAATTAAACTTGCAGGACGATATGAGACTGAAAAACGCAGGAAAACTTGTATCTGAAATTCTATTGGAGGGCCGCAAAGCTCTCTGTGCTTAGCAAAGAGGGCCGCGGAGTTCTGTGTGTTTAGTAAAAGAGATCGCGGAGCCAAAAAAAGTTGGGAACCACTGATTTAAAACATGTATGAATAATAAAATTTTCTCGGTCGTTACTGAAACGGCGCATTTTTTATAACATCAAATGAAAGTTTTTGAGTTGCTCTATAAAACGTATAGCTTAGATACAGGGTCCAGTTTTGTTGACAAGCAAAAAAGAGCTGTAATAATCACCATTTTTTGAAGAAAAATGCAAATAACGATAACAACTCTTACAAACGGCATTTTAAATTTTTTTATAGAATAGAATTACCGTGTCGATTTTTGAAGAAATCAATTAAATCAATCATCAATCAAAATCAATGTAATCAAACTCACAACATTTTATTTGTTTTCAGCTAATTTTCGACTCCAAATTTTCAAGGGTCTTTTTTACCTCACTTAACCCTTTTCAAAAGATCTGATATTATGTAAAGCTTCGTTTTGTTATATAAATAAAAACAGCCCTGAATATTTCAGTACGATCAGAGAACCGTGATAACTTTTTATATTTCTGAAGCATGTTATTCATTTCCAATTCACTAGCTTTTTAGTAACAAATATATGTTCGAAAACAAATTGTTCTGAACCCCCCGATAGAACATTTCAATTTTGATAGGATATTAAAGGGGACAGCTCAAGCTTTCGAATGACGAGTATTAGAGCGATACTATTTTTTTTTTTTTTTTGGACAAGTTCTTCAACCAGAGACACCGTGGGCACCTTTTGGTGCCTCGAAGTTTTGTAATAGAAGCGTTGCGATTTCCTCCTACTATTTGTTTAAATGGAATATAAGAATACGGTAGTCAACGTCGTGTCTTGAATACCACCCTCCTACTATTATGTTTTTTTTTTAGTTTGCTTTCAGTAATAGATCAGTTTTCTTGTATTAATTTTAATTGCATTTTTTTATATACTCCCCATATATTCTTTGTTTTGTTTTACTTTTCAATTTCACGTAAACTTAGTATTTTGTTTTGTTTTCAGTTTTCTTGCAACACCTTCTAATTTTTTTCACTTCAAACAATTTTTTATCTGCGTTTTCATTGTCTTCTCTTCAATCTTCTTTATTCTGTAATTTTTTTTTAATGTTTATTTATTCAGTTGATTTTATTTTTGTATTTTGTAGCTACAAATTTCAACATTATATTCACTTATTCAAAGATGTCTAATCTATTTCCTTTTGATCTATTTTGAAGTAGAATACTTCTCTCAGGAAGTTCGGCTACATAGGGATGTGAAATGAAAATCTAAAACCGAAAAAAGTGAAAAATATGTCCAATTTCAAATGCTAATATATCGGTTAGTATTCGATGGATTTCCTTAGTTCTTGCAGCAATGGGTTGGAAAATCTTGTAAGATTCTTCCCAAAATAAGATAATTGTAATTTTATTATTCACACTATTGTACTATTGAAAATAGTCAAGCCTTGTCAAAACGAAAAATTCGACCTCTGATTGGTCGTTATTTGCTTGCTTCCCAAGCACGGTCGACAGGATCATATACCTTGCAATTGAAAACATGCTATTTGGCCTATATAAGAGCCTGTTTCAGCCGGAGCCGCTCATAATAGTTCTAGACAGCGACAACAGCAGTCGTCTTTCCTTAACAGCAGCACTAGCCCTGTGATTGGTCACCACGTCTCAGGAGCAGCGCGGATTTTCTCAGCGTGTGTCGCCAGACAGCCATTATTCCCCCCGTGTTGGGGCAGCATGATGATTGCCATCAGGAAATCCAATTTCGGAAATCAAAATGCCTTTTTTAAGGCAAATAAACAAGTCATTGAAAGTTAATAATTTTTGTCAACGCAAGCAAGCATTCTGTGTTGCATCCTAGCAATTCAAATTTGTCGCACCCGTCTAATTAACTGAATGTGAAATAGCTTCCACAGTGCATGTTGTCCGTGTATTTTAATTCCCCCAATGTTAGGGCAGCTCAAAGGTTGTAATTAGCAACCGGTTTTGAACCGCAACATGCTTTTTTCAAGACAAATAAAAAAATAATTGAAGGTTAATAATTTTCTGGCATCAACACAAGCAGACATTCTGTGCGGGATGCAATCAAATTCTGTTGTAGTTGTCTAATTTTCACTTTATTTAGTAAACCCCCCACTGTAGGGGCAGCGCAAACGCTGCGATCAGCATAACCGACATTGAATAATAAACTGCCCTGTTAGTACGCATTCACAAAAGCAGTTAGTTCGACTATGCAGAGCTAATATGAAGTCGATTCAATCCATCAGCATAAACAGAATTTCGTCGTCTCCCAGCTGCCAAGTTGCAACATGATGCAACACGCAACAGCGAGCAAACGAAATCGCTTGATGTTACAAACCGCAATAAGATACGGGTTAAAACCGTTGCGTGTGTGAGAGCACCATCGGTGTTTATTCGCTGGATACACTATCTCTATACTGTCTACTGAACGCAATAATCTGCTTACATGCGACACGGGGACGGGAACATTTTCTTCTACCAAGCTGCACAACACGACACAAAACATGTTATTTTGTTGCTTCAATGAGAGTGCTATCGGTCCGGCTCGACAGAATGTTCACAAAAAATCATTTTCGTGCATCCGTGCTACGAAACTGAGGAAAAACTTTAGAAACTGAAAAAAGAGGCGGAGCTTATCAAATGATCGCTCTGACACATATTTTTCAAGTTATATCATTCCACCATGTACGAAAAATAGTTCATTCCTATTTTCATCCCTATATAAGAGCCTGTTTTAGTCGAAGCCGCTCATAGTAGTTCTGAACAGCGACGACAGCAGTCCTCCCTTAGCAGCAGCGGGAGTGAGCAGTGGGTACCATCGATAGCGGATAGCGGCCACAACTGTGGCATGGCTGCGGATAAGCTAAGCAGTTTCAGCGGATCTCACCATCGATAGCAGCAGGGCCAGCAGATGCAGGTACAGCGGATACCAATGGCGGCCACAACTGTAGCATGGCTACGGATAGCGTTGCAGTTGCTCAGCAGTTGGGCCAACGTATAGCGGCCACAACTGTGGCATGGCTATGCATAGCGTAGTTGTTGCAGCGGGTATATCAGCATCGATAGTAGCAGGGTCAGCTGATGCAACGACACTCCCTTCACTAAAATGCTGTTTCAGTGTGGTAGCGGGAAGCATCAGGAGCAGGCTTGCATGAAGTGAATACATCAGCCAGCAACTTTCTCTAAGGCCTCTGCCATAGTAGACGCGAAAAGCGGCGCGAACCGATTCGCTCGGCCGTAGGTTAATGTACAGCTCCACTGATGGCTGTACATTAACCTACAGCCGAGAGAATCGGTTCGCGTCGCTTTTCGCGTCTATTATGGCAGAGGCCTAATGGGAAAGTTGTATCATTTTGTTCAGAAGAATATCATTGTCGGTAATATTACAGAGATTGCGTAAATCAGATTTTGAATTGAACAATTGTTCTTTTGAGAACAAATAAAACACTTATTTGAAGAGTTAATAGCTATTGGTACCAATAGCAGTATAGTGACAGCCTCAGCGGTAGATGCAGATGCAGCCGGTACTTCCCTGAGGCCGATGTAAAGGTAAATGGGAGCAGCACGGCGAAACAGTTCGGGTTATGGTTAGACGCGCGTCATTTTTCGTTGTTGATATTTATTCCCCACATGAAACGACGCGCTTTCGTATGATATCGGTGGTATTAGCGGTAGATACATTTGCCAACACTTCCTCCAGTAAAGCCGTGTCTAGTTTTCAATGTGAAAACACCTTTCTCATTGTGTTGACCGTGCGCCTTAGTCCTCACTATCAAGGTAACACAGAGATGTAAGATAAACACTACATCCTATGATAAATTGAACAATTGTCCTTATAAGGACAACAAATGAATTAATGAAGATTTAATTTTGAATTAGAATACTTCTCTCAGGAAGTTCGGCTACATAGGGATGTGAAAATCTAAAACTGGAAAAAGTTAGAAAAATTCCAAATGCTAAGAAATCGTTTAGTTTTCGATGGATTTCCTTCGTTTTTGCAGCAATCGATTAGAAAACCTTCTCAGATTCCTACCAAATGCATGAAATTGCAATTTTTCAATTGCAATTTTATCATTCGAACTATTGTACTATTGAAAACCCTTAAGCCTTGTCAAAACACAACATTCGACCTCTGATTGGTCGTTATACCGCGCTTTCCCAAGCACGGTCGGCAGAGTTATGGACCTAGTAAATTGGGAATGCATCATTTGGCCTATATAAGAGCTTCATCAGATAAAAAACAAACATTTCATCGGATATTAAATTAAACAACTGAAATTTGAAGAACACAAATGATTATTTGAAGAGTTAATATTTTCTCGATTTGCGCTATAATCCAAAGTTAATTATCTTCATTTACATGCATACTCTGATTATTATTACGTGTCTGCGTCGCTTAGTGTTTGGCTACGGTCATGCAAAACGCAAATAACGGCGCGATGCGATTCGGCAAGACGAAATCTGTTGAAATGTTTAGCTCTACTTTGCTTTAAAAAGAGCTGTACATTTCACCACGGTAAGGCGAATCGCATCGCGCCGGCATTCGCGTTCTGCATAACCGTAGCCTTTGTTCCGTTCCCGTTTAATGATGTCGTATTAAATGTGCAAAATGTGCAAATGTGTTACAATTCGGCAGCACTTCAACTTCTCATTTGCACAAAATTCAAAAATATTCAATGAACTTCATTCAAAATATCAGACAAAAAGAAATAACAATACTGCCAATGAACGGTCAACGTTTATTTACTATAAAAAATGACTGACACGCAAGCAGCCGGGTTATCTTTCTTGTAAAAGTATTCTACTTCAACCTTGCGGTCGTGGCTTACAACCTTCTTGTGATTTTTTTCAACATAAATTTGTTTGCGCGATTGATTATTATGTTTTATTAATGGATCAATCCATACGAAGTGACCACGAAAAAGCACAAATTTGGCATAAACCATCACGGATTTGGCTCAAAGTTAAGGAAATTATTCACTTTGAGAAAATTCCAATTTTGTTTTTATTTTTATTTTGAGATTCCCTCCCGCTCTTTGTTGCAAAATAACGCATTTTTTGTTTAATTTTTTTATCTCCTTACAATTCATGGACATAAGATGTCCGAAACATATTATTGGTAATTTTTTTTTAAATATAATTTTTGACTGGATATTATTTTCGTATCTTGAAATTAAATTTACATTCTACGGCATATGCAGCCATTTTTATGTTAAATTTAATACTGTCGTCGTGTTACTTGAAAAATTTCACGTTAGAAACAACTATCACTCCGAGGTAATATGAGTTAATCTTGAGATAAACCATTTTACGAAACACGTTTTGAATTGCTTCATTTTATATTTAACAATCATATTTATTGTAAAACTAACTAAACTTTCTTTCTAACCAAGAGATCCACTCAACGAATAACTTTATGGATTTTTCAGCCTATCAAGGCAGTATTGCCATTTTGTTCACTTGATTATTTCCCAAAATTATTTTTTTCATTTTTTTTCTTCACATAACATTTATTTGACACGGCACAAATACAATTTAATGTTTAACGGCGCCAATTATATCTGATGACTTAAAAACTAAAGCAAATTTTTTATCCTCGCTGCCGACTACGAGCTGAAATTAAGTCTAACTTAAAACTAGCATGGGATTTCCAATCAGTGTTTTGTTGTTCAATGGTCGTCTGATAATCGTCGAATGGCATGTATGGATTCGTTCTGCTGAGCCACGATGTCGTGAGTTGGGACAGAGGCTCGTAGTCCTTGGGTCCTGGTTCTGTTGTGCGGGGTCTGGTTGCTGGTTTTGTGCTTAAGGTTCAAACGTGTTCTTGTCGTTTTGTTGGGTGTAGACGGAGGGGAACGGGACTAGACTGGGGCGTGGATGGATTTCAGGAAAACGTATATAAGGGACATGTAGGATAGGTCACGGCTCGCCAAGACATCACGAACAGGAACAGCCGGCTGTCTACCCTCGGCCTGCAGGGAAGCTATTAATTTAGACCTGGCGTCACGGTGTACAGGGCATGACCAAACCACATGCTCTATGTCGTGATAACCTTCACCACAGGCACAGATACCACTTTCCCCGAGCCCAACACGACGGAGGAGCGCGTCAAATCTATAGTGATTGGACATAAGCCGGGACATCACGCAAATGAAATCCCGACCTACATCCAACCCCTTGAACCACGGGTTCGTCGATACTTTGGGGATTATGGAATGTAACCACCTTCCCAATTCCTCTCTGGTCCAAGCATTTTGCCAACTGATGATCGTATTCTGACGTACAAGTGCGAAAAATTCATTAAAGGCAATTGGTCTTTCATAAATATCACCGTTTGTTGCGCCCACCTTAGCCAAAGAGTCCGCTTTCTCATTACCCGGTATCGAGCAGTGAGAAGGGACCCACGCTAAGGTAATCTGAGTAGATTTTTCGGATAAAGCACTCAGATGTTCCCGTATTTTCCCCAGGAAATACGGAGAGTGCTTAACATCTTTCATCGATCGGAGAGCCTCAATGGAACTGAGACTGTCCGTAAAGATGAAATAATGGTCCGTGGGCATTTTTTCGATAATCCCTAGGGTGTACTGAATTGCAGCTAATTCTGCGACGTAAACAGAAGCAAAATTATCGAGCTTATGGGAGACGGTTAAATTGTTATTGAAGATACCGAAGCCAGTGGACCCATCAAGAAGTGATCCGTCAGTGTAGTACATATTGTCGCAGTTGATGTTTCGATATTTATTGGAAAAAATTTTGGGGATCTGCTGCACGCGTAAATGATCCGGGATTCCACGAGTTTCTTCTATCATGGATGTATCGAAAAACACAGTAGAATCAGAAGTATTTGATAAGTCGACACGATTTGGAATATTCGAAGAAGGGTTAATATTTTGGGACATGTGATTGAAATACAATGTCATAAAACGGGTTTGAGAATTAAGTTCGATTAACCTTTCAAAATTTTCAATCACGGGACGGTTCAAGACCTCACATTTGATTAGAATACGAGAAGACAGGCTCCAGAAGCGGTTTTTCAATGGTAGTACTCCAGCTAAAACCTCCAAACTCATCGTATGGGTCGATTGCATGCAACCTAAGGCGATACGCAAACAACGATATTGTATTCGCTCCAGTTTGATCAAATGTGTGTTTGCTGCGGAGCGGAAGCAGAAACAGCCGTATTCAATAACAGACAATATCGTTGTTTGGTAAAGCCTTATAAGGTCTCCTGGATGGGCTCCCCACCATTGTCCGGTTATTGTACGAAGAAAATTCACTCTTTGTTGACATTTTTTCATCAGATACCTCACGTGACAACCCCAGGTGCCTTTAGAGTCGAACCAGACACCAAGATATTTGTGTACCAAAACCTGAGAAATCGTTTTACCCATTAATTGTGTTTGAAGCTGAGCAGGTTCATGCTTCCTAGAAAAAACTACTATCTCAGTCTTCTCCGGAGAGAATTCGATACCTAGCTGTAAAGCCCAAGCAGACAAATTGTCCAAGGTATCTTGCAATGGTCCTTGCAAATCGGCAGCTTTGGCTCCTGTAACAGAGATTACACTGTCGTCTGCAAGTTGTCTTATCGTGCATGAATTTGCCAGACATTCGTCGATGTCATTTACATAAAAGTTGTAAAGAAGGGGGCTTAAACATGAGCCCTGGGGAAGACCCATGTAGCTAATGCGAAAAGTTGCCAAATCGCCATGCGTAAAATGCATGTGCTTTTCGGACAACAAATTGTGCAAAAAATTGTTCAAAATTGGAGAAAATCCTTGTCGGTGAAGTTTACCCGAAAGAATGTCAATAGAAACGGAATCAAAAGCCCCCTTAATGTCCAAGAACGCAGACGCCATTTGTTCTTTACGAGCATACGCCAGCTGAATATCTGTTGAAAGCAACGCAAGACAATCATTCGTCCCTTTGGCACGGCGGAAGCCAAATTGAGTTTCTGATAGTAGACCATTTGATTCGACCCAGTGGTCTAAACCACGGAGTATCATTTTTTCCATCAATTTCCGGATACAGGATAGCATTGCAATCGGCCTATAAGAGTTGTGATTAGAAGCTGGTTTCCCTGGTTTTTGGATGGCGATCACCTTCACTTGCCTCCAATCCTGCGGTACAATGTTTTGCTCCAGGAACTTATTGAACAAGTTCAACAAGCGCCTCTTGGCATTGCCGGGTAGATTCTTCAACAAGTTGAATTTGATTCTATCTAATCCAGGCGCGTTATTGTTACAGGACAGGAGGGCAACTGAAAGTTCTGCCATCGTAAAAGGTGATTCTATCGCGTCGTGGCCCGGAGACGCATCGCGAACAATATTTTGCTCAGGAACAGAGTCCGGACATACTTTCCTGGCAAAATCAAATATCCACCTACTTGAAGACTCCTCGCTTTCGTTGACCGTTACGCGATTCCGCATTCTTCGGGCTGTGTTCCAAAGAGTGCTCATCGATGTCTCCCTCGACGTCTCGTTCACGAACCGACGCCAATATCCACGTTTCTTTGCTTTAGCCAAGCTTTTAAGCTTGGTATCAAGCTCCGAATACCGTAAATAGTCGCCAGGTATACCTCCCTTCTGGTAGGCCAAAAACGCGTGGGATCTTTGCGTGTAGACATCGGAGCACTCTTGGTCCCACCACGGAGTGGGAGGCCGTTCTTTGATCGTTACGCCGGGATATTTCTTCGTTTGGGCTTGTAACGCGGCGTCGAGAATCAAGCCCGCGAGGAGGTTGTATTCTTCAAGTGGTGAATGATGTTGAATCGACTCGACCGCTTTTGAAATCATTTCCTCGTATAACTTCCAATCGACATTTCGTGTGAGGTCATACGGAATGTCAATTGGTCGCATGCGAGTTGACCCGTTAGTAATTGAAATAAGAATAGGCAGATGGTCGCTACCGTGAGGATCGAGGATTACCTTCCATGTGCAATCCAACCGTAGCGACGTCGAACATAAGGATAGATCCAAAGCGCTTGGGCGCGCTGGAGGTTTCGGGATACGTGTCATTTCACCGTTGTTTAAAATAGTCATGTCGAAGTCATCGCAAAGGTTATAGATTAAAGAGGAGCGGTTATCATTGTATGGGGAACCCCAAGCCACGCCATGAGAGTTGAAGTCTCCCAAAATCAAACGTGGCGAGGGAAGAAGTTCTATTAAATCAAAGAGCAGCCGTTGCCCAACCTGTGCTCTGGGGGGAATATATATTGAGGCAATACAAAGCTCTTTACCTTGTATTGTCATTTGACATGCGACAACTTCGATGCCTGGAATCGAGGGGAGGTTAATACGATAGAAAGAATAGCACTTTTTAATCCCTAAAAGTACTCCTCCATATGGGGTGTCTCGATCAAGGCGAATAATATTAAAATCATGGAAGTTGAGATCAATATTTGAAGTAAGCCAAGTTTCACAAAGGGAAAATGCATCGCATTTGTTTTTATTTATCAAAACTTTAAACGAATCAATTTTTGGTATAATACTTCTACAATTCCACTGTAAGACAGAGATAGAATCCTTCATATACGCAGTTGAATTAGGCATCGAAGGATACAATCGCTGCAAGGAGAGGCCATTGGGCAGTCAACTGCTTCAAAAATGATCTAACTGTTGGGAGGAATGCTGTAAGAAAAATTTTAATTGGATCGGGTACATTGAAAGTTTCAAAAATCCAGTCCACAATGTCAGAAAATTTCACTAATCCAGAGTTTGTTTCATCAACTGGGAGTGTAAAAGGAGCAACTGGGGTTTTAGATGTTCCTGGCAGTGCTGGGAACTCCTTCTGGGACTTTAAATTTGCCAGCCCAGGAGGAGTTTGCTTCGGTTTTTCCGCAGCACTGTTTGGTTTGTTTGTAACTTTCATTTCACTTTGAGAAATCTTAGGACCTTTTCTGGGAAGTTTAGGAGAGGAAATATTTTTCCTCTTTCTAGACACCCCAGGATTGGCGTAAGATGCTCCCGCTGGTGAATCGTCAGAATCGGTTTCCTCAGAGGGCAACAGATCGAAGGGGTTCGAAGTAACGGGAGAAGTGGTAACGGTCTTCTTCAGCATGTCAGCGTAGGAACGCTTTGAACGCTCTTTGAGAGACCGTTTTATTTTATCCCTGCGCTGCATGTACACCGCACATGTCGAGAGCTCATGCAGATTTTCTCCGCAGTGAATACACTTTTCAGCGTTAACACTGCAAGAATCTTCCGCATGAGACTCCCCACACTTGCCACAACGTGCCTTATTGCAGCAGTAGGCGGCTGTATGGCCTAACTGCTTGCAATTCAGGCAGTTCATGACGCGGGGCACGTAGAGCCTCACAGGGAGACGAACCCGGTGGATCGAGACGTGGCTTGGTAGTGCAGACCCGGCGAACGTAACTCGAAACGAGTCTGACGGAGTGTATACTGTTTTGCCACCGATGATCGATGCTGACCGCAATTGCTTGCAGTCGAGCACCTTTACTTCGGGACACGTTTTGTTCTTAAAGCACCCTTTGGCACTTTGCAGTATACACTCGACGGACAGACTCGAATCGGTTATGACACCGTCGATCTCCACGTCTCGTGCGGGTATGTAAACGCGATACTCGCGTGTGAAGAGCTCAGAGCAAGCTATATCGTTGGCCTCTTTCAGGTTACCGACCACGACACGGAGCTTGTTAGGCCGGACCTTGGAAATTTCGGTCACGCCCTTGTACTCCTTCGTCAGGTCTTTAGAAATCTGCAAGAGGTTCAACTGTTTCGATTTCGGTCCCGCCTTTGGCCGAAAATAGACAGTATAGCTGCCCTGGGCTCCGTCTGGGTAAAGCCTGGGGCGAGGGGGGACTGAAGAATGAACAGGGGAGGGGGTAACAGAAGGGTCAGGGTCAGAGGGGTTCGGGGATGGTGGCGCGGGAGGCGAGGGATCTACATCCATCGCGCTATGTTTAGCGCACTAGCGCTGACAAGAACACGTACCTTTTTATTTCTCCCTTCCAGTAAGGTTGGTTGTCCGATCGTTCGAAGTAGCAGCCGTTACAGCCAGCAGCACCAATACAGCAGCACCAAACAGCCACCAGCAGCGAGCCAGGTGTGAGATCACTCCACACAGCGATACGACTCGCTGACACTGATGGCTTCTTCTTTTTCCTCGTTTGTGTCTCGTCCACTGCTGTAGCACAATCCAGCCAGCAGCCAAATCGGCTTACGCACCAGCTGGCAGTCACGATGCGAAACAGTTGCACAAAGGAACGACCTTGAACCCGGATTTATTTCACTCGACCAGGCAAACAATGCCAACACTTGTTCACACGTCTTTTGTTTTATACTCTATCGGACCGATCACCAAACACGTCCAGTACTGATGCGTGTTCGGCACAGAATGATTTTTTTCATTTGAAAACTATGGATTTATCTCTCTTCCTTTTCTTCTCCTTTATTCTTTATTACTTCATTGCATTTTCGTCGCTAGTTTGTTTCACATTGTTTTATTCGACGGTAATGTTAAATTGAAAATAACCTTATTTCAATTTTATCGCCATCATGGAATGAATATGAAAATGAAAATGAATGAACAGCAAAAAAAACATCCGTAGTAAAAACTTATTTAAAAGATATAAAATCTACCTGGCCACATTTCTGACAAAAAAAAATCACAGGAAGGTTGTATGCAAAGCCACGACCGCAAGGTTGAAGTAGAATACTTTTACAAGAAAGATAACCCGGCTGCTTGCGTGTCAGTCATTTTTTCTAGTAAATAAACGTTGACCGTTCATTGCCAGTATTGTAATTTTTCTTTGTTTGATATTTTGAATGAAGTTTATTGAATATTTTTAAATTTTGTGCAAATGAGAAGTTAAAGTGCTGCCGAATTGTAATATGCACATTTAATACAACATCATTAAACGGAACGGAACAAAGGGTACGGTTTTGCAGAACGCGAATGACGGCGCGATGCGATTCGCCTTTTCGTGGTGTTGAAATGTACAGCTCTTTTTAAGGCGAAATAGAGCTATACATTTCAACACATTTCGTTTTGTCGAATCGCATCGCGCCGTTATTTGCGTTCTGCATGACCGTAGCCAAACACTAAGCGACGCAAACACGTAATAATAGTCAGAGTATGCATGTAGATGAAGATAATTAACTTTGGATTATAGCGCAAATCGAGAAAATATTAACTCTTCAAATATTCATTTTTGTTCTTTAAATTTCAGTTGTTCAATTTAATATCCGATGAAATGTCTGTTTATTATCTGATGAAGGCTCTTATATAGGCCAAATGATGCATTCCCAATTTACTAGGTCCATAACTCTGCCGACCGTGCTTGGGAAAGCAGTTGTATAACGACCAATCAGAGGTCGAATTTTGTGTTTTGACAAGGCTTAAGAATTTTCAATAGTACAATAGTTCGAATAATAAAATTGCAATTTCATGCATTTGGTAGGAATCTTAGAAGATTTTCTAATCGATTGCTGCAAAAACGAAGGCAATCCATCGAAAACTAACTGATTTATTGGCATTTGAAATTGGACATATTTCTCACTTTTTTCAGTTTTAGATTTTCATTTCACATCCCTATGTAGCCGAACTTCCTGAGAGAAGTATTCTACTTCAAAAAAATGTTTTTTGTGGATTCCTTGGTTAATTTTTTTTCGAAAATCATCTATCAGTGTTTTTCAGACATTTCCGTATGTGAATTAAGGGGAAAAAATGAGATTTTAAACAAAAAATGCATTATTTTGTAAAAACGAGGGAACCCACATAGCGGAGGGTAACCCAATCGACACCAAAGTTGGGATTTTTCCAAAGTTAAGCTGGATGAATAATTTCTCCTACTATGAGTCAAATCCGTGATGGTCACGTCCTTCTTTTTTCTGATAGGTTTAATTTTGCAATTCTCTTAGTTCTAATTTTTATGTTTCTATCTTCGTTTCATGCCTACAAATGAAATTTTTATTTGCTCATATTTAGATTTTATTAAATTTTTTAAATTTTGTTTTGTAGCTAAACATTTTTATATTAAATTTATTTTTTTACCACTAGCTGTCCCGGCAAACTTCATTATTTTCTCTTTGCTCAAAAAATGGAAGATATCACACATTCTAAATTGATTTCATTTACATTCCAAGATTTACCTTCTGATTTTTTCACAGTCTGTTAATGCATAGAATTGGACATTGGATATGTTCAAATTACAAAGAAAATTCGTTTAAAATGATTGGTTTTATCGGGATAAGAACATCTTTGCCTTTCAGCATTTGTACATCACCTCGATTCTATAAGTACCCATATTAGATGACAGTCGGCCATTTGCAGCTGATTTCCAGAAAATGAAGTCGTCAACTAGGATTTCAAAATTGTGTGTGGAGTCAATTAATGGCTTCTGACCATCAGTCTGATACCAGAAATACTTATTTCGAAAGGTATTCAGTCACTTTCGGTTGTTTTCTAGACACCGAAGTCGTCATTTTGAATCCCACAATGAAATGTGAAGTAATCAATCATTTTGGGTTGTAATCGGTCTTTTTGAGCTATTTTCCAGAAACCGAAAGCCACCATCTTAGAATTCAAAATGGTTTCTGAGGTCGATTTTTGGATTCTGTGCATCATCGCGATTACGGAAACGCCCATTTTGGATGGTATTTGGCCACTTTTGGCTATTTTCCAGAGACCGGATGTCGCCATCTTATAATTCAAAATGATTTTTAAGGTTGATTTTTGGTGTCTATGCATCGTCAAGATGACGACCTTATTGGGTGGTATTTGGTCACTTTCGGCTATTTTATGGAAAGTGGAAGTCGTCGTCTTAAAATTCAAAATATTTTCCGGGGTTGATTTTTTGCTTCTTTGCATCATTCTGGTTCCAAATATTTCCGTATTGCGTGGTATGGTAGTCGGTAATTTTGATTGGGTTTTGGGCCGTCTTGGAATTCAAAATAGTATCTGAAGTTGATTTTTGGCTTCTGTGCATCATCACGATTACGGAAATACCCATAATTGATGGTATTCGGTCACTTCCGGTTGTTTTCCTGCCCCCCCCCCCCCTTTTACAAAGTAGGGAAGGGACTCCCAAAAACCTTCAAATGCTAAATTTGGTTCCATTTGCTCGATTAGTTCTCGAGTTGTGCAGAAATTTGTGTTTCATAGTATGGTACCCCTCCCTTTCTGAAAAAAGGGGTGTCGAACCATCATGAAAGTATTTTTTATCCCCAAAAATCTTCTCATTCATAATTTAGTTACATTTGCTTGATTAGGTTTTGACTTGAGCAGAAATTTGTGTTTTATTTGTATGGGACCCCTTCCTTTCAGAAGAGGACGGGGCGTCGAAACACCATGAAAATATTTTTTGCCCCCAAAAATCTTCACTTGCCAAATTTTGTTCCATTTGCTTGATTAATTCTGGAGTCATGTAAAAATTTGTGTTTCATTTGTATGGAAGCTCTCTTTTCCAGGAAAGGGAGGGGTGTCGAACGACCATAGAAACATTTTTTACCCCCAAAAACCTCCATGTGCCAAATGTGGTTCCATTTACTTGATTAGTTTATGGGTTATGCAGAAATTTGTGTTTTATTTGTAAGGGAGCTACCACATACATAAGACATACGTAACACTCAGGAAGAAATCTTCCAAAAAAGTTGGTACAAAATGAACTACTCGAAAGTACCAACCTCTGTAAAAAAAACCTCTGTTTAAGTAGTTTATGGAGGTTGTGTACCTGCGCAGCTCTGCATTTGTCTCGTCCCCCCTCAAAAAATGCAGCATTGATTTTGTAAACAAATTTTTGACAGTTTCGTAAGGGATTTTGTTAAGGGCTCGAGTAGAACCGCTATGAAGAAAATGCATTCCGTTCATTTTCGTCGAGCAGTTCATACTGGTGTTGGTACCGGGTGATGTGGGGCAAAAAGTACCAAGAAAATCGCCAGTGTTACGTATGTCTAAGTATGTGGAGCTACGCTTCTAACTCTACTGCTCTTCTTTATCGAGTCTCGTTGCACATAGGAGTATTTGAGCCAAAAAGCTGGCCAAAAGTCAAAGTTGCTCTATTTTGGTAGTAATTGGATAGATTTATATCAAAAACGTGTTCTCTCAGGAAGTTCGGCTACATAGGGATGTAAAATGAAAATCTAAAACCGAAAAAAGTGAAAAATATGTCCAATTTCAAATGCTAATAAATCGGTTAGTATTCGATGGATTTCCTTCGTTCTTGCAGCAATAGATTGGAAAATCTTCTAAGATTCTTCCCAAATGCAGATAATTGTAATTTTATTTTTCAAACTATTGTACTATTGAAAATAGTCAAGCCTTGTCAAAACGAAAGCTTCGGCCTCTGATTGGTCGTTATATGATTGCTTCCCAAGCACGGTCGACAGAATCATAGAACTTGCCATTTGAAATGCGCTATTTGGCCTATATAAGAGCCTGTTTCACCCGGAGGCGCTCATTATAATTCTAGACTGCAACAACAGCAGTCCTCCCTTAGCAGCAGCAGTGGATACAGCAGCAGTAGCAGTGCAGCGGACAACGGCCACAGCTGTGGTATGGCAACGGATAGCGGAGCGCGATAGCAGGACCAGGCGATGCAGGGCAGCGGATACCAATAGCAACGGAAGCGTCCACTACTGTGGCAACGGCGATAGCGCAGCGGTTGACGTTGGTCTCAGCATCAATATAAGCAGGGCCAGCTGATGCAGTGTGGCATTTTAGTGAAATGCTGTCTCTGAGCGATAGCAGGCACACTAGCAAATGCATGCAATGAAAAGAACGTTCTGGAAAACTTTTCAGTGTTTATTTTCCCCAAGGAATACTTTATTCGCACTGCCAGTGATACCGCAAAGATGTGATCGGTATCTTATCAAACATTGAATTGAACAACAAATTGTCCTTTTCAGGATGAAATAAAAACCTAATTGAAGAGTTAATATTTTCTCAATTCATTTTCAATTCAATTCAATTTACACTTAGGCGTCGTACACAAATTACGTAATGCTAAAAATCTAAATTTCAGACCCCCTCCCTCCTATGTAACGATAGGTAACGTTCGACATGACTCCCCCCTCCTAAAATTACGTAACGCTGATCAGCCTGACCCCCCTCCGAAATTTTAAATTTCGAGCAAACATCACAGTTACGTAACTGTCTCTACTACCCCCCCCCCCCTCCCCCCTACGTAACAATAAGTAACGCAGACCCAATCCCCCTCCCCCCCCCCCCTTCATGCGTTACGTAATTTGTGTACGACGCCTTACAATAAATTTGGAACACATATATTTGGCTTCATCTCCGTGTCTCAGAACGTACTGAATTATCTTTTCCTTCAGTCATGAGCACAACATCCGAAAAGCTTTCATTATCAGCATAAAAATTATCTTCACATAATCAAAATTCAAAAATTATCAAGTCCAAATCATAACAAGCAACTATATTATTGAGAATGGTCAATCCTTGTCGAATGCGAAATTTGTCTGATCTGATTAGCCGTTAATATGATTGCTTCCCAAGCACGGTCGACAGAATCATAGACCTTGCCATTTTAAATTAGCTATTTGTCTGTATAAGAGTAAGGCTACTGACATACTGAGGCGTCTAATGAAGCGAAGCGTTGAGCGTTTGAGAAGCGGAATAAACAGAAGCGTTGAGTGAAGCCTCCTATGACATACTGGAGCGAGCGTCGCAAATGCGTTGTGTTGTCATATTACTAGTTTCCAGTAGCGGTTTTGTTTGAAGGAAATATGAATTCGTCCAATGAAGATTTTTTGCTTCTTCAAGCACGGTAAATTACGTTTTTAGTAAACATAGAGATTTTTTTTATGAAATAAAATAATATTACTAAAGTGAGTTGCGCTACAGACGTAGTAAAAAATATAAGAAATTATTCTAAATTTTAAACCCGTTGACCCCGAGCAACGTTCAACTAGTTTATAACATCTGTTAGGATTTGAATAACCCATGTGAGCACAGCTAGTTACTCAGCGGCTTGCATTTTCGCGACCAAAGAAGTTCAGCATGCTAGATTTCTGGCCATTCAAATCAAAACTCAACAATATCAATCAATAATATCAGTGCTATTTTCTCGACGACCTGAAAAATTTTCCCGATAGTATTTTCTATCCTGCTTTTTTTTCTTTTTTAAGATTTAAGACCAAAACAAAGCAAATATTAAGTACCTGCTACTTGGCGATATCAGGTTTAGTCTAAACATGGATTTACTGCACCAACATTTTCTAAACATTTTAACATTTTCTAAACGAAAATGTATTTTATTTGCTTTTTTTCAATTACCAAACCCCAACAAAGCAAATATAAAGCAACTGGCGATAAAAGATTTAGTCTGAATATGGTATTACCGCGTACATATACGCGCGTCAAAACACTACTCGTTCTGTTTCGCCGCCTCTATCGACGCGTCTTTGCCGCTCCTGTATGACCGGTTTGAGCGTTTCATACAGACGTTCGAAGAAGTAACTTTAACGCTTTTGCGACGCTTTTTGCTTTGCTTCATTTGACGCCTCAGTATGTCATTAGCCAAAGAATGGGAATGATCGACTGAAATGGCTATCGATCGTTATCGATGTTTTCCTACTACTATCGATAGGTTTTTCATCCCTATATAAGAGCCTGTTTCAGTCGAAGCTGCTCATAATAGTTCTAGACAGCGACAACATCAGTCTCTTAGCAGCAGCAGTAGCAGTTCAGCGGATACCAGGCGGATAGCGACCACAGCTGTGGCATGGCAATGGATAGTGCACTAGTTGCCGCGGATCTCAGCATCGATAGCAGCTGGGCCAACTGATTTAGGGACAGCGGATACCAAAAGCAGCGTATAGCGGCTAAAACATTAGCATGGCTACGGATAGCGTAGCAGTTGCAGCGGGTTTAGCATCGATAGCAGCTGATGCAGTGAGGCACTTCAGTGAAATGCAGTCTCTGTGCGATAGCGGGCACTGGTAAATGCATTCAATGAAAAATTGACTCGATTTGACAACACATGAGCCGTCTATTTTGAGTGTTAAATCAGCTTTTCACTGTTTATTTTATCACAAGGAATACTCTATTCGCACTGCCAGTGATAACGCCAAGATGTGATCGGTAGCTTATCCGATATTGAATTGAACAACAAATTAAAAATTGACTGACACGCAAGCAGCCGGGTTTTCTTGTAAAAGTATTCTACTTCATTCTTGCGGTCGTGGCTTTGCACACAACCCTCCTGTGATTTGGAGGTTTTGGGGTGACAGGAGGGTTGTATGCAAAGCCACGACCGCAAGGTTGAAGTAGAATACTTTTACAAGAGAGTTAACCCGGCTGCTTGCGTGTCAGTCATTTTTTCTAGTAAATAAATGTTGACCGCTCATTGGCAGTATTGAAAATTCTGTGCAAATGAAGTTGAAGTACCAGTCAATTTCAGTTTGCACATATAAATACGACCTCACTGAACAGGAAAAGTACAAACCCTTTGCGGCGCAAACAAGTTTCAACAGTCACAGTATATGTACATGTGAATTGAAATTAAAATAATTAACTTTTGGTTAAAGCTCAGAACGAAAAAAATTTAAATCTTCAATTCATTTGTTTGGTTGTCCTAAAAAGGACAGTTTGTTGTTGAAAAAAAAAAATCGGATATGACGCTGATTGCATCTTTGTGTTACGCCGATAGCGGGAGTGGTGAACTTGCGTATGACGAAGGCATCGTATAACCTGTTTTATTGAATGGGAGAAAGAGGAATATTGTAGTATTTTGTAAACATTTAATTCAAACAATATTACCAAATCGTAATCAGGCACTCTGATAAAGTTAAAGGCTGTTTTCACACTGAAAATCAGACAGCCAGCAGAAGTTTTGATTGCCAAAATCCAGAATGCTTGTGTAGTTGCCGAAATAAGGCAGAGCTTCACCGGAGGAAGGCCGAAACCCTCAACCGGCAAGGATGCTCCGATAGCAGGAAAATAGTGGTTTCGCATTCAGGAACGGCATCGTAGTTTGGAATTCTATTCTATTCACCCGGCCGTAGGTTAATGTACAGCTCTACTTACGGCTGTACATTAACGTACGGCCGGGCGAATCGGTTCGCGCCGCGTTTCGCGTTTAGCCTGGCAGAGGCCTAATGCGCACGGCCAACACAATAGAAAGGTGTTTTCACATTGAAAATTAGACACGGCTTTACTGGAGTAAGTGTTGGCAAATGCATCCACCGCTAATACCGCCGCTATCGTACGAAAGCGCGTCGTTTCATGTGGGGAATAATATCAACAACGGAAAATGACGCGCGTCTATGCACACCCGAACTGTTTCGCTGTGCCGTTTCCATTTACTTCCTTATAACGTCGGCCTAATGGAAATACCGGCTGCACCTACCGCTAAGGCTGTTACCATACTGCTACTGGTACCCAAAGTTATTAACTCTTCAAATTAAGTGTTTTATTTGTCCTCAAAAGAACAATTGTTCAATTCCATATCGGATATAATGCAATCGCATCTCTGTAATATTACCGACAGTAAAATTTTTCTGAACAAAATAATCCAACTTTTCCATTAGAGGAAGTGCCGGCTGATGTACGACAAAAATTTCGCCCGATCGCTCGCGTTGGTGTTTAGCCTGGCAGAGGCCTGAGACGTGGTGACCAACCACAGGGCAAGTGATTTGTTTGATTTGAAGGCAGCCACAGGCACAACCCACTGCTATCCTCTGTTACAGCTGAGTGCTGATATCTGCTGCGGTTCGGTTCTGATCGCAACCTTTGAGCTGCTCTAACAGTGGGGGAATTAAGATACACGGACAACATGCACTGTGGAAGCTAATTCACATTCAGTAAATTAGACGGGCGCGACAGATTTAAATTGCTAGGATCCAACACAGAACGCTTGCTTGCGTTGTCAAAAATTATTACCTTTCAATAACTTGTTTATTTGCCTTGAAAAAGGCAATTTGATGTTCAAAATTTGATTTCCTAATGGCAATCTTCATACTGCCCCAACACGGGGGGAATAATGGCAGTCTGGCGACACACGCTGAGAAAAACCGCGCTGCTCCTGAGACGTGGTGACCAACCACAGGGCTAGTGCTGCTGTTAAGGAAGGACGACTGCTGTTGTCGCTGTCTAGAACTATTATGAGCGGCTTCGGCTTAAACAGGCTCTTAAATAAGCCAAATAGCATGTTTTCAATTGCAAGGTATATGATTCTGTCGACCGTGCTTGGGAAGCAATTATATAACGACCAATCAGAGGTCGAATTTTTCGTTTTGACAAGGCTTGACTATTTTCAATAGTACAATAGTGTGAATAATAAAATTAGAATTATCTTCTTTTGGGAAGAATCTTAAAAGATTTTCCAATCTATTGCTGCAAGAACAAAGGAAATCCATTGAATACTAACCGATTTATTAGCATTTGAAATTGGACATATTTTTATCTTTTTTTCGGTTTTAGATTTTCATTTCACATCCCTATGTAGTCGAACTTCCTGAGAGAAGTATTCTACTTCAAAACGTGTTATTTTCGTATAATCAACACAAAAAGGTGACATCCATCCAAAACGTCACCCAATATATAAAATATTACTTTAAATTCGCTTACTCCATTTTTTAGTGTCTTTCTACACATGATATAAAACAAAGATTTAGAAATTTGCATATGAAACTTTATTTAATAAAATTTCAATAAAATAAAAACGAGGAACCCGGAGGAAGATTTTTCTTTTCGTATATTTTCAGAAGTCTTTGACCTTTTTGTCAATGAATAAAGCTTCGACGGGACTTGCGCGGAGGGTTACTAAATCATATAATTAATTTCACAATATTATGGATTTTTCGCGGTCGGTTTTCACAATCACTTATTTCGTAAACAATCCATGATTATTTTATGCATTCCACGTTTTAAATATTGCAAAACATTTTACGTATCTTGTGGATCATGTCCTGTTAGAAAGAAAAACTACTTGACAAAATTTTTCAATTTTTTACGCCACCCGAGCAGTAGCACGTATTTTTTCAAACTGACCAATTTACTGTGGAATAACTTTGAAATATAACAGTTTGGTTTATGTGATAAGACACCAATGGGTTCTGGGATAGCATGAGGGTATGTTTCAACTGAAATCAATTAAAAATAATGGAAATCGTGTATTTTGTATCTCGGACTTTTGGCCAACTTTTTGGGTCAAATACTCCTATGTGCGTTGGTTACCCTGCCACGAATCGGTAATTTTAAATTATAAATTTATTCAACTGTGTGCTCTGGGTTAAAACGGAAGGTTGAAGTCGAACCTGAAAATAAAGGTCAAGTATTCGCTTGTCAAAGCGGACTCTGTAACCTTGAGGCTACGAGCTTCCCGTTCCAATTTTGTATGGAACCGCGTTAAAAAAGACTAAATTTAGTTGAAAAAATATACAGAAAACCGGCCTTAAAGTTTAAACTTTGTTTGAATATGTTAGTGATCAGTCTAAAGATTAGAATGTAAACATTTTTAATTTTCAGTATCAAAACCAAACATTTTGATTTTTTTTGACAGATAGATCATTATTCATGGCCTAAAACGGAACACGTGACTGGAATGAGATCGATATCTCGTACCGTTTTTAAATAATAGGGAAAAGCAACTCAGGATAATGCTCGTATGTATGTTAGTATGCTTGTGAAATACGTATACGTATTTCGAGAAAACAGTTGAGTAGCTGCTAGTTAAAACTTTAAAAACAGCTAAGTAAAATGTTAAAATATATACCACTTACCTGCCCACACTAACCTCTATATAAGGTGCTGGAACAAAGTAAGTTTTGCAGCAGATAAACACAATGAACATAACCGTTTTGTCAATGTTAAATGTTCATCTAATAAATCAGATGCAGTGCCCCCTGTCCCTGAACCTGACAGCCACACGTAGCATATTTCCTGTAACCGTTTGAGTAGTGCCCAGCAAGCTACTGTTTTGTTGTTGGCTGAATGTTATTTGTGTCCGAGTTTCTGTGTATTATGTAACGAAATAAATTTCAAATATACCCTGATGAAGGTTCCAACTCACCGGATCGAAACGTTGACGATGACCCATTAATGATCAGTACTGTTTTTTATTGAGATTGATACTGCTAAGCCGAAACAAAATCAAACATTGTTATTGTGGGCTCCAACAGAGAACGGACGAAATGCGATACAAAACAACGATGTTAATTTTCGAGCGATTTATGCTAACAGACGGATGTTACAAATTTTGTTTTCTCTCCATATAATATCTTCCAAACAATAAGAACGATAATATGCATTGTATCAAAGTGGAGAGAATAGAAGTTTGACTTCTCTTTGCGCTTATTTTGCTGATCTGTATATATGTTTTCGAAAAAATGCTGAACTGCAACCCATAATTAAACCCCATAATTAAACATACAAAAATCCCAGACAGATAACATACTTTAGCAATTCAATTCGTAAAAACTGACATTTGGTTTTTAATGTTGGATTGTGAATTGTTATCTGAAGACGATCCGAACCCGTTCTTATTCATTGACAATTTTGTTAGGTTGAAAAACACTCGAAAGATAATACAAATAAAACGTTTCTTGGGTGGCATTTGTTTAAACAAATCGCTGTTTATATGCCTTTTTAGTGCAAGTAAATATAATAAAATTTGTTCACATTGCATTTATTTTTAAATGTATTGAAAATGTGTAATCAACTGCCGGTTTTATTTTAGGCTTAATTAGTTCAACGTGCCAAATATAATTAAAAGCTTCCTCCAAGCTGAATTGTTAAATTTCGGTTAAAAGGCATCTATGCTATGACAAGCTAAGGAGAAAATACACATAAATTGAATCGAGTCGTTTTATCAGTTCGCATTAAAACGTGAACATTTCTGTTTAATCTCTCACTGCGAACAACATCGTGTATGAAGTATCCACTAATCTTTATTACCCGTCTGGCGTCGATCGGCAGTAAACGCAGAAAAGGAAAGATCTTTTTTAATTAACGCCACACGGCGTGGCGTGGTGCCTTTCGCCTACGCCATTTGTCTAATGCAGTAAGCACGGCTTTGTCCACGAGTCCTCGCCAGTTATAGTGCCACTCACATTGGATGGAGGTTACTTTGCGCCTAAAGTTTCCGGACCGGTTCTTCGTTAGTCTACCAATTAAAGCCAATTGTCCAATAGTTGTAGAAAGATGGACTTACAAACATTATCTTGCTAACGATTACTTTCCAATTTGAAAGTTCCAACTAAACTGTGTACAATCTAATTGATATAAAGTAATTGAAAACCTGATAAATGAATCGTAAAAACGATCTATGTCTGTTGCTAACAAGTTTCATACCGCCGCCGACAGAAACTTAATTGAAAAAAAAAAAAAAAAAAACAGTAAAACAGAAATCTTAGCTCACCGCCTTACACGCACATTCCGATGTAGGTCAATGTTCTACATGCACGCAGAGGCTGTACCGGGGCGGTTTTCAAAAGCGATCGGCATTTAATCGAGTAGAGTACTGCAAGCCTCCGCGCTAGACTATCGACTGCTCATACCGACCTTGAAAAAAGTTGGTGAGCAATTTAAGCTCGTCTGGAGAGAAAAAAATACAACCGAAATAAAATAGAAACCTGTACAAACTCTAGCGCGTGTTTGTGGCATGTTGTATTACATGCATGGATCGCTACGAACAAACGAATGGTTGCTCACCTCTAGCTTGGTAGCAGATCGGGAGGAGAAGTTGAGTGTATGGTAGCCAAGATTTGCCTAAGCTTAGTTTAGGCCAATGACCGACTTCCGCTCAATGACCCATACCAAACACAGCTTGGTTCAATAATGAGGTTAAACTAATTTTTCAGCTAGACTCACCAAAAAAATTTTTCCTAAAAAGGTTGGATGACGTTAAGGATTTGTTCTTTCTGATCGCGTCATTCTGAGGTAATATATAAGAATAATATTGACTAAAAACGCCAATAACCTGACACCATAAAAAATCGAACGCCTGATTTAGTCCGAATCCACCTTGCCTTATGGCAGTATACTTTATTACACTCCGGCGAAGCATTCACATAAACCACTGTAGTTATTGCAGACGATCGAACAAGTGACCGATTCCTGCCTGTCAGGTTTTGCCAGCGCAAGACAGATAACCTTATTCAGCCAATCGATATGTCATCTTTATTTCAAACCATTTACATACACTATATAGGTAAAAGTTCAGTCGGACAGTGCGAATGAAGTTGTTTGCCTTCTCATTCAGCAGTACCAACTTCAGAGGCATAAATCTTCATTAAGTACCATTGAGCCATTACTGAAGTGATTGAACAACGATCAACATTCGCAATGCACAGAATATTACGAGAACTAACCGAAATAAATCCAATCTTCGCCCGTAGCTCACAAAAATAAACGAAAACCGAAACGTGACCGGGAGGCAATAAATAAAGAGTTGCCAACCTTTACGAGTTCCGTCATTGCCGAACGATAGTCGTAATATTATCCGATTGTTGTGGTTTAGTATTTTTACGATCCAATAATAGCTGCCGGGCTATCTTACTGCACAGGAATCGTAATAAAGTCGTCACGTGCACCGCCTTCGGACGGCTCAAATGCTAGTAGAAATGTTGTTTTGGAGTAATAATAAAAATTATTAATGTTGAAGAGGAGTTTCTGTCCTTCGTCAACATAGTTGTCGATTCCGGTTTGCCAAGGATAATAGTTGCCAATTTATATCAGGATTTTTCTCTCTTTGCGAGTCATAAACTGTTTCTAAAACGCAGTTTTCGTAAATCCTAGCGAGTCTTACGCTGTATTGAAAAATAACTTGGAGCTAACAAACAGTTGAAAATTACAGTTAAAATTTCAAAAATAGTTCACAAAAAACAAGAATGTTTAAATGTATATTATTAATATTCAACATCATACGATGAATCTCAGAGCTCCATGTTTTCACCACGAGTTAATAATTTCAAAAAAAAAAACGGTTGCCGTTCTTCCCAGAAAATTCCGAATGAATTTTGAATTGCATGTTCGTATCTTCTATAAGATCATATTTCTCATGTTTTAAGTAACAGTTTTCATGAACCGTTGACGTAAACGTTATTGTTATTCCAAAAATGGTACTTTTCCAAGCACCGAAAACAATAACTAGCGATGTAAACAAGTACATTTATATCAGTTTAGCATTGAGTGGCCGTACAAAGCAATACCAAAACACTCATTATTTACCGTTTTGTAATCATTACACATTGAATTTGACGGTTCCAATTACCTACAAGCACCACTTGTAGTCATTTACTGGAAGTCTCGCTCTCTTGTTTCGCCAATCGGATAATTCGGATCTAGATCACGGCAACTACGACAATCGAATGTTTACGACATCTCGTCCAACAAGAAGCTTTAAACTGGGTAATAAAGATCACATTTAAATTTGTGTTCTCCAGTAGAATGAAGAACCAACAACCTGTTTTTGGCTCACAGCAGCACGGCTAACCTTACTATCACTTATACCGCGGCTACTGTGAACAGACACTTCGTATGTCTTGCTCTCTTACTTGTTGAACGAGCATAATATTTACTCGAAGTATTTTGGGAGCAATCTTGATTCAATATTAACAATTTACACCCACAAGGAACGGGTTCAGGAGGCCGGCAGTGTATTATCGACTGGAGGCAAATAGAGTTTCAACTCGCGGTGTGTAGAATTGATTGGACTCAATTATCTCCCGCGGTGCTACTGTTTTATTTTCTTCCTTCCGATGATAATTATTCAACTGAATTTGATGGTATTTAGTTTAGCGGCAAAACTGAAATTGGATATCTTTGGGACGCCAATTTCTGCGATTGTGTAATTTGATATGGTCGTTTTTCTACTTTATTAGCCCATCACTCATCGAACGCATGTTCACTGCTGCTGGTCTGTTGGGATGTATTTTCTACGGTACAAACAGATTTGTTTGACGTCAAACCAGTGATATATGCGGCCACAGATCAGTTCAATTTAGATTCAACTGAACAACAATGCACAACCGGCGGATTCCTTTTCGTTCCCACGTAGCGTCTTTCGTTTCGCTGGACGGACTGGAAACGGTAATTTATCTATTTAACATGATCCATACGGTTGATTGTGTTTCGTTTCTTATTTCGCCAAGTTCAAACTGTACGCGATCTCCCCGATTTATACGCGCCGTGTGACTAGCGGAGCACATGGACCTCCGCTCGGAACGGCAGTGGTGGCCATCGGTAAGCCATCGGATCCGGAACACAACGAGGAGACCGGGTGACCTCATCAACTGTAATTCAGCTCAACTATTATTTATACCCAGTGCAACTAGGTATTGGATGCAGCCGCTTAGAACAAAAAGTTGGGATGAATATCGCAACGCCAAGCTTACCAACTAGGGTAATGTACAATGATTGGGCCAATTTTGTCTATTTTTTATTTTGTGATAGATGTGATATGAAACCTGAAACATGAACCCATTTTTCTTGTTTGCGGAAAACATCTTCGTTGCAATATTCGACGAAATTTTTTTTTTTTTGATATGCAATTTTTACATCAGCACAACGTTCTATTTTAGTAAGATATCACGCTCTAAAAAGTGTAACGAAAAAGTACCTAATGGATTTCCAACCCCAACATCGTATTCGAAAATTGAAGTGTTTTCCAGTCTTGTTAAACCATAATCGTCATTTTTAATATGCTTATTTCTCTCACGTAGGCATCAAATATAGGTATGTATATAATAGTTGCCAGCAAATTAGTCCTGCAATAAAGCAAAATTTCTGAAAAAAATATCAGTGATACAATGGAGAATTTGCTCGTCTATTCAATGTATACGGTTCCATCTGCTATGCTCGCAGTATACATGATGTAAAAGCATATTCGTATTGTTTAGATTTTATCAGTTAGAGTCTTTTTACTGACCCATATACATGTGTATGGCATTCGCAGCAAACTATATTTGCTAGCGTTTATACTAGGGCGCCGAAAGGAAATCGACCTTTCGGATTTCAATTAACTCAAAAGCCTCTATGCAAAAATTATTTGTTATATTTTTCTGTTGCCGGAGAGCTTTCGAGCGCTCATTCATTTACTCATTCAAAAATAGTATTTTACAATTCGTTCGGCATGCTTTTAAGGGAGGATGTGAAATGAAAGTTTGAAATCGAAACATGAAAAAAAAAATTGTACAATTTCAAATGCTAATAACTCGGTTATTTTTCAAGGAATTTTCTTCGTTTTAGCAGTAATTTATTGGAAAATTGGTGACGCATCCATAGAAAATGTTGAGAATGGAAATTTTATGACCTTACCTATTGTACAATATCGAAGTCAAATACTATCCAATACGGTACCATGAAAGGGGGTGCAATTGATGATGTTTTATAGTATTTTCCAATTAACTCGCTTTATATAGATTTTTTTTTTAAAAAGTATATATATTCAATACAGAGGAGTTTCTTTCGGCTTCTCAGTCTTTAAAATGTGAAAAGAAAACGATATTTTTCTCTTACACCGACGTTTCGAATAATATATATTCTTTATCAAGGCTCTACAAGTAAATTAAGATCAAAACGATTTTTAGAAACAAATACATAAATTATGCACATAACATCATTACCGAGAGGACCATTTTCCTGTGAAGTGGTTCTTCGGCTAGAGCATTAATTGTCAAAACAGAAAGTAATCATCCTAACAGAACATCCAAAAATACATTAAATTAGCTAAACACGATATCAAATACAATTTATACTTCTTACATTATGCAAATTAAAAAAAAAAAAAACAAATTAAAAACTGTACACTTTAACGAAGCGGAACTCGTAGCACTCTCAATCATACTAAACCATTTTTTCCGTAACCAGCCACCTTGCATGCAAACTCTATTGCGCACAAGTTATGCTGTGTGACACTCGGTGGAAGCTGTCAGCGACCGTTGACGTTTGCTGTTGTTTATTTCTGTACTCCGCTTGACGTGTTGCATGATTGCTGTATATGTTGTGCCTAAGCCTTCAACATCACTGCGTTTGTTTACCGTATGATCGTTCGTGATAATGTGGCACATTTCCAACACGTTCAACGCTGTTTATCGCCTATGTTCATCCAGGATACACACCTCATTCAACTTGAATGAATGGTTCTCGTCGATGCTGTGTTGGAGTAAAGCAGTTTTTCCCTCAGGTGATGTATTTTGGCAATAGTAGATGGGCTGGTGGCATGTTCGTTTGAGCTCATCCAGTTTTTTAATGTTTGACCGGTGGTTGCTGATTCTTGTTTTGAGATGCTGTGTAGTGAGTCCAACATAGCACGCATCGCAGTTGGCACAGGGAATTTTGTAAATGACGTTGCTGCGATCTAATGTTGCGATCCGATCTTTGGTTCGCAATCTTTTTCGCAGCGATAAAGGATAGTGGTTGACCTTAAGATGTTCGTCTATGATGTCGTTGATCGCTTTTGGGGGGAGGTTTGTGCTTAGTTTTCGTACTCATGATAAAGTTGGCAACCACATTCATTTTCATATGCAACGGGTGACAAGAGAAAAAGTCCAGGAATCTACCCGAGGCCATGGGTTTGGAATACCATTCCGTTTTGATGGACTGGTCTGCTTTGCGGACTAGCACCATGTCGAGATATGGAATTCTACCTTCCTCTTCTCTTTCACACGTAAACTGTAACTAACAGTCGATAAAAAGTATAGTGGAAATAAGATGGCGCGTCCCCCCAGCTTTTATCAAGCGATTGACAACGAATTCGGAAGCACAACCCTCACGATACTAAAAGAGTGTGCAACAAGTAACATAAAATATGGCAATATGATAAGTCGAAAAAAGTTTCTCGTAAGATGTCGGAGGAGAGGTATATTCCCAAACCATATTAAAAACTCGTTCAAGTGTGTTTTCGCGTTGCTCGAGACCGAAAACCCATTCATAAACAAGTTAAATAGGAGCATCAACATGTTTAAGAAGTCACTCTTAAATATCTAAATCAGACAGACCTACTATACAATAAATAAGCTTCAGAACGAGCTCAAATCATTGAAAGGACGGATTGTACATATCCTGCCTGAACATATCGCACAGAGTTTTCTTCGGTTCCAGGATAATTTTTTGCAAACACATACCGAACACAGCACGAAAACCACTAAACGAAAATTTGACAACTTGCTCTCCGTTTCCGTGGATCGAAGCAATCCGCCAACCCCCAATGGTAACCCAGAAGCAGTTCACAACGCTACATCAACAACAATTCCACCAGAGACTGAGGTTTTGTTGAGCTTAGGACCGAAGTTCGCTTTGCCATATACCTCCGTCACTGACGTGCCAGTTTTCCATTTGATCGCGGATTTGGAAAATGTCCTTATTTCCTATCCGGATAAATCAGTGCGAGATCGTAATCGATGCAATGTCATCAATATGATTCAGAACTATCTGCACACGTTTGATTCAGCATCATACGATCCTCTGAACGCATTCTTACAACATGCCTGCAAAATAACAAAGCGCTTCGTCAAAGATAACCCAGACACGATTATTGTTCAGTCTGACAAGGGAAAACAAACCGTTATAATGTACGAGAATGATTACAACTCAAAAATGCTACACCTACTGTCTGATGAGAACACATACAAGCCCACTAAAACCAACCCCACATCAGGTTTTTCAAAAGCAAAACAACGATTTGGTAAATCAACTGCTAAACTTAGAGTTGATTGATTCAACAACAGCCTATCAGCTACGCACCTTGTCATCGCATTGCCCAAGAATATATGGACTACCGAAAGCACATAAGCAGGACCTACCGCTCCGGCCAGTCGTACCCAACATCGGAGGACCATCATACATGCTGTCTAAATATATTGGACGCATCGTGCGAGCATCGATTGAGTGTGAGTATAATGTAACAGACTCTTTCAGTTTCTGCGAGTACATTAATACGGTACGACTGCCACCAAGCTACATTCTTATTTCGTTGGATGTGGTATCTCTATTCACTTGCATACCCAGGAGTCTAGTAATACACACAATAATAACCAAATGGGATAGAATCAAACGACACACGAAAATCAACCTTGATTTTTTCATTGAAATTGTAAGTTTCTGCAGGGAATGTAGCTACTTCTCATTTCGTGGACAGTACTTCAAACAGATCTCTGGAACCGCCATGGGGAATCCCTTCTTGCCAACTGCAGCTGATTTAGTTATTGAATTATTGCTTGAAGAAGTGGTAGAACGGTTGAATTTCCCGCTCCCACTTTTGAAAAAATATGTAGATGACTTAGACCTTGCAGTGCCCGCAGACAAAGTCGAAGAAGTTCTAGATGTTTTTAATAGCTATGACAGCAACCTACAATTTACGTGTGAAAAAGAAGAGGAAGGTAGAATTCCATATCTCGACATGGTGCTAGTCCGCAAAGCAGACCAGTCCATCAAAACGGAATGGTATTCCAAACCCATGGCCTCGGGTAGATTCCTGGACTTTTTCTCTTGTCACCCGTTGCATATGAAAATGAATGTGGTTGCCAACTTTATCATGAGAGTACGAAAACTCAGCACAACCCCCCCCCCCCCCCCCCCCCCCAAAAGCGATCAACGACATTCATAGACGAACATCTTAAGGTCAACCACTATCCTTTATCGCTGCGAAATAGATTGCAGAACAGACTAATGAGGAAGAACGTACAAGATGCCCCAGCAGAAACATTGCCAACAACATACAAACCTATGCCATACATCGACAGATTAACGGCGCGCATAAAGAAATCACTGCGTATAGATTTCCCAGAAATTACCCTCGCTACACGTAATGAGCACACCATAAACCATTTGTTCACGAACACCAAAGATCGGATCGCAACATTAGATCGCAGCAACGTCATTTACAAAATTCCCTGTGCCAACTGCGATGCGTGCTATGTTGGACTCACTACACAGTATTTCAAAACAAGAATCAGCAACCACCGGTCAAACATTAAAAAACTGGATGAGCTCAAGTCAAACGAACATGCCACCAGCCCATCTACTATTGCCAAAATACATCACCTGAGGGAAAAACTGCTTTACTCCAACACAGCATCGACGAGAACCATTCATTCAAGTTGAATGAGGTGTGTATCCTGGATGAACATAGGCGAAAAACAGCGTTGAACGTGTTGGAAATGTGCCACATTATCACGAACGATCATACGGTAAACAAACGCAGTGATGTTGAAGGCTTAGGCACAACATATACAGCAATCATGCAACACGTCAAGCGGAGTACAGAAATAAACAACAGCAAACGTCAACGGTCGCTGACAGCTTCCACCGAGTGTCACATAGCATAACTTGTGCGCAATAGAGTTTGCATGCAAGGTTGCTGGTTACGGAAAAAATGGTTTAGTATGATTGAGAGTGCTACGAGTTCCGCTTCGTTAAAGTGTACAGTTTTTAATTTGTTTTTTTTATTTAATTTGCATAATGTAAGAAGTATAAATTGTATTTGATATCGTGTTCAGCTAATTTAATGTATTTTTGGATCTTCTGTTAGGATGATTACTTTCTGTTTTGACAATTAATGCTCTAGCCGAAGAACCACTTCACAGGAAAATGGTCCTCTCGGTAATGATGTTATGTGCATAATTTATGTATTTGTTTCTAAAAATCGTTTTGATCTTAATTTACTTGTAGAGCCTTGATAAAGAATATATATTATTCGAAACGTCGGTGTAAGAGAAAAATATCGTTTTCTTTTCACATTTTAAAGACTGTGAAGCCGGAAGAAACTCCTCTGAGTAAACTAACAGTCGAAAAAAAGTATAGTATATTCAATACAAGTACTGGTGTTTACTCATGAAAATCCCTATAGCTATTGATTCAATTTCTACCGTTCACTGTATGAAATAAATTTGAAAATTCGAAAAGGTACTATGAAATGAACCGGGGTGGAATTGGTCTTGAAATCCCTACATTCTATTGGAAATGTGCTATTATTTAATATGTTCATGATAAATGATGATTTCGGCAGTGTAAAATATCGATCACAGCTAAAAAAACGAAAATAACGTTATTTTAGGCTAAAATCTATTCATTTTGGCTAACGAGATGAAGACTTATTTTGCTCTCATTTGATCATCGATAGACCGACTCCAATTCGGTTTATTGCAAAAGGTGAAATACCAGGTCTGAAATTAAGTTTCTTGTAATTTCCAGCTAAATCATCAGTATTACATTAATGGTATGGAATGATCATTGTTGAAAATTAGAATTTTTGAACTTTTATCAAACTTTGCCCAGTTCTCCAAATTTCACCGTAATTTGCTTTTAATCCAGTTTACTTTAAGGTAGTAGTGTGTAGAAGCCACCACGTGGTCACCAAGTGGTACGAATTTTTAACGTCACTAGACTCGGGAATATTTAATGCGTTATCTATGAAAACACTATTTTATGTTTTAATCACCATAACAAACATGATGATATGTTTTCACAAGTGATGCATTATCTATTACCGAGTGGTAAGCATTTGAAAATTCGTAGTTGACCACGTGGTGGTTTGAAACCGGCCATTTATGGCTTCGACGCACTTCCACCTTAAGTGGTAATATCCACCAAACGCTCAAAAAAACAAGGCTTTTTTCTTGATTTTTTTAAAAGGACATTTGAGATGTAAGGTATATAAATAATATATCATTGGATTGAGCAACTCTTGCAGAGTAGAAAAAAAAAATTATTGCTATTTTTGTTACAACATGGGGGCGAGCAGTAGAAGTCGTGCCCAACTTCACCTATAACCAAAACAAAAATTTTCTCATTATCTACATATGTGTCGCTAGTGAAGTACACATGATTTTATTTCTAGAATTTTTCTTCGCAAAATGGCAACTGTTTGGATAAAAATTCTTTTTCGACAAAAAAATCGACTTTAATTGTTTATAACTTGTGTTGTTGTTAATCAATCGCTCAAATCGTGTGTACTTCACTAGATAATCTAATGAAGAAGCTACAGCTAAAATTTCAAGTCAATCGAATGTAAACTTTTTCAGTTCTACTGCTCGCCGATTTTAAAAACATGGTTCTGAGAAAAACGCGTTTAAAGTTTAAAAATGCTTTAAATCTTAAGAATCGCAATAATAAAGCCCCTAATATTTTTTTTACCATCAGTCAGCTATCCCTGCGCCGTAAAGTTGTCCTTCCTGGGTCTTATTTGCCTCTCCTTCCTTTTTTTGTCTGATATAAGGCTGCACCTAGACTATTTCGCGATGCTCAGCGACTTTGACGCGGTTGGCGTCCGATCCCACGTAAAATATCCGTGCTTGTGTGTGAGAGTTAACCCTTTTTGTTTTCAAGCTTTTTGCTCTATTATACCGAGCCTCTTTCTATCCTACCAATATCGCCAAATTACAATTCCCTTAACTGAGGCTACACCTAACGTTCCTCTCTGGCCAGGGTAATTCTAAGAGGGGCTTATTATGTCAAGAGGAAGGAGTCTTATCGAAACCTTGTTCCTCGTGCCATCATCGCCAATTACAATTCCCTGTAGAAGATAAATATTCCTGAGATCAGTTTTATTATAAGGACTTATTTTGTCAAGAGGAAGGAGTCTTATCGAAACCTTGTTCCTCCTACCAACACCGCGTCACAATCACAATTCCCTGAAGAGGCGACCAATGCTTCACTTCTGGCCAGTTTTATTATAAGTAGGACTTATATTTTGTCAAGAAGAAGGAGTCTTATCGAAACCTCATTCCTCCAGCCAAGACCGCGCCATAATTACAATTCCCTGAAGAGAACTATTATACGTTACTCAGAACAGTTTTATTACAAGAGGGACTTTTTTTTATTAGAATGAAAGTTAGCATGGGTACTATAGAAATTAGCTAGAAGAAAGAGTATGTTGTGGCGAGCCTGATAATTAACCCATGTTAAAGTCCTTTGACAACCAAATGGCCTGAATCTACTAAGATTCGAACCCATGACCACTCGCTTATCAAAGCGGACTCTGTAACCTTGCGGCTACGAAGCTCCCCCATATATATTTTTGTTATTTGGAAACTTGTATGATCAAATTTGACAGAGTTTTGGCTGAATTAGAGGATTTTCCCGAAAATATGCAAAACTACATTGGGCATGCAATGGTTAACTTTGACAGCTACGTGAATCTTGCAAAAGTTGTATCAATTTCACCCCATTCCACGGTACTTACGAAACCGGAATGATATTTCGAGGCCAGAAATGGCCTTTTTAATTCCAAAATGGCGACTTCCAGTTCCTGGGAATTGGCCTTGAATGCCCGACCACCCAATCTGGGTATTTCCGATATCGAGATAGTGCTCAGAGACTAGAAATAAACTCCAGACGCCATTTTTAAATTCAAGATGGTGTCACTTCCAGATATCCAGGGGCCGGAAGGGTCACTACATTACTCTTAGAGAGTTGTTTTATTATTGTTAAATAACACTATTGATACAAGAAAGTCTACCATAATGTCAGCGTCTATCATACGAATAAATACACTGGCCTACGAAAGTGAAAAAAAAAATTACCTCAAAGCTAAATCTGGAAACAAATGAAAGAGTATGGCCCCTATTACAGAAGACGAGGTCAGCAATTCGCCCCGCCTCCAGTCACTGACGAGGCGAGCAAATGTTGTATTATTTATGACAACTGAGTCACGAAGGAGTCGAGCAGTTTCGAAGACGAGTTACTCGTTCAATGTCCAACCGAGTTGTCATCTGAAATACAAATATTGGTCAGACGAGTAACTCGCCGCCCGCCTCGTCCCGCCTGTAGCAGCGACCCCGGCGAGCAATTATTCTCCGGTCTTTTGACATTCTTCCGAGTTGGTTAAGGGCACCAAAATTCATGGCAATGGTTAACAAGCATGGCATTTGTCCACGGTGGGGGGGGGGGGGTAGAAATCGTTAAAAATCTGTCCACGTGGTATGTGGACGGCCCCTAACAAATGAGACATCCAATTCACAAAATATTTTTCTTTTTCAATTTTTGTGTAATATTTTCACCTTCGCGGCTAAATTCAAAACTAAGTCAGACATTTAAATTGTAACTCCAACGCTAATAATTTCGTTCTGCTATATTCCACTCCTGGTCCAGTGTGCAGTGCTAAGACTTCGACGTTGCGTGGATTTAGTTCGTCGTTGATGATCCTATCGCAGCTCGGAAATCCCAACGACTTACAGTTCCATGCTCCCAATTTCCAGCTCAAAGCGCGTTTTCGTCACTATTGTCTTTGCCAATTGTTCCGGGTCGTTTGTTCTCTTTGATCGTTCGTAGCTTTTTATTACCATCAAAGAAGTCATACCTTCTTGGGGTGGAATGCAAAGTCTGGGTGTGAATGATACCCATAGTGATGGAACGAACTGACAGTGCATATAAATTAACGCGAAGTACACCACAATACACTAAAGTTGCTTTTTACGCGGGGAATACGTGCCGCGTAAATTCCGGAATCCGCGTAAATTCCGGAATCCGCGTGAAAAAAACCCGCGTAAAAAAAACGCGTAAAAAACGATCTTAGTGTATATCCAACTAATGGTAGCAGTGGTCATAGGCTCCTACAGGAACTTTTATTATTATTTTATTTTTATTATTTTTGGGCCTGTCCCATTCCCTGTCTCGCCGGAGGACCGTTGTGTAAGCTCTGTTTAGAATCCCACGCTGGCCATGCTACACCAACCAGTTGTGTTCATGTTACAACTGGCAGTCTAATCGTAAGACTCGTGGAGGAGTGAAGGCCTGATTTAAATTGGACACACTCCTTCCGGGTTGCCAACTCACCGTTTGAAACCCGGCTCAGCTCACCCACATGTCTTTTTTCAACCCCAATAAAAAATAATTTCTTTTTATTAAACTTTTTGGGTCTATCATCAATCAATGGATTTTTGCACAAGCTAAAAATTTGATTTCTAATAAACAACACGATTTCGCGAAAGGTCGTTCAACGGCAACAAACTAGTTGAATTTTACAACTTTTACTAGGGCAAAAGATCATTAAGCAGCCATCCTTAACATTTTCTTAAATTTTGATCGGAAATATTAAAGGTACTTGAATGTTACTCATTGTTTTGACTGTTAAGCTTTTTGAAACAGAGTGGTGCTTTTGAGTACGTACAAAATACTTTCAAATGTGAAAAACATTTATGCAAACACGGAAGAGTTTGGCGGGCAATTTCGGCTTAAAAATTACATTTCCAGCGCATAGTGTACCAATTTTCAGCGTATGTCTGATTGGTCATTCGCCTGCTTATGAGCCGTTGCGGAACAGAGTGGTCTATGTGCCATCGAGCAAATTGTTCAGGAGAAACAATTTTTGAAAAATCTCTGAATTAAATTCTGTTCAACAGATTCTTTCAAACAAAATGTTCTAATATAAAGGTTGTGAAGTGGTTTAACATTAGAATACATAAAATTAACAATTTCTTTGCGAAATCGGTGATTATATCTCACCAATGTACATAGACCACTCTGACTTCATATATATATTCACTGGAATCCTCGAACCGTTTCGGAACAGAGTGGTCTATGCACACAAACCTGGTAAATGACAATAAAAATGACGGTAACTCGTATAAAATGGCTAGTGTCACATGTTATATGATACATATAGCATGTCACATGTAAGATGTCACGTGTAACATTACATGTAACACAAGATATTACATATTACATAATATTTTACATGTTACATTTTTCGTGTTACATTACGTGTAACATGTTACTTATCACGTGTGACATGTACAAAACAAGTGGCATGTTTCTTATCACATGCAATAAGCTACATGTTACGTGTTACATGATAGTATTACATCGATTTATGTACATAGACCACTCTGTTCCGAAACAAAACGGCCATTCTGTTTCGGACGAATTTTCAACACGGAATAAATCAGCTTTAAAGTTCGATTTTCCGAAATTTTTTTTGATCTCCTAACTTCAGCTTTTTGAGTAGATGCGGTTCATGCAAAAAACACATTTTCGAAAAATATGGTCTTTGGACCACTCTGTTCCGCAACGGCTCATATGTGTGTCAGTGGAACCGCAATTTACTATAATTTTAACTTTTCCACGAATGATCATATTTTGTTCATATAATACCTATAGCCAATTAAAAAAGCTCTTATAAATGAACATTTTAAACACATTTGTTTTCGAGATATTTCTAAATTATGTTCTCGAAATTTATTTTTAACTGAAAGCAATTTTATTTTCAAAGGAGAATATTTACATTCATTTTTGCCTTTCTCCTAGAAAGGTATAGCAATCACTGGAAAAACCAAAGGTATAAAAGTGGTCCCAATGGCCGAATGTCATATACCACTCGACCCCTTTCGACGAACTGAGCATTTTCTGTATGTATGTATGTATGTGTGTATGTGTGTGTGTGTGTATGTATGTGCAACTTTTTTTTCTCACTCACTTTTCTTAGAGATGGCTGGACCGATTTTCATGAAATTAATTGCAAATGAAAGGTCTAGTTGCGCCATAGGTTGCTATTGAATTTCATTGTAATCGGATTTTTAGTTTAGAGGTTATGTATCAAAATGTAAAAATCACGAAACATCAATATCTCAGAAACCACACAACCGATTTTGATAAAACTGGTTTCAAATAATCGGGCTGTCTCCAGAACCCTTAAGTTTTGAATTTCGTTATGATTGAACATATGGTTCAAAAGTTATGTAAAGAAAATTTATCCTGAGGTTGTTTAAATTCCCTCATTTTTCTCAGAGATGGCTGAACCGATTTTCACAGAATTAGTGTCAAATGAAAGGTCTAGTTGCCCGAAGGTTGCTATTGAATTTCATTGCAATCGGATTGTAACTTTGTCAGTTGTTCATGAAAATGTGAAATCACATAATGAAAGTAAAAATATTGACTTCCTCCTAACGATCACTGGTTAATTAAAAGGTAGAAAAGTGATCCAAATGGCCGAATGTCATATACTACTCGACTCAGTTAGACGAATCGAGCATTTTCTGCATATAAGCATGTATGGGTGTATATGTTTGTGTGTGGGTGTGTACGTGTGTATGTGCACCTTTTTTCGCACTCACTATTCTCAGAGATGGTCTGACCGAACAGGTTTCAATGAAATTAATTGCAAATGAAAGGTCTAGTTGCCCTATAAGACCCTATTGAATTTTATTGTAATCTGATTTCTAGTTTATAGGTTATGTATCAAAGTGTAAAAATCACGAAACATCAATATCTCAAAAACCACACATCTGATTCGATTAAAATTAGTTTCAAATGAACGGGCTACCTTAAAAACCCTTAACTTTTAAATTTAATGAAGATTGAACATGTGGTTCAGAAGTTATGGAAAAAAACGTGTTCTGGAGACTATTTAATCTCACTCATGTTTCTCAGAGATGGCTGGCCCGATTTTTATAAAATTAGTTTCATATGAATGGTCTTGTTGCCCCATAAGACCCTGATGATTTTACAAACGGGTTATTACTTTGCCTGTTATGTTTAAAAATGTGAAATCCAGCTATGAAAAGAAACATATTCCAAGACAACTTACTTGGACTCACTCATATTTCTCAGAGATGGTTGACCCGATTTCCACAGAATTAGCATCAAATAAAAGGTCTACCTACCTCATAACACCCTATTGAATTTTGCAGTAATCGGACTATAACTTCGTCTGTAATGTATCGAAATGTGAAAATCACGAAACTTCATTATCTTAGAAACTACACAACCGATTTGAACAATATTGATATCAGATGAACGGGCTAGTTAAGGGTTATCTGATGAATTATGATTGAACACGTGGTTTCAAAGTTTGGCTGCCCCATACGTTACCTTTTTATTTGATTCTAATCAAACTTAAGCAAGCGTTATGTTTTAATTTGTAAAACAACGAAAGTCTATTATCTCAAGTATTACACGACTTATTTGAACATAACTAGTGTCATACAAATGAGTCATCTCTCAAACTTTCAAAAAACAAACTTCATAACAATTTGATATGCTGTTTAAAAGTTTCAGAAAAAAAAGAAATTCAAAGACTATTCAACACTTTACCTGCTTCAATCAATATATATGGCCTCAACATGATTTAAATGTGGTATCGTACTATTTGAACGTTCCCGGCATCGCTCGTGATTGAATTGTTCGAAATTAAGAGTCATTGCATTTATTTCGCTATTTCTTAAGTACTAACATTACGTCAAATTTCATATTTTATACTTTAATTACAACATCAATATTTTAAAACCCAAAGAGTGGATAAACATTTATTGGATTTAAGCATTCATGTAAATCTATTTTTACAAATAATAAGTTTGAATGAGAAAGGCTGAGTCTGACCGCTAGGTGGATTAATTTAGGTTTTTTATTTTTCCGGTTTCATAGTTTTTTTTTCACCATTTTTTTTTTCACCACCAAGTACCATACAGTAACAAGTTATTTTAGAAATATTTTGTAGTGTTTCAGAAATTCCGCAAACTTAACTCCAAATTAATTTTTTCACTGCCTTTGCTGGCAACTACTCTGAGATTTTTGAGGCTTTCGTAGAAATATTTTTGTTTCGATCTTTACTTTAACGTCCTTTCTAAATGTTTATTTTGGCGTAAATTAGATCTTCCGGCGTATCTAGTTCTTAAAGAGTGTTTACGATTTAAGGCATTTTTTATCAATTTGAAATTGTTCCGGATGCATAGATGAAACTGAATACCAAAGGTACCTAATCCTTTTTAATACATTTAAATTATCATGAAATGAAATGATATTTTACGTCAGATTGATTTAATAAGATGTTTGTTAAACTAGCACAAATGTTTCATATATTATAGTTTTTATTTTGCGTTGAGATTATCATAACATTTGGAGTCTTCTTAGCGACATATCGAAATTTTATCCTGACAAAATAATGCAGTTTTAACGCAAATGCATAGCTCAAAAGGCATTTGTAGTTTAAAATTTTTAAGTTATGCAAACGAAGTTGATTTAAAAGTTTATTCACCAAATGATAAAATTCTGTCAGCGGAAAACCGAATCCTTCATAGTACATCAACTGGTCCAATTTTAATACATAACCCTAGCCAGACTGCCAAGCAGACAAGATGACTGCAATATCCAATCCGCAGGGCAATTCGAACGCGCAGCTTGAACCACCTCTTGGGTACAGACAATGAAAATGATAATAATGACACGGTTTATGTATCTGTAACTGTGAGATCGCAGGGACACAACGATCGATCATTCAAGATCAAGGTCAACGAGTAAATGTCAGAACGACGTTTTGTTTTGTTTTTATTTATTTATCTCTCTTAACTGCCAGTCGAAGCGATTGATTTATTAAACAGCAGTTTGTTGGTTCGTTTGTCAACGTTCAAAACTGTGTTTTGATGTATGACACTTTCATGTGTATGGACACTTAATTATTTTGAAGTCATACAGCAGAAGATCATTGCCCTATCACGAGCTGGCGTTCATTCAAAACAGGACGCAATTGCAATATCATTCACGCTCGTTATTCCATTTCATAATGTTAAAGAACCCCCCGCCTGGATCCTCTCCCCCACAAGCAAAAGTAATTCGTTCATAGACTCTGAAATTGAATCAACAAATTTGCATTCAACAAACAATCACCGCCATCGGGTGCCCCACGGGGCAATTAGAATCGGTGTCCCCAGTTTGCATGCGAAGGAGCGGTCGAGTGGCAGAAATAGAATTGGCGAACCAACGAACGCTTGGACGCTGCCTCAAACCAATTCCCACCCAGGTAGCGACGACCGTGGCGTTTCCCCTTTCCCTCCCTCCGCAGCTGACTGGCGAGGAAAAAGTGCGAACGGATCATTTCGCGCTCGGAACCGCGAATCGATGGGAGGTCCCCTGTGGCACTTGTGATTCGCACTGTGATATACCTACTTAAATGGTGCGATCGTCTCGTTTGTAGGGTAATATAAGCTAGCGTATCGTTTCCTCCTCACATGAGCGGTCCCATTGCCTGTAGCTTGAGCTGTTATGTTTTTTATTGGCGTTAGCGATGGTTGGTGAATGCACTGCTGATATAGCCGTCAATCAATCGTCAAACCCTGAATGTGCAATGTGTGGCGATCGACAGGCGAAAATTGATTGCGCTGGTGGCCGCAAATTAATACACTTCACACTTTAGGTTTTTTTTTTTTTGTTTACAATCCCCGAATGGGTAATAAGCTGACTGATAGAGTAAATATTTGTGTTTTGTTTTGTTTAATATTATCGGAACCATTATGAAGGCTTATCCTCACCTCTTCCATTTGTATGGTGACTTCTCTTTTTTCTATTTTTCCGAGAGTTTTGACCCTTCCGATGCTGAGAATTTTCAGCATTTTGAGCGTTTTGTACGCACTAGAATTCTGCTCGATTCACTCGATACTTTCTTATTATCTTTTATAAGAACAAGACTATAAACCTATTGAATCATTCCATTATTCTTTCCATTCACGCATATTCACGCTCTGCCCATAAATCTCAAACCATAACATGGCGCAACGGACTTAACACACGATAATCGTGATTAATTAGCCAGCTTACATGACGTCGTACGTGAGCCATGTTCGCGCATGAAAACCTCAATCCCGAGCCATGTTCAAATCTAACCCCTCAATGGCACCTGCCAACGAGAATTTCCCCACCAACGTCATTCTAGTGTGTCGTTTTACCATAAACCGAAAATGAAAAAAGTATTGCTAATTACCGCAGCCTCGCTTCCCCCCACATAATTGATCAATTTAGTTGGGCTAAAGAATAAAACTCCTTCGCCGCTTGTTCATGTATGAAGGCGCTTAGTAGTCTGTGGAGCAGTATCTAATTTGCAAACTCCATTTACAGCAAAATGGCTTCCCCGGAATGACATCTAACAGACAGGTAACAAGTTATAACAAACTAAATGGAACCTTGTTCCATGATGATTAGTTTTAGATTTGCTGTCGTGCAACATTGACATTAATAAATTTTTTTGTGTTCGCTAAATATTTCTAAGCCACAAGTCCTTTATAAAGACGTTTAATCTATTTGACAGATAGATGTTATCTTGTTGAAGAACCAAGTAGAACCAGGTAGGCAGCAATTTTATCGTAAGACACGAAACTCGTAGCTCTATTCAACGATCAGAGTCTCAAGTGCTGCTTAATAGCACTGCTTTCGAAGGATGACTGGTAGTTTGTCGAACGTCGACAGAAAACGTTAGAAAATGCTATTAGTTGCCACTAAACTTTACTTGATCAAAACCAAGTCTCTCAGTCTGCCGTCTGCAGCAGCAGGCAGCAAGTGCCTACCAGATGTTTGTATGTTTACCATGTATGTATGATATAAAATTAAAGTAACTCTCTGGTTCTTATCCCGACATCCGGTTGACCATCTGTGTCGTTCGGTTGGGCATTCCATCTATCACACACGCGCCGCTTAAATAAGCCCCGAAATCAAATTGGCCGAAGTGGTGGTAGTCAGAGGGGAGGAGAGGGATCTTATTATGGTAGCCAAAATCGCATGGCAAAAAAGTTCGGGGCACGATTTACGTCATTTCGGTAAACAGTGGAAACCTTTGTGCGTCGTTTCGGTCAAACTTCCCAATGAATCGACTTAGTTGACAATAATTAATCCAATTAAACAATTATCAATTTGAACCAAATGCAGGAAAGGAAAATTTTCTCACGAATAAAGTGAACAGTTCAATGATGTAGAATAAATCCCACAGTTTCACGATGCTGACGCTCACCATTCGGACGGATGATTAAAATTCATTTATTGTATGTTCTTGCAGATTTATTCACGGACCTCATACCCGTGCGTATGAAGGGGGGAACAAGTTTCCCTCCAAACTTTGGATAATTAAAAATTAGCGGAGCTATTTTACTGATAATTACTGTAATGAAAGCCGTTTAAAATATATGAAAGCTTCTATGGTATAAAACGCTGCACTACTGGAGAAGACACAACGCGCACAATTAGAAATTTGGAAAATTAATTTAACAGAGCCAGCAGCTCCATTAGAATTAATTATTTTGGTATAATTTCTCATAAAGGGAATCGATGTACTTTAACATCAATTAATTGAATTTATATAAAATTCAACAATGCTCTGTTTTGGGAATGTGAGCTATCAGGGCGCTACAGAAAGGTAGCATCGCCGATTTAAAACCTCGAAAAAATACAGCCAGCTTATTGTTATCTTACTCATTTTTTCGGCTAAAAACCCGACCGAACGGAAATCCTGCGCACAGCTATGTCAGTACGGGGTATGAAACTGTGGTGATGGGAAACAGCTCAGGCGATAATGGCTTGAAAGAACTTTTTATAACAATGTTGAAAGCCGATAAGTTAGCAAAATATAAACACAGCCGAAGAAGGCGGTAAAAATGAAACCTCACAATACACACTAAATAATGTTTGTTTGTAACGTGGGAAACCTGTATTCTACTTTACAACCTGTTGTTGAAATTGAGAGCATACCGAACAATAAATCGCAAATTCCTCCTACTCAAAGCAAGTATGCTCCGCGTCATACGATCAAATGAGATTCACCGTGTGCGAAAGAGAAACGTTCAACCCGCGGCCACGGTCGAACAGGCAGGCAGGGCACACTCGCTCGCGTGATCTTTGCCGGTCGCCGAATCGACAGATAATCGACTTTATTTATACTGAATTTCTTCCCTAATGAGCTTCGCTGTTTATAATCAGCCGAGCCGTCGCCGATAGGAAGGAACGCCGACGAGCGCTGGGTCGGTTCGGACTTGCTGTATGAAGCACAACCTCACGGCGAATTAATTGGATGCAAATGTCCAAACCGATCAGTCAACGACAGCGACCGAGCAGCCATGACTCAGATAAGGAAACCTACAGAGGTGCGAGTGGTGTGCGGCTGCACTGTAACAATTACGGTGGGAGATCATTTGAATACTACATTTTATTGCGATGTCGATTCATTATCGTTATCGGAAAGGTTAGCGATTAACAAATCGGATGATGACGATCGCTATATTTGGGTTTGTTGGACGAATAGCGTTGAAATAAAAATAGCCCCTCATGCTTCTTTTATTTTTAATTTTAAAACTAATTTACACTCCTACACTCTTGTTAGTATACATTTCATCTACTGTGAGCCATTACAAGAGAAAATCAATCTTTAACGTGAAACTATAATTAGACCCATGTTGTTGCAAATTTCGGGACATATTTTTGAATCGTAAGGACAGCTATTTGCATAATGGACCTTAAAAAATTATTATAACTGTCTTGATTAAGATCCCGTAGCTGAAAAAACATCTAGTGCGCCGCAAGGCAGTGTTTCAGAGCTCATTTTGTTTATAATCTCAAAATCAAGAGCTAAAATTGTTTTTCATAACACTTCCAAGGGTTCTTCTAATAAAATTCAATTTTAAATAGCAAAAAAAGTGCTCGGAAAAAGTTACAAAACTACGTTTCCAACGGAAATAGATAAAAAAAACAGATCATGAGTCTTTTTGATTTTAAAATTTAGTATTTGTTTTCGACTAGAGGATACATGACTATTCGAACTCCAGTTGAACTGGACACAGCACGATCACTGAACTACTTCGAACTGTCCGTTACCGAAATGGACAGTCTATCGTGATGGAAAGCCTATAGAGCATCCAAAATATAACGCTGAGCTACGCAAAGTCAAAAGGAGTTCCAGAGTTCGATTCTGTGAAGACAGTCAGACTCTGCAATACGACTGCAAAAAGCGTTTTCCAAAGATTATACGAATGGTCTTGGGCAATTGAAAATTGACTGTCATCACAAAGGAAACGCTGAACGTTTTTATGAACATCCACTTTCCTGGCTCGACAGCGATCTCCGGGCGAACGCTGAAGAGCTACAGAACCTCGGATCCAGATGCACGACGTCACTTGATTCCGCAGGGCTCACTCGTCGACTGTTCACGAAAGTTTCTATCAATTGGGTGAAAATCGGACGGGGTTATCATGACTGAACTCATTAGCCTTTTTCGCGATAGCTTTACTTTATGACATATCTCGGACAGCTGGCGGAATGTTAAGGTGGTGTTTATACCAAATTTTTCAGACCGATAAGTCAAACGTCAACTGTTCTCAAGTTGTTGGAAAAAAATCGGATAACTACATCCACAGCGAGTTTCTGAAGGACTTACTCCTGTGTAAACTTCAATCTGCTTATCAACAGGGTAAATCTACAAAAACTGTTCTATACTGCTTTAGTGACAAAGATCGAGAACTACCTAAAATAGGAAGAAACAACGGTTTGCACTTTTTTTGATACTAAGGGAGCTTTCGATAACACGTCCTTTGCTTCTATTTAGCGGCTCTACAAAATAGAGTCGACTATACCACAATGGGCTGAATCCAAGCAAGAGGCAGTGAAAAGATGTCTTTAGGGACACTGGCGTAGCGTTGGGGGGCGGAGGAGGCGAATAAAGAAAGAGATAAAGATAAAGAAAATTTTAATACGTGTCACCTTCAAAAGAATGACATCCGTGAGATTGATTATAAATTAGGTGGAAGTCGAGCTGAAACCCTCATAAATTGTAAAAAAAGTTTCGAAAACGGGTAGATTTAGTGCAATTGAAAACTAGCTTGCTAGTTCTCACAATTTTTGATAACAAGATGATTTCACTGATACCTGGTGGGGGTGACACCCAATTTTTCCGCCCCGGGTGTCACCCGGCCACGCTACGCCACTGTTTAAGGAGGAGTTCTCTCTCTCCTGCTATGGTCACTAGTGGTAGACGTTCTTCTCAACAAACTATCGCAACTTGACAACGAAGTCATTGATTATGCTGATGGCGTAGCACAGTGTTTCATTTTGCCGTTTTTCGTGCGATTAATTCAGAAGCGTTTCAAATGTTGATAATATACGGAGAAGCTTCAAGATATTTATAAATGCATCTTTCGATGCCTACATCAATTCACCAAAAAGTGAGACAGAAAATTTATTTTTTCATCAGATTGAGATAGACGCATGGTGTTTCCGGCAAAATTTTAAGTGATCTCAAAACAAGAAACTTTTCCGTAGACATCATGTTTCTATCTTTTACATATTACAAGTTTTCCATGAAGAGGCACTGAAAATCACAATTCTCATTATAACTTTTTTCTCAGATTTTTCCGAATTTTCAAACCTTCTACAAAGTTATAAGCCATCATAAAGTGCATGTTTATGGAAATGGAAAAATGGTCCTGTTTGAGATATGGCGGCATCCAGGTAAGATCAGCGTAACGTAACAAAAAATCTCTGGAGAGACTCTCCAAAAACGAGCATTTACATTAACAAATTCTTCTACAACGTTACGAAATTTTTATGGGGGGTTGGTGTTAGCGTTTCGTTTCGTTAAATACGGTGGGTAGGGGTAGAAGATTGGGTTTTTTGAGTTACGTAATTTATGTATGTAGTCTATTTAATATTTGATGCTAATTTGGAAAATTTCGCACAGAAAAAAAATCACAAAATTTTTATTCTGGTCCACCTCCATATTTAGAACCGTGTATGGAAATATGTCGGACTAATTATATTTAAGATCATCATCGGTACTTTTAGAGCAGAAAAAGTGGATTTGAGGAGGACATGCTTCGGCTGTAAGTTTTAGAAAATTTTAGGCATTTAAAAATTTTAAAAATTGGACTTATAGTGGTTCGACAGGCATTCTCAGTCAATTTCATATCGTTGAATATGATAAACTAAGAAGTTATTTCCTGTAAATTGTCACAATCTGCTTCTTTGTTCAGCGCGCTACAGCCGAATGGTAAACTGTCCAAACTTGGCATGGCCAAAATGTGTTCGCTTTAGAGAGAAACAAACATATCTCGGCCATGCCTTAAACTACTATTTAAACTTTTTCTATCTGTTAGAGTATAAAAACTGTTTCTATGGTATTTTATTGATGTTATTATTCAAAAGCATACATATTTGTTACAATAGCTTCCGGACGTCGACTTGTATATTACCACTTCCTCTTGACTTTGGATTGACTCAGCCATGACTTTGAATATGTATGAACTTATTCCAAAATAATACTTTCTAGAGTCAGTTTTTTTGCCGAAAATTATAGTGTACACGCAAAAGTTCAAGCTTACATCAACCGATGTGTCCTCTCAAAACGCACATCAAATGCTCTGGCTTTGCACAACAAATGTGTCAAAAGGATAACACAACAGTTGCGTAATGAATACATTGCCAGAGATCGAAATCAGAATATGTAGGGGAGAGGGGGGCAGTTTCGGACACTTTTTCTACGATTTCGATTGATTTATTTGAAATTTTCAAAATTGCTTTTTTGTCCGAATGTGCCCCATGTGTGGGGTAGTTTCGGACAGTCCCGGGGCACATTCGGACAGTGTTGAAAAACTTTTCTATATTAACGCAAATTTTGTGTTTTTCAACTCTTTCTTCCATATAAGCAGATACTGAGATCAGATGCTTCACCAATCTTGAAACTCATCCTTTTATTTCAAATTGAATTTATAAAATAAAAAATTGAGCAAACTGGCTGTGAGAAAGAAAGGATACAAGAACTATGCTATTTTCTCGGCAATATTTGATTGGGTCAAAGTGCATTGGCATTCGTGATTGTCAAACAACAGCAAATTGGTTCACTAACGCTGCTTTCTGGAACCTTATTCAAGCGTTCCAGAACATTGAGATACAATTTTCCAATCGCCTTGGTATACGGTACGTCAATCCAATCCAATAATTCATATGGGAACTTTAGATCAAATATTTCTCTAGAAATGTTTCTTCCACGTTCGTAAATACTTGTTAATCCGAGTTTTTAGACGAGAAGCTCTCTGATTTTTCCGTTTTTTAGTTTCTTTGATTTTTCAGACGACAGACCAAGGAAGTTTTTTTAATTCCGCATGAATCAGAAGCGTGTCTCAAAGAAACTCTTCCTAGCTCATCTTCGTTGATGCTTGCTCTATCGGTTTTTTTTTTTGTAGTTCCGAGCCATTTTAGGACTGAGAATCAGTCTAAATAGATTTTTGTTAATAAACAACAATCGAATACAAATTAGGTAAGTGTCCGAATGTGCCCCACCACCATCCGAAGACAAATCCTAATTTTATCTAATAAATAAGATATTTGTTTTTCCGTTGTTATCACGTCTTTGGTAGCTGTTGGTGGAAGAGCTGCCAACTTACTTATATTTTTTGTTTGGTTGAAAATTGCACCATTTGTTTTTTTTAAGATCTGTCCAAAACTGCCCCGTCCGAAACTGCCCCCCGTTCCCCTATAGTATACACAAGATCGTGGTGTTTCGGTAGACTTCGGTTTTGGACAGACGATCAGTTTTGGGGCCCTCAAAAAAAACCGCTGGTAACTTTCGCGAGTCAGTGCGTATCAAAGCTCGTGCATCCCTAATCATCGTCAGCAACCGAAACAACCAAAAGCGAGCCTTGTTTGCAACAGAATTTACTGACGCTGGTGCCAGTAACATGTTTTAAACAAATCCAATGTCTTTTCAATTTTTATTGATTCGATGATGTTTTTGAATGACCGGATTCACGATAGCGAATCGATCAGTTCATATTTGCATTAACCTAGTCAGTACCAAGATCATCAGTATTGATTACTGCTTGCACTGCTTTAACGATAGCAGCATTCTGAAAAATATTACCAATACCAGTACAAATCATCATGGTAATACTAGCACCGGTTAATACTTCAAAAGTGTTTTGATTTTGAGCCGTCCAATACATTGAACATTCGCTAGAGTACTAAATGCGTTATGAACAACACACATTCGTTGTACTGGTTCCGAAACAGTACATACGATGCTCTGAAAAGATTCACAGTCCATCTTTTGCGTGTATGCTAAATCCTACACAAAACTTGGTCATGGGCTACTCCTCTCCAGTCACTTCTCATACCCACTGCTCGGGCATCCTCTTCAACAGCACACATCCAACGCGTGCGGGGTCTGCTTCAAAGCCGTCGATAACTATGAATATTATCTTTGCCTGCGCTATTCGTGCTACGTGGCCAGCCTACTGTACCTGCCTTGTTTCATTAGTTCGACAATATCAGCGTGTTTGTAAACATCCTACAGCTCGTGATTCATGCACCTGAGCCAGAATTTTAAGTTGGAAGAACCCAAGCGCCCACCAATTGGCCTCCTTTTACATCCACGATTCATGCCGATAAAGCACCACCGGGGGAATCAGCGTCTTGCAGACCGTAAATTCCGTCCACAGAACCTGAGCTAGCAACGCAATCCGTACCAAGATAAATCATCACCACGAAGCACCAACGTCCGTAGGACTACCTTGCCAGTCATCGTGTACCTCGTTTCGGTAGTGTTTATGGTGAATCCATTCTCGCAGTTTCGTTTCTGAGAGCCGTAAAAAGTTAGAGAGCCCGTCCCCTTGTTTGAGACCATCCAACACGTAACAAACGCGTGACGTATGATATGAAGCCGTTAAGATTCGCATATATCAGCTTGATCAGTTATGTTGCGTTCCACTGAATCGTACGTTGCCTTGAAGTTTATGTGTCTGCGAATTATGTTCTCGAATCTTGTCATGGTGAACACCTGAGACGATGTGGACCTTTCCACTCTTTCCACTGGTATGAACAAAAAAACTTTTTGCAACGACCTCAGTTTATGGAACAGGGTACGCTAAACAGCCGCTCGCTCCCGACTTGGAAAAGTTCGACCGGTAAGCCATCCTTCCCAGCACCTTTGTGGTTCTTCAGCTCTCAGCAAGCTCCTTTGCACCTTGTCCAAGGTTCGTAGATCCCCAGCTTATCCCGCTTTAAGCTTCCTGAATTGATGGGTTTTCTGGATCCAAGTGTGATTTCCAACGCTGGGTCACCTGTGACAGGACAGATAAACATGACAGGAACTTGCTGGTACGTGCTACAACGCGTTGTTCTCGTTATCATGCCTATCACTTCTCTCGCTATTTCACTGACCGCGCTGTGAACGTGGTATCACAGTTGCTTCCGAGTATACTCTGCAGCAACTCCTTCCGGTGATAACATCTGGACATTCATGTCGTTTTCGTTTTCGCGGTGTAGCTACATTTTTTCCGTGCTATACTTTGCAGCTTCAAATAAAACATTTTCAGTGTCATTGCATTGGTATGCGTAATAATGGGATAGCTGTCAATTCGTTTTGTTTTGGTCATTATCGCATTCGTCATTTTGTCTCGTTTCCATTTAATATGTCCAGAGTCTATGTGTATATAGAGTCGCGCGAAGAGAAAATCTATCGTTTCGGCAACACAGTTTTTGTGCCGTTTGTTGCCAAGAACTATACAGTTCTGTTTTTCACCATGCATAAGCGAATATCATTTTTTGAAATTCTTCACAAGGTACACAGTTTTTAAAGATTACACCGGTGATGTTTTGTTAAATTTAAGTGAACCAGTGTACAGGTTTAATGTTGGATTAAAATGTGTAAGTAAAACTTCGGAAAAACACATATTCTTTATTACGCTCAATTACAACACTTTTCATCCACTCCTAACATTATCACCTTGTTTGTTTACATTGCTCGATTGGTACTCTCGTTTGACACTGATTTGGTTTCTTTGGTTTCATCTTTACGGGACTTTTATTATAAACATAAACTCTGCATATGTCCATCTCGCAAATGTGCAGAGAAAAAATTTACCTGACACTTTACCACGTGGAACGAAAACCAAAACAAACCAGTTTTAACACATACGTGTGAATGTGTTGGTAACTTCCTACAGTACACTCTGCTTTTTTCGAGTGTCGTCAGGGATAGAAAAAGTGTATGGAGAGACAGAAAAAGGGTAGTACGAAAAGTCAAATTAAACATTTTCGGTGTCAAAAGTGTCGTTTGAGTGTAGCTACACCGCGAGAACGAAAACGACATCAGATGTATCTTTCTCGGCAATCTCAATTCAAATACGCTGGACACCCGGGTGCGAGTGCGGTCGGTAGAGTGGCTTTCTCTACTAACAACGGGGCGAAAGAACTTTTGCGTTCATATCTCCGATGACGTATTATGGGCACTCTCCATACATTTTCTCAATGAGTTCGCAGAGCTCCTCCTTTACGTCGTCGGTTTTATCGTTTGCCGACGCGTATACGTCGTATGGGCTGTGTTTGAATAATCTGCTCTTAATTGTCAATACACATAGACGGTTTTTATAAGCGTTCGCCTAATGACAAGCTTCATGTAGTTCCCTAGTAGCACAAAATAGACGCCCCGTTCCGATCTGTCGCCGCCAGTATAGTAAATGTAGTACTTGAAAAAAGTGTCTACGAAATTACATTTTCCGGTTTTTGGCCAACGGGATAACGGGAATTCCGGACGGCAGACCTACCACAGGCACTTTTTTATTTTTTCTTAAAAGCCTGAAAACAGGTATTCGTTTCTCTCGACTAAGTATTTATTGGAGATCGACTAACCAAAGCTATCTCTTCACAGCTTGTATCTAGCAATTACTATTTTTCAGATTTATCAATATACAAAAACGGTTTAAAAATTTGGACCTTTCAAAATCAAAGTCTCGACAAAAAAGTATGCAAAGGATTTAAAATATTGTTCAAGCGTATTAGAAGAATGATATGAAATAACGGAAAAAATTGAAAAGTTTCCGTTCAACTTCAAAAGCAAATATTGAATTATTGCTTTTTGGACCTACTCTTAACGAATATCCATTTTACATGAATATCAAAGACCCAACGACTGTGAGTATGAGGAAGTCCTTGATTTCAAACTCGCAAACTATGCAAATATTAAAAACAAATTAAACTGTGTCAATTGGCAACAGATTTTTAGAGATGAAGGAAATGTCGAATCATCTGTTAGCGTCTTTTACAAAATTCTGTACAACATCATCTCTCAAGAGATTCCATTGAAGAAAGAACGACGCCACGCTAACACTAAACATCCAGTCTGGTTTAACAAACAAATAAAAAATTTAAAACACCGCAAACAAAAAGCCCACAAAATTTTCAAAAAACACAATAGCAGTGAAAATCTAGCAATTTACTTGAAAATATATGATCAACTGAACTTTGCAATCAGTGATGCATTTGAAGAATTCAATGCAAAAATTGAACTAGGAATTGAGTTAAACGTTGGTGTCAACCAACTTCAGGTACAGGATGTTTTGCAGGGTCTGAGAAATTTAGACCCTTCCAAAGGACCTGGACCTGACGGAATACCTCCAGCACTCATGAAAAATCTTTCGAAGGAACTTACATCTCCTCTGTTCTGGCTGTTCAATATGTCGTTGGAAACTGGAGTCTTCCCAAATATATGGAAAAGCTCATTTTCTATTGCCTATTTTCAAATCTGGGCGTAAATCTGACATACGTAGTTATCGTGGAATCGCTATTATCTCTTGCATTCCTAAACTCTTTGAGGCAATTGTAAATAAAAGATATTTGCTCAAGTCAAAAATCGAATAACTGACAAACAACACGGCTTCTTCAAAGGCCGCTCTACATCCACAAATTTATTTGAATTCGTAGATTACTCATTGAATGCAATGGATAATGGGAACCATGTTGAAGCTCTCTATACAGACTTTAGCAAAGCATTTGATCGTATTGACATACCAATGCTACTTTTTAAACTGCAAAAAATTTCAATTGAGTCTGGTCTCCAGAAGTGGCTTGAATCATATTTAACAAACAGGCAACAAATAATAAAATTTAATGGAAAAAAGTCAAATCCCATTCAAGTTACTTCAGGTGTTCCCCAAGGCTCCCACTTAGGACCACTTCTTTTTATTTTGTACGTAAACGACATATCCCTCATCCTCAAAAATATTAAAGTTCTAATATATGCCGACGACATAAAGCTGTTTTTGGAATTAAAAAATCAAGAAGACATCAATGTATTTCAGAATGAAATCCACACATTTTACATCTGGTGTAAGAAAAGCCTACTTGAAGTAAATGTAAACAAATGCAATGTAATATCCCTTAGCAGAAAATTAACAACGCCCAAAATTGTAATTGCATTAGGAGATCAGAATGTGAAGAACTGTGATAAAGTCAGGGATTTAGGAATAATCTTAGATTCTAAACTTAATTTCATCGACCACTATAACACTATCATACACAAGGCAAACAACATGTTAGGGTTTATCAAACGCTTCTGCTACAATTTTCAAGACCCGTACACTATCAAAACTTTGTATATTGCCTATGTGAGGTCAATACTGGAATACTGTAGCATTGTGTGGTCTCCTCATCCTGGCGTACAAGAAGAAAGAATAGAATCAGTACAAAAGCAATTTCTACTATATGCTCTTCGTAAGCTAGGTTGGACCGCACATCGTCTTCCGTCATATGAAGCACGCTGCATGTTGATTGACATTCAAACATTAAAAGAACGGCGAGAGTACGCGATGGCTTCATTTGTAAACGATATCGTTTCGCAGAACGTTGACTCAGCAGTACTACTTTCTAAATTGAACTTTTATGCACCCATTCGACAACTTCGACACCGTAGTTTATTTGCTCTTAACCATCATCGTACGGAATACGCAAAAATTGGACCTATAAATAGTATGATGAATTCTTATAATCAACACTGCGAAGCCATTGACTTTACGATGTCCCGGTATAAACTGAAACAGTGTTTCAAGTCCTTGAGGCTGAGGACACAAAATTAATTTGTTTCATGTTCGTGTATAGTTTAGAAATTAATAAACCAGTCTACATATATGATTGACGAAATAATTAAAAAAATAAATAAATATTCCGACTATAGTCTTCCGCAGTATGTATATGTAAAAATTTAGAAAATAATATAGAAAAAAAATAATGTAAAACTGCATAAAATTTAGATAACAAAGCGCTATCAGAATCAATATGATGATTCATCAAAGTGCTAAAAGTCAAAATTCTCAAAAAAGAACTCTAATAACAACAAAAAAAGTTTGGAATTAGAGTCAAGATTGAAAATAAACATCTAACGTCGAATTAACCAAGCATTAATAAAAATTTTGGCAGATTCATCAATTAACTATAAAAAACAGTAAACATGCTTAACAGAGAGAAATTTCGAAGTTTCATAAAAAAAATTCGAGTGAATTGAGTTTTCTATCGAAAAATTCTATTGGGCGGTTGAAAAAATGTGTTAGATGAAAACGAAGGAGTTAGATGAAAAATATAATCGCACAAATAATCTAGCTAAGAGAGAATACATTTGACACATCCTCAAACCTAACTTTCCTAAACTTTCCAATCAACTGTAACATAAAAACAGGAATTTACCTTTCTTCCCTCGTGGAATCCTCAGTGTAGTAAATCCTTTCACTCGCGCAGCAAAAACAACTGAACAGTATTTCACTTTTTCGTCGGACACACAAACGGCGAGCTTCGTTTCGCTTTAATAAACAATGCCTCGCATTCTTCCCATAATTTCATTGCCACTTAACTCAATTTCTTTTTATTCAAACAGAATAAAACTGAGTAAATCACTTCATTAGCACCATCATCACCACACGCCTTCGACGGCTGAAAAACCAAACACCATCTATGCTTCGCGCGGAACGATAGAATGCACACACTTTTTTCGCTCACATTTCTTCCCCATTTGGCGTGGTAGTCGTAATTTATACTATTATTTGCTCGAATTTTTTACACTCATCGAAACGAAACCTCAGCACATACCCGCCAGCCTCCGCATAACGATAGTTTCGTTAATCACGCAATGAGTCATCCGGTGATAATCCAATATTAGCTTGTGCGTCAGTGCTGCCCAACATAATCCCGCCTCAATTATCCAACCGATCGTGATATTTTCTTTTTATTTTCAATATTCGCAGCCACCGGCGTGAAAAACTACGGTCGGCACCTGTGCATCGATACGATCGATCCACTAACAATTACCCCACTTTGCGGTGCACCAAACCACGTTACACGGCTCGCGTTACACTAAACATACACACGCACACACGTGCAACCCGAAGGTCATACGTTCGCTGTCAATCATCGCAACCGAGACACCGCTGAAATCCGATCAAGTGATTTGAGGTTGAGATTCATGAACCGATCGGGTGATTCGGTGAAACCCCTAACCAGCCAACCAGCCAGCCAGGCAAGAGTGTCGAATGGTTCTGCGGTCTACGTCTATTATGAGTCTTCGTTCCACATTGTTGCAATCATCACGCACTGCACTGCTTTAATGCGCTCATAAATGCATTCCTGGCTGACTGACACTGTAATGTAGTTGCTTTCAGTTGATCATGTGGCTACCAGCCTGCGATCATTCCAGATCAGCTAGAAAGAACAAAAAAGTTGTGTAAATTGTGAATAATTTAAAAATTAGGATTCAATCTTCTTATTTCAAAATTCAGAAATCAAATTTCAAATCTTTGGATCACTTCTTATGCTGCGAAGGCTCATCATGAAACCACAAAGTAGCGAAGAAATATACTTTTTTAGAGTTTTACTATTTTAGGGGTCTATTCAAAGCCTTGCGTAGGATTATCAATCGGAGCCTTCGCTCCGATCTTCTTCACCTTAGCTGTCAGTTTCTTATTGCTAGTAATCTATTCTTACTACTATTCTTTTATTCTTCAGTTTAATTTGAGTCTTTAGTTTAATTTGTTAGCCCCACTGTACTGCTCATAAAAAGCATGGTTATTCATCGATTTTGATGATGATAAATTTGGCGACATATTGACAACAACCATAATAGAAAAAAATCTAACGCCGTTGTCTTGATAAACTAAATGAATTTTTTAAAAGATAAAATTCGGAGTCTCAGGCTAAGAATAAAATGATTTGTTATATCATTGATTTTCAAGTTGTTTCTGATGTTTGAGTGTTAATCCTAAAAAGCATCTTTTCAATTATTCTCGATCGTTGCTCGATGATGTTTTTGGGCCCTATTAATGAGTTTTTATATTTACCAAATGTAGCACCATCAGTGTAGATAAAAATGTATTATTTATAGCGCGATAATATTTCTTCTGATGCCAGTGCATTGATGATATATTGAAATTCATGATTTAAACTGTATAGTCTTATTATTTCTTATATTTTTGAATTATTTTAACGGGTTTTTGTGTTTTTGTAGGTCTGCACTTTTTAATCAGGATTTTTTTAATGAAGCTCAAATTGTGAAGAGCCAAAAAAAAACATTCCCCGGACGCACGGCTGTGGGTCAATCATCAACGTAAGCCAACAATTGTTACTAACCTTGTTCAAACAATCGGGCGCCCATTCACTGCCACAAACGTATCAATTTTGTAAACCGCTAACACATCATTAGCAATACGAGAAGAATATAAACAAAACAAACAACTTCGTGCAGCACATAAATTTCTACTTCGTCACACTTTCTTTATCGCACCAGAGCGATCGCCGAATAAAAACAAATCCCAAAACAGCCGAATAAAAACCGTGAATAAGTAGCTTCATTATTCCATCAACGTGGATTAAGTTCTGCTTTTATGCTGCCTCCCGCATCGAACACAAGAATTTAACCCCCATTTAGGTAAGGAAGTAATTGCGCTACCGGAACGTGCCACGTGTTGCTCGAAGTAGGCCGAGCAAGCAGTGTGATTGGCGAACAAGGTGCCACCTTACTCTGCGGAGCAACCGCTAAGATGAGCTTCCGATCTCGGATTGAATGCGGGCGGGTACAGCCGGCGAATCGCGACGGAACGTGACGTTGCACACAAAACCGCTAACGTCTACGACGATCGAACGTGAACGATCAACTGGCCGGGGGCTCACAGTAAAGTGGCTGGCGATCATGTGCTAAACTTGCGGTTGTTTATACTCTGAAAGCTTGGCACAGAAGCAGATTGCTCATTTCTCTTCGAGAGAGAATAAAATCGTTCGTTGATGGTACCGAAAGGAAAAACTCGAACCCCAAGAGGTCAGCAGACCTCGGTTATATTTATTTTCCCGCTGGAATGATATCCTTTCGAAATATTTGTACCAGCATTTCAAACATTCAACAATTCTCTAAAAAAAACCAATTATTGCATAAAAAAAGAAATAGTTTTCCTGAATCTCAATATTTCGATTTTTTGAGAGATTTATCACCACACTGTAAATTGAATTGAATACTACTGCCCTTAGAGAAAAGCTTACGTATACATTTTTTTTTCGAAAACGTGTACTTTGAATTATTCTGCCTGAAATTTCACAATTCATTATCTATTTATTTTTAACAAAAAGTGAGTGAGTTCTTTTTCGTTCGGTTGATCCCATGGGTGATTCCTTATGACCGGTAAAGGGTTAAATGGGTACACCCAACATCGACCGATTTTCATTCAGCTTTGGGCCATAGAACGCCTCGGTCAGGATATCGACAGCCTGATGATTGGAAGCTACATGTTTTAGCTTTGTGTGTTATACTAATGTGTTTTGTTTTCGTCGAATATCTGTTCTCGGCCTGACAAGACCAGGGATTCGTTGAAGCCGTAATAGCTCACGCAAAAATTCTCTCCACTTCTCGACTAACCATCGATAAGTCTCGTCTCGGTGCATCACTGTCCCCAATCCGAAAATGCCGCATCCGCATAGTGCTTAGTTCCTTTGAGATATTGCAATAATGTTTGCGGTAAAAAATGGATTTTTTTTTCGTATCGTGGTAAAAAATAAGTAACACAGATAATTGACTTTGATAAATTTGCCATGTTAGCTTACTTGCAAAAAAAAATCATTCGGCAGTTAACCGGAACATTCGCCATGGCGGACGAACACATGAGTGTATGCATGTTTTTAAGTTCTTTCTTCGTTTTATTTATAAATTCCTCCTCTGTTTTTGCGACAAAATTGTTGAAGTAGGTCTGACGCTTCAGGTTTGCTTAGAAATCCTCGATGAGACGCAACTTGGTGACATTGAGCGGGTTCGCTAACTTGGGTACTACGTCGATATTCAGCCGCTCCATCTCCTCCAACGGTCGCTTCGGGTAATGGACCGACGCCAGATCCGACCAATTTGGTATCTCTTGACGCAACTACCGGCAGGCACTTCGTGCTATAAATTTTCCCGTTCACAGCCAGTCCGGAGCGAAAAGGGCGGCATTGACATCCCCTTTTCGCTGATTCTCAGCCACAGCAGCACCTTCATGAGGAACTTGGTGAGGGAAGTAAAATACGAAGTGCCCTGCCAGTCGTTGCCATTCTGGGTGACACAGGTGTCGTCATCCATCACCATCACCGCAACGCCGCGATTTGCCGTGAAAATCGACTCGACCATTTTATTTAGGCGCTGCCGCTGTGTCATAGCCTGCAACTCCGAGACCAGTGGACGGGACTGTCGCTTCCTAACATGTATGTCCTTGTTCGCCAGGTACTTTTTTACTGTTTGGTCGGCTGCACCGACCTCCCGGCCAAGTGCATCAGCGATGTAGCCACTTTTCCCTCAGTCTTCCTCTTCAGCATCCTTTGGAGCTTCTTGTCGCTCAGAGTCGTTGGCCGTCCGCAACCGGGCTTTTTTTGATGCTCTGATTGTTGTCCAATAGTGCCAAGATATTGTAGATGCCGGAACGAGCGTATCCGGTGTCCGCGAACTGCCGCACGATGTCCGTTTTCGAGGTGGCGGGGTACCGTTCTTCGATCACGGTTAGAGTTCTACTGCAGCTGTCAATTTTTTTCTGCTGACTCACGGGTTACTATGATTGATTCTGCATGAGTAGTTTCGTTAGTGCGTGTAAAGGCAATTCTTGTCCATTTTCTACCGCAAATGTTTTTCGCTTTGCTGTTGTTCAGTGTGCCAACGATCACTACAGAAACCACGCTAACTGCATGGCTGATATCTGGCCTTCTTCCTTTATGTCTCCTCTTTGTTTTGTGGGCTCATTAACTTTGGTAGTCTTCGGTTAACGTCCAGTGGTGTCGATACCGAATTGCAGTTGCTCATGTTGGATTTTTCCAGTAACTCGTGAATATATCGTTCTTGATCGATGAGAATAACGTCATCCGTTCTGGTAACTCGTAGTTCCATGCTCTGCATGGCCCAGGTCCTTCATTTAGAATTCTTCGCAAAGCTTGCATTTCACGTCATCGAATAACTATTGATCATTAGAAAGCAGAAGAAATTCGTCAAACGTAAACTGCCATGTTGAAATATTCGCAATTTATTAAGCTGTTGCGTTGTTTTCACCAATTTTTATGCGTATTATTTACCTAAACCAGTGGATACACTCACGTTTACGTTAATTCACGTTGTTTTTATGTGTTCGCTTGGTAATATTTTCTTTGTGTGTAGGATTCGCATCAAGCAAGTGAATGTAGAGTTCATTAAGCGCTACCCAAGTTGCACCACAAGGAGGCGGACTCTTTTACATCCCCGTTGTCAGATGTCTAATGAACGTGTATGAAAAGTGGCGGTGATATGCTATCTCGTTTACACATACGTTGAGATGTTAGCCCTTGAAACATAGTGCGATGCTATTAGGAGTGGGCGAGTCCATCGATTCAACAGTGAAAGGAGGCGCATGGTTAACGTTCGTGTTGGAGGGAGTGAGAGCTTTTGATGCGTTTCTGAAGTGGCCAGGGGTTTTCTTAGTGTAGTGTAGTTTTTTTTTGCGATTTAGTAAAATAGCTCTAAATCGGTTATTTTGAAAAATAGAAAAAATATCGGAAGGGTTGTGTGCAAAGCCACGACCGCAAGTTGGCATAAGACTGACATTACTTGCATTGTTGCATGCGACCATGATAAATAACAATTTCTTTTATCCAATCCCAATAAATTAATTGTCTGCCTTAATATGAGAAACTTCCATAAAACTTCATTAGAGTTTTACGATAGTTTTATGGTACTTATCTTTAAGATGAATCTATCTTAAAAATGTGCCCATAAAATTTTCTTAAACCAATTTTGTCTCATGAAAGAGAAAACATTCGTGATAGAAAAGGATCTAAAATAAACAAAATTTTTTAGCCAATTCAAGTCAACCTAAATCATACTAAATCAAGTCATTTAAGGGTATATTACTTTTGGTGTTAAAAACAGCAAAAACTCAATACTTGCTAAGGGACATGAAATATAAGATGGTAAAAATTCCAATACAGTTCGGACTCGATTACCAAAACATTTTTTATTCCGGATAATCGAGTTGTCCGGATAGTTGAATTACAGAAATATATTGAAATTTGCGATTAACGAACATAAAATAAATAGGTATTTCCATTTTTTTATTTTACTTGTATGATGCAGTGGCGTAACCAGAAACTATTTCTGAAACGAAAAGGGGCAAAATATTGATTATTTTCAGTTAAATCGAGCATGTCCCCAACATGCCGGAAATGACATAAATGGTAACAAATATACCAGAAAGGGAGGTAAAGGCAAAATTTCGGAATAAAAATTAAAACGAACACCGAAAAAATGAAATTCCGGATAATCGAATCCAAAATTCCGGATAATCGAGTCCGACTTGTACCTGAGAATGACAGAGAAATGGTATTCATTCCCCTGCTTCATGCAATATGTTGCATTTCTTCATTTTGCTCATGCTTAGGGCCCTAATTATAAATTACACCGGATGTTTATTTTAAACCATTTATTGTTTCTTGTTTAAAAATCGCTACAAGGTACACTTTTCCAAGAGCAATGATCACAAAAATGGTGCTTGACTGTAAACAAACAGTTCTCAAACGGGAGGAGGGGCTATCTCAGATAAAATTTGTTTGTCTTGAAAAGTTCAAGCAAGTTTTATTCAAGCGCAAGTATTCTTCTCCGTAAATGCAACAAGTAAATGCCAACTTTTCGAGATACTAAACAAATCTTATTAGTCTTGCTCAAGAAGTTTTAGTTAGAAGCCGTCTTATGAGGGATTCAAATAAAACCAACGACAAATATGGCGAACAGACTGTGATTAACTACGTCAAAATAATAACCATTTGTAACTAAACGGTATTAAAAGGCCGAGATTCTTAATGCTACTAATAACTCTGGCAGTTCAGTAGTGAATGTTGACCGTACTGAACACAAAGTTTAGTAAAATGTTCCATAGTCCAGCAAACCCGAACTTAACGAAAATTCAGATATTTTTTTTTATTTTCAAATAAATTACTGATTTGCCAGTAATATCATGGCGCGTTTAAAATTACAAACTTTTTTGTCATATAACATATAAACTTAACGTGGCAATTAGAAATTTACAAATATGAACTTGAAAATACATGTAGATTTATCTACCTATTTTATTCAACAACTGCGATGACATTCATTTTGGAGAAAGGGTAGATCGATGGGGTTTGTTTCATAAATTGATCTATGTAAATAAAAAATAAATTCTGTTCATAGCAAAATAAGCCAGAAAGAAGAGTCGTGAACCTGATTTATAAAACTCTCGAAATTTGTTACAGTTTTTTCATGGTTGTGAGCAACTTCTGAATGTCACCATGAGTATATATCGATAAAAATATAGAGTTTTAAGCAAACTTTAGGAACTATTCTTGAGAACCTTCTCTAGCATGGGCCTCCTCGATCTTATGGGGATTTTACGGCTGATTTGTAGCAGTTTGTGAGAATAATAAGATTTATGCCCTGTTTTAAAGAACAAGCAATCAAAAATTCTTCGAGTACATCGTAAAACTGATATTGTTACTTGGGAATTCCATCCTGTTGGTATCCGCTGTCACTGCTGCTGCTGGTAAGTAAGGACTGTCGTAGTCGCTATTCAGAACCAATATGACTGGTTAAGGCAGAAGCAGGCTCTTATATAGGCAAAATAGTATCTTCCCGGTTTACCAGGTGTTCGAATCGTTAGAAACTCCAATTGACTACCCCCTGCATTCAACCGACGCAATTCGCAAATAGTCAACTGACCGGCCCGTTTATTAAATATTATGTCACTTATTAGAGGTAGATGTTATTTCTAGATAAACATTTCAAAAGGTCCTATCTGCTTTTATCGTTTTTCCGGAGCGTCTTTTCATGTTGGTAATGGTTCAGTGCTAGTAATTCTCCAAAGTGTGGTTTTCGTTCAGAAGGCTAAAGTAATTCCAACTTATACAAATAACGTGTCATAAAAGGTGTTTAATAAGTTGTGGAGAATGAATTAAGGAGATCGATCAAGAAATCGACCAAAGCAGATGAGACCTTTCGAAATGTTTCTCTAGATTTGTTTAACGATGACTCATCATTTCATTGGTAAACGTGACGATTAGGAATAGAACGCAATTTAGGGGTGTGGTAAATTTTCATTATAATAAAACTTGAACTATATTCTATCATTTATTTGGATTAGAAGCAAGAAATAAATTGGCATACGCAACCAGTTAAAGAGATGAAATATTGAACGAGCAAAAGCTGAATTATTAGGAGTAAACTAAAATTGTAGGGGTACCGGGGGTAGGCCCGGCCCCCTAAGGAAAATGATTCTTTAGTAGGACTTGATGGCAAATATTGTTATATTTCTTTCACAGAATCATTGCCCAGATTGTTTTCAACAACATATGAGACTTTCAGTACTTTCAAACTGTTATTTTACAAGGAATAGTGAAGTTTTGAAACTAAGATAAAAACGAAGTTTAGCAACCAGTGCGGGTGAAACCGGCACCCCTTGGGGGTAAAACCGGCACCTACGTTTGTTCATGAATTTACTTGAATTAACTTAACCATTTTGAATTCGGAAACCGCCAAATGAGAGATTTTACATTTCTGTATGTTACTGTTGAATTTGGTTGTTGTCGGTTAGCTGGTTCTGGGGAGATTACCGGAACAAGTTCCGGTGAACGATGTATACAACCAATGAAAGAATTTGATACTCGACAAGCCTATCATGTGGCACTTCAAATCATATTAATAACTAGTTTCATCGAAGCCAGGGTCACCTTGACCACACCGGAGCATATTCCGATTACCACCGGGAAAGCGGTCAGTTTTGTGACTTGATTCAGTACATTTGACACCTCTAATAACCCTTGGAATCATTCATCAATCACTGAAGAGCTTAAGTGCATTGTTCTAAGTCGATTTATTAATTTATTTAGCAGCAAGTCATCGATATTAGTTGAAAAATATGTTCAGTAACATCCAGCTAACCTCAGACCATGTCACGCTTACCCCACTCACTGGGTGACGGTGTTACTCCGACAGCACACATTTTTTTAAAAAGAAAATTCCAATGCAGGCAATAAATTGTAGAGCAACGAAAAATCATTTTAGTCTTTTCAAATGAATAAAAGCTTAAGTTCCACTTACGAAAAATTACATCCGTTTACGCATCAGCTGCAGTAGCGTATGTTTTGTCTATTATTTTGACGTTTGACGTTTCACGGTGGCTTCGTGTGTCTTAAAATATCTAAAATATTAAATATCATCACATCATATTCCAAAACACAGTTAATTAGCGTTTTCTAGTAAAACCCGAGGGGTGACGGTCTTGCCCTCGGTGCCGGGCTTACCCCCAGTACCCCTAAGTCCTATTTCATACAACCGCAAAAATGTCAGCTAGATTAAGGAAATTGTATTTCACAATATATTATAGCTTTGAGCATATTTCTACAAAATCGCTGCCGAGAAGTTTTCTTACCCCCAACAACCAGGTATATAATTCTGTGGACCGTATCACCGAATAAAAGTTCGAATTCTGCGTCTTAACAATGCTTGACCATCTTCAATAATACACTCGTTTAAAGAACCCAATTAAAATTTGCTGGCGGATGGATCAATGGTTTTCAAATCGATGGCTGCAGGAACAAAGGAAATCCATTGCAAACTATTCGATTTATTATCGCTTTAAATTGGACAGAATTTTCACTTTTTCCGTTGTTAGATTTTCATTTTATATCCCTATGTAGCTGAAATTCATGAGAGAAACAGTTCTACGTCAAAACTTTCTTCTACAAATTGACGAGGCTACAACATTGTCGAACATCGTTTAAGTCTATCTGCAAGATAAGAAAGTTAGATGCCAGTTCCCACCGAAAATTTTGGTCATCCTAATTTGTGATTACAGGAAAATATGCGCTCCATCATATTGTACAATTTTCTAGCAGAAAATTTTTCTATAGAATATTACTATCGAGCTCTATATCCAAATTTTCCTCTACGCTCGTTCCATAGAACGCTGTCGAATGATTAACCTAGCGTTTCCACCGATTCAACAATGAAAGGAGGCGCACGGTTAACATTCGCGTTGGAACGGGTGCGAGATTTTGTCGCATTTTCGAAATGGCTAAGGGCACCAAAATTTATAGGAATAGTTTAGCAACTATAATCTTTTATTATTGTTTTTTTTTTTTCTTTTCAGTTGAAGTAAGCAATTAACACCCTATTACAAGTAAATTTATTATCGCTCTCTCAGCTGGTCTTGAGTGAGGTACGATGCTGGCCTAACAAGCCAGGTGTCGTAGGTTCGAGTCTCGGCTCGGGAGAGACTGTTAGTGTCAGTAGGAGTTAGTGCCCCGCAATTGTCCTGGACACTAAACAGTTGGCTGCGAAGTCTGTGTATAAAAAACAGAAGGTCGAATTCCGAATTGGAATGTAGCACAACAACAAGGCTTTGCTTTGCCTTTTATTTATCCTCGTGCTACAGTGATCAAATAACCAAAATAGATTAAATTTGTTCATGCCGGTTTTTATACGATTGCTGTAAGAATGAAAGGAATATACTGGAAACTGGATTAGTTTTAGGCATTTGAAAGGGACATCCTTGAATGACGTAGCATTCGAGGAGGGAGGCATTCGAGGTTTGCAGTTTTGTGACGATATGTGACGAGAGGAAGGCAGGGGGTTAACCCAAGTTACATAGCAAATATGAAACTAAAAAAAAATTTGGATGTTTTCTAATTGTTCCGGTTTTTGTTACAAAGCTACGTTTTTATCTAGAGGGGGGGGGTCTGATTTTGTAACGAAACGCTACAATCGGAGGAAGGGGTGGTGTAATAAACCTTAAAAAAAAGCTACATCATTTATGGATATTCCCAAAGCGGACAATTTTCGTGACGCTCCTACGTAATTCTACGTCAAAACTTTACACGTGTATTGATTGATTAGTTTTGCAGTTTAATTTTTTTTTTTTTTTGAAAGAAAAGTTGTTTCAGTTTTTTTAATTCAACAAAATCGTTGAATCATCTACAACATCGTTTTAAATATTCAAAATGAATTAAATCACAGTTAAATTGAAATTTTTGAAAATCACTGGGACTTTGAAAAAACTCGCAATTTAAAAACGAATTAAGGCATTCGAAATATACATTCAAAAACTGGTAATAACTTGAATATGCACAGTGGAGTAGACTGCGAAGAAATGCCGAGCTAAAAAAAGTTGAGAAAATTGCATTTTTAAAATTTTGAGTTGCTCAGGTAAAATCTGAAATTATTTTTTACAGATTATGAGTCGTTTGTGCATCTGGAAGTACACTGAAGTCGTCCTATCTTGTTATGATATACACTAAAGTCGCTTTTTACGCGGGGGATACGTGCCGCGTAAAAAAAAACCGCGTAAATTCCGGAATCCGCGTAAAACAAACCGCGTAAATTCCGGAATCCGCGAAAAAAACCATCGTTAATTTTGTATTCCGAGTGGAGGGAAACCGAAATCCGGGCAAATATAAATACCGCGTAAATTCCGGAATCCGCGTGAAAAAAAACCGTGTAAATTCCGGAATCCGCGTAAAAAAAGCCGCGTAAAAAACCCGCGTAAAAAAAACGCGTAAAAAGCGACCTTAGTTTACAGCAATCACGATACGATCATAATTGCTTGAATAAGTTTTGAAATTTTGACAAAATGTTAGAAAGCAGAAATTTAAGTGCTTAACAATGCACTGAGAACAGTAACATTTGTCAAAAGCTGTTGCTACAATCGATAGAAAACTGATGATTGAGGCAATGAAAACAAAAGAGTATAATTAAAGCCTTCGATTCTAGGATTCCTGGCTCAGTAGTTATTTAGTTCTTTCGAAAGCAAACAATACTTTGGATACAATTTGAGCTTTTATTTATCTTTTTTTTCTTGGTCATCGAGCTAATCGATACTTATCATAGTTTCTATTTATAATCTTTTACGGTAAAAACAATATATATTTTAGTTAAGTCATAATTTACAGTTTTTTTTTTTGTTGCTCATCTGCGATACAAAAATACACATGCGATAGATCACAAACGCACAGACATTTACAGTTGTCACATACCAATAGTGGTTTCAATCGGATGTTTTTGCTTAACTTATAAAATATAGTTGATAGGTCTTACACCACTTTTTTCTTCAAAGTTTTTATGTATCGATCGAATTTGACATACCATCCGTCCAGAGTCGCTAGTCAATTAGATTGTAACGAAAAAAAATCAACAAACGCGAGACGTTCGAAATAACCGGCGACTTTGGACCTATCTCCTAAATTACTCATTTATTAAAACAAAATCCGATTTGTGCGAAAAAATAATTGTTTTTCACATTTTCGATTAATCAACGCGAAAATCAATCATTTGTCCGCAATCGGCTCCCGTTCAAGAAAAATGGCGAAACTGAAACGCAGGATATAAACAGAAAAAGTGTATCACATTTCATTCATTCACACGTTATTGATTTGTTTTTGTTTTATCAATTAAGGTCAGCATTACACTCTAATTCTAACAATCAGGTTAAACCTTCAATCATGACAACGCCAAGCTTCGCCATTCTCCCCAAAACGACGCATAATTCCTAAGTTTATATCCCCTTTCTATCCTAGCTGGAATCTTAGTCTAGTCTCTCCGAATGAATGTCCCGCGATGCGACCGCACTCCTAAGGTTTGATAAACGCCTCCGGTGGTATCCGATTTTGCTTGTGTAGCTCGGAAAAAGCGAACCCAGCTCGCTCAAAGTCCCAGTTCGTTTCCTCCAAACACTTTCTGCTCCACTCGAGATTCATGTTACTGTGGACGGCCATTGCTTGGACCATCTGCAGCTTGGTGTTATCATCCGGTCCACCGACGACCGACACTGGAACTGGTGCTGTTGGAACCGGTGCCACTGATGGTGTCGCTATCGCTGCCTGTGGGATTTCTTTGAACGCCTTCTCGTCCTGGATTCGGGTGGTGTTGTTGATGTGGATCATTTCATTGCGTATGCAGAAACCGCCCCCAGATGGAACGATCACCAGCGTGCGCTGGAACGACCGGTACGGTTCATTCATGACGGCTAGTCTGCGCTCTTTGAACACCCCCGTCACAGTTAGTACGATCAACTGAGGCTGTTAGAAAGATGATAAATTGGAATTATTTCTTTATAAAGAGAGAGAAAAAAAGAATGGTTTGAAATTACCGTAAACAGTGTTAGATCAACGACAAACGACTGCGGATCGTGTTTGGTCAGAGGTAGCTCCGATAGGAATAGAACAACCGGTAAGCGTCCCATTGTCAAAAAGCGACAACGCGTTTCCAGATCCCGCTTGGAGGTGAGGTTACGATTGTGGGTCAAATATCTCTGCAACCGCTGCTGACTGCCTTGGCTGGGGCTATTGAACACCGTCATAGAGAGCATCGCATGTTCGTGATATGCGTCCAGCAGCTGCTGGCGGTTGTCCGAGTCGTAGATAATAAAGTACTGCTCCAGGAACTGGCGCACGATATCCGCCCCGGCAGCGTCACAGAGGAAGGACGCTTTCGCTACCGGTAGTTTGGTGTCGTCGTCGGCCACGTCGAAACCGATCGCCGGTGGCAGGTCGATGTTGTCCTGCAAAAGGGGAGTTCGTACATGGTTCGCTAGAAATTACACACGAAATGAACAACTTACCAACTTGATGATCTTCGGCAGTCGCTTCCGGATTTCGCTGTATGGAAGATATGCGAACGAATAATCAAGTGTTAGTTGTCAAAACAATTGTTTTAGTTGTAACCGACACCGTCAGTGTGTTACGTGCGAGAATCCGATCCGCTCACCTGTACCCGTATTTAGTAACAGGGTAATATATTTTTTTGTTATTCAAAGGCAGTAACTAGCACTCATCGAAAAAGAATTGCAACTTTCAAGACAATATTTGAAAAAATAAAATCAAAATGCAAATTTTCCACAAGTTTTTTTTTAATTGTTGGGGATTTTGGTTGAAACATGTTCTTAAAACCTCAAAACTATTTGATAAAGGCTGCCTATCTATACATTATGTTATTACCGTACTATTCGCATCTTTTCCTATTATTTCCTCAGGTTTTTACCTTTGATCTGTTATTTTTCAATCAGCTTTTTAATTTCATCGACAAACTTAAAAACTGCATCTTGATTTCAAACATTTGAAACTTGTCTCGCCTTCCCACGTAAAATAAAGATATTCCGGTTTCCATTCTACGTGAAGCAAGTGCCCTTCGTGTGACTAGAATTACATTCCCTCTGTCACATAGACGTCCGTTGCAATTGTACGTACAGTGAGATCCGGAATATCACTTCAGTATTCAGCTTTATTTCAGTAGTTTTATAGTTTCTCATCATTCCAGCAGTCGATTAACAACAGCCACCAATCAGGTTCGTCCCCTCTGGAACTACCTTTAACTTTGTTTTTGTCCAGTCCTGTGCGCAATTTGCTTATAGCTTCTTACGGTTCTGCTGCATCCAGTGTACATTTACAGCACACTTCGAGCTGCGTTTGTTCCGGTAGAACAAAATATTAACCGTTTCCACTTGAATTGGTTGCATTTGCGCGTCGGTTACAAGAACTGGACGTTGATCGGTGATCATAGTCATACTGATTGTAGGCAAGGCAGTTGTAGATTTTTGTATTGATTCTATTGTTTGATAGACTTGATAAAGTCTTCACAGATTCCATTCAACCATCAATTCCCTTTTTCCACCCCCCCAGAAAAACGATTTGAATCTAGGCTACAAGTTTTAAATGCTATTTAAATACATGCGATTTTTTAAGTTGCTGATTCTTGCTTTTTTTAGTTGGTAGAAACCTTTGGAATTACAATTATTCTGTTATTTGGTCAATCTTTTTCAAAACTAAACTGCCTTTTTATATATGGTTTGTTACTCATCTGATTCCTAGTCCCGTCTTATTGTTTTGTCTTACATTTTCTACGATAAAATTTGCATTTCGAAACGTAACCATTCATTCTGTTTTAATTGAAAAAAAAATACTTCGTTGAGTGCCAGTTGCTTTGCCGTGAAAACTGATAATTATTTGATGATTGGATTAGATTCTCGCAGATGCACTGGACTATTTTATTTTCCATATGCTTCAAAGTATCAAAATGCCGATATCATAGCTCAGGCAAATATAACTAAGGACTTCCCGTTTTTGGTACTTCACACGAAAACAGTTGAGTTAAAAACATTGTGTAGAATTTTTTACCATTTAGGTTAATAGCGAAAATGCTTGAAGGAAACAAAATTGGAGTCCCTGGTTATATTCGTGATTTACAGCTAACAAGCACAATACTTTAACTGCCACAAAAATGTATTTCCTTTTAGATTCCAGTCTTCTTCCCATACTTCATCACAGCAAGAGTAGAATGACGAACAAAACTGGAGAATTAAAATATGCGTTACACTTTGCCTCCCGAATGGGGCGAGCCATTGTTCCCAGTAGCTTTCAAGATCGAAACTTCACCGGGGTAGATCTTCGTGACTGCACTGGCGAAAATCTCTAACGCTGAGATCAGAACGAACGACGCTTTCGTCGATTTACCTCTCCAGCAAGTGAACCTTACCGAAATTCGCTCATCACAGTTACACACTGTCTATCCCATCTAACCGGTATGGGACGGCTCATCCCATGTCATCATCGCAAAACACCTCAACCTATTCCTGCTACGGTGGGGCAGCCAGCGTAATCGCGCAAGGTACGCAACCACAAAACAAACATGGACGAGAAAGAGGATCGTAATCGGGATGCAAGCGAAACCTAACAAATACCTGACGTAAACCGTTTGGTCTTTGATGCGTTCCTTGAGCGGATTGCCTTCCAAGTTGATCTCCACCAAATTCAGCGCCTTCAAACTATCTAACGAGGTCACATACGGAATCTGTCCAAAGATTGAAAAAATCAGTAAATAAAAAAACAAGCAAACACCCCGCAAAACCTCACCTTATTATGCGCCATGTAGAGAATCTTCAACGTGGGCACCTTGACGGCCATCTGCTTGAAGTGGTCCAACATATTCAGCTTATTATTGTTCAAATTCAACGCCTCCAGGTCGGGAATGTTTTCCTTGATTACATCCAACGCTGCCAGCAAAATTTGTGGCCGAAACAGGGCACAGAAGATATCACTGAGATCGGGATCGGCGTGGAACTTCTCCAGATTCAGTGCCTTTGTAGCTGGATTGTACCGCTTTACCATGGCCAATTTCATGCGTTCCTTCAGCTGCTCGTTGACCTGGAATTTCGGTGTGCTGTTGCGAACAATCACAATCATCTTCCGCCCGTCGGGCAAATCGATCGTACGGTCAATGTTTTGCAACGCTTCCGCCGCAGGAAAATCCTCAATAAAGAAGCTAACGGCCGTATCTTCCACCTTCCAGTAGTGTGGAATGAAAATCTCCGGTTTGATGGAATTGAGCAACGATCGCAAGATAAAATCCTTCTCATACTTGTGACCAAACGGAATCTTGACCTCAAACCAACTGGTTGGACCGCTAATCAGTCTTTTCTTGTGAATCACTCTCCCGCGCGGTATTGGCGACCCGCGTCGCTGGTTAAATCCCTTATTATTTCCTTTATAGAAATTTTTCCGCTCTCCACCTTCGAATCCGTCGCCAGCCATGGCCTCGTCGTCTTCCAAGTGGGCACGAATTTTGATGTTAGATATCATCGGACCGCCCTTGTGACGGCCCCCATTGAATGGTTTGAAACTAACGCGTCGTTTGATTTCGCCACTGTTCCGATCACGGTTTCTGTCCACCCGGTCATCATGCTCCGAGTAGTTGCTTGAAGCTGTGGAAAAATACACCGTAAACAACCTGCTTCAGTTCAACAATAACACAATCGTCACTTCTTCCCATTATCAAAATGGCGACTTCCTTGTGAAGATCAAATAAAAATCACACGAAACTTACCATCGTAAAATTTCCTACCACCTGAACCGCCCTGATTCCAATTCCGGCCACGATTTTTTCCTCCTCGCATGGACATCGTAATTGCACTATTTTTGTATGCTAAATTGAACTATTTTACCACTTTAAATACTTTTTTCTATCGACCCCACAAGAAACAAGAGTTTACAAGTTCGCAGTAGTCGAATAGGGTTACGTACTGCAAATCATGCATGAACCGGTTCGATTTGACAGTTGTGCGGTAAGGTAATTCATTCTGAAGATGGATTCTGTACCTGAAATTCATTCATTCGTTGAATGATTTTTCGAAAAGCAAAATGAACAACAGATAGGTAATGTATTTCGTAGCGCAGGCAAGCGATGGAATAGAATACGATAGAGAGATTGCAGAATAGAGAGACGACAGCGCGCTCACCTTGTCTTAATATATCCTTTGAAAGCATTCCAGTAGTGTTTATAACCATATCTGAATAAACATTAGGTGAATAATATTTTCTAGAATATTTTACATTTTGTATTCGATATGTAATTTTTATTTCATTTAAAAACATGTTAAGATTTCATTGAATTTTCATTGACCCAAAGATTCTATCTTTAATAAAGTAGAATTTATAAAGCAAAATTGGAGACTACTACCACATACATAAGACATACGTAACACTCAGGAAGAAATCTTCCAAAAAAGTTGGTACAAAATGAACTACTCGAGAGTACCAACCTCTTTAAAAAAAACCTCTGTTTGAGTTGTTTTTGAAGGCAGTGTTCCTGCGCAGCCCTGCATTTGTCTCGTTCCCACTCGAAAAATGCTGCATTGATTTTGTAAATAACTTTTCGACAGTTCCTTATGGGATTTTCTTTGGGGCTCGATAAGTCCGAGAAAAAGAAAATTCATTTTGTTCATTATTTACCGAGCAGTTTGACAGGGCGAGGTACGGAGTACTATGGGGCAACGTGTACCAGAAAAAAACGCCAGTGTTACGTATGTCTTATGTATGTGGTTGATCTGCGATAACGCACACATATATGGAATTTGACAGCAGTGAATCCCCTCTGGAACTACATTTAATGAGCACACACAGAAAAATATTAAGGTAATTGCTATCTTTTTAGGCTTGGTCAGATTTGTGCGGTGTTTTTAACAGACTAATCTATATGGTCTAGATAATAACAATAATTTATTACAACAGGACTATAATAAATGTCAATGTATGAGATGACCATGATATGAATTATTTATTTTGAAGATAGTATGACTAATCGTTCATAGTCGTTTCAACAATATGTTTTTAAGCATAACCAAAGATGACTAGTACACAATACGTTACTCTTGCAGTATGCAGCGGACACGAGTTTCGCTGCGCGTGAACGAAAATTGAACTAATTTGTAAACTGTTAATTTGGTGATGACAAGGTGGTGAAAGGTGAAGCATGTTTTTCAATATCATTGTATGGTCCTGTCATCCAATTTTCAATATCCTTATACGGTATTGCCACCTTGTTTTCGTTTTCATCTAGCGGATTGAGCATGATAAATTGATTTTGCTAATAATCACAGTTTTAAGGTCATCAGATGGCACCGTTATAAAGGTGTTGCGAGAAAAATGTATGAATTCAGGTATCTTGCTCTAGTCATCATTAGCATAACTCATTTGTTGTTTGTACCAATTTTAATAGTCGATTGAGAACCACTATACAGCTTTAATCCCTTTGCGGAACTGATTGGGTTAATAATTCTGCCTCAGCCGTCAAGTAATGCTGTAGAATGTTCTCCTATTCGGTTTGTAGCTTCCGTTGCATATTATTGTTTGTGATCTCATTCATTATCAATTTCATTATTCCTTGCTTGAATGTTTAAATCGATTTATTGATATTTACAATGAAATGAGAAAATCAAATTTGGAAATTTTCACTCATCCTTTTAAGTTCTATTTAAAAACGATGCAATATATATTTTGGTGACTACCGCTAAACGCTATTTTTAACTAAGGTTTTACATTACTGCGTTGAAAATCGTTGTTATATACGTCTCCTAATATCCTCAAAATTCACTTACAACGAGTAGCAAAGCATAGCATAACTTATTTCGTCAATATTCATGAACTTCAAGTACAACATAAACAATGTTAAAATAATTTAAGTGAATGTGAAGCTCTTTTTTCTTTTTGTCACCTCCGACAATTCGATGAGAGTATCTATGATATTTTTACATTTTGTGAGTCATGCTGATTTGTAAAGTTACGCGAGGTTTCTTTGCAGTTTTGTTGTAATAAATTGAAATTACAAATCATCTAGATTATATTGTAAAGTCGAGTGAAAACCGCCGTACAAATCTGATTGAAAGTAACATGATATTTTTCTGGGTGTGAGAATCTGGTCAAGCTCACCACTGAAATGATAAGGAGTACCATAATATTTTTCCGAGTGCATATGATTTAGTTCACCCAACGGCCTACAGATGGCAAGTTCATAGTGTTGCCTTGAGATTATATGCAGCGAAGCCCAACTTGGATATCTATGTCTCTTTAGTCTATGGTCTTATGTATGTGCTACTACTCTACAAATCTTCTAAATATCAAGGCAAATGAGGGCCCGTTCAAATATTACGTCGTTTTTGTTTGCCCGTTTCTTTGTTACAATTACAGCTAGTTTTGACGTAGAACTACGTCTCTCAGAAAGTTCCTGCCGGGTGAAAAATCTAAAAACGGAGCAAGGATCGGAATATGACCCTTTTTAATTGGTTGTGAGTTGGTTAGCTTAAAGTGCCTGTGTACAGAGTAGCGACACTGTCGAAATTGTAGCAAAAATTATCTGTCAGTGTCATTCCCATCGAGCAAACAACCGATTAAACTCTTGCGGAGCAAATAGAAAATATGTTCAGTGGTACCAGAGTTGCCAGCATTTCTTTCGATGACATGGTGCCACTCTGTATACAGGCACTCTAGGTTAGCTAATAACGGATTTACTTTAATGCCCTACACAGAAAATAATATCGTTTTAGGATTAACAGCGCTCTGGTAGTTGAATTTACTATATATATTCCTTGTAAAAATAACTACTTGACCTCGAATACATCGCCAGTTAGTAGAACAACTCTGCAAAATACTCAATTTCTTGAAACCTATTTTTTTTCTAGCCAGAAGCGGATGAGAATCCTGCACTTCGGAAACTCATAATCGATTCTTGGGGATTGAATCCTCAAATATACGCTACTACTAATCGGTATGAATTGTATTTGTTTTATGTACGACTACACAATCCTTCCAGCTGAGCTCGTCTCGAAGTATGGTGCTGGCCTAATAAGGTTAGGTATTTAAGTAATTTGAGTAAATTGAAGAAATAAATGTTACTGTTTGTTGTTCTCATACATAACTTTTTTTCATTCTGGGCTGCTTTTCCAGTTTCGCTGATGCATTAAACAAAGGTTACGAATTTGAGCTTGTTTAATGCTTGAGCGGAGTTGGAGAGATTAGCCTTTGCATAATCACTTCTTTTTTCTGAACGTTAATCGTAGTAAAAAATACCTCAACGCGGTTTTTGTTTTAACAAACTCATTGTTAAAATAAAAAAAAAAATCAACGCTGTCAAAATAACAACAAATAGGGCTTTGAATTCTAGTTATATTGACAGTTAAACAGTCAAAACGACTGCGCAGCCCTCGGTTACTGTTTTCGTACGAAATACTACAGGCATAGTTATAATGGAAGTTCTACGCGTTCGGTTCAAAATCGTCGGTGCTATAAAATAAAAACTATAAAAACTAACTATAAAAAATCGACACGTTACTGCCAAGTAGATTCCACTTACTTCTATGCTAATAGACGAAACATTTCATATCTAAGTGGAATACCCTTGCGTTTCACTTCACAGCACAAGATCAAGTGTCTTACACTTCGGTTCGCCATGTCATGCATACCAAAATCGATTTTTTTACACTCAGATTTCAATGTTAAAACTCGTCAAATGTCAAAACACGTCACAATACCGTGGATTCCAATTAAAATCAATGTGGCTCGACCTGTTAAAATGATTGGGTAGGTTTATTGATGTTCATGTGTAAAGGGCATTTGGTATGAGCGTGTGATTTTTTTTTTCATTGTGTAGTTAATTTGATCCCCATTTATAGTTAAACTTGCTACAACCTTTTTTTCAGTGTAGAGTTAAAGTTAGGCCGGCTGTCACTAAAAAGTTCCTATCGAACAGTCAAAAGTTTTTTCATCATAGTTCGATTTTTTGATCGATCACTTTCGTTCAACCACCACAACTTATTCAACACCTTTTACGACACGGTATTTGCACAAGTTGATAGCGGAGGGATCATTAGCTTCCTGAACGAAAACCACACTTGGGAGAGGTACTAAAGCTGAACCATTACCAAAATGAAAAGACGCTCCGAAAAAAACGATGAAAGCAGATAGGACCTTTTGAAATATTTAGGTTTATCTAGAATTGTAACATTGCGCTTGTTCGATTGAAACGAGTTTTGACAGTTCGATTGAAAATCCCATAAGAAATTGTCAAAAAGTTATTTACAAAATCAATGCAGCAATTTTTCTAGTACGAACGAGAGAAATGCAGGGCTGCACAGGTACACCACATACATAAGACATACGTAACACTCAGGAAGAAATCTTCCAAAAAAGTTGGTGCAAAATGAACTACTCGAAAGTACCAACCTCTGTAAAAAAAAACCTCTGTTGGAGTAGTTTATAGAGGTTGTGTACCTGCGCAGCCCTGCATTTGTCTCGTTCCCACTCGAAAAATGCAGCATTGATTTTGTAAACAACTTTTTGACAGTTTCTTAAGGGATTTTGTTATGGGCTCGAGTAGAGCCGCGATGAAGAAAATTCATTCCGTTCATTTTCGTCGAGCAGTTCAAACTGGTGTTGGTACCAGGTGATGTGGGGCAAAGAGTACAAAAAAAATCGCCAGTGTTACGTTTGTCTAAGTATGTGGGTACACTGCCTTCAAAAACTTCTCAAACTGTGATTTTATTCAGAGTGTGGTACCATTCGAGTAGTTCATTTTGTACCAACTTTTTGTAAGATTTCTTCCTGAGTGATACGTATGTCGTATGTATGTGGTATGCCTTATGTATGTGGTTATACCACATACATAAGACATACGTAACACTGGCGATTTTTTTTTTGTACTCGTTGCCTCACAGTACTCCGCCCTGTCCAACTACTCGACAAATAATGAACGAAACGAATTTTATTTTTTTCGACTTCATCGAGCCTCAATGAAAATCCCATAAGGAACTGTCAAAAAGTTCTTTACAATATCAATGCTGCATTTTTCGAGTGGGAACGAGACAGATGCAGGGCTGCGCAGGTACACTGCCTTCACAAACTACTCAAACGGTGGTTTTATTCAGAGGGTGGTAACATTCGAGTAGTTCATTTTGTACCAACTTTTTCAGAAGATTTCTTCCTGAGTGTTAGGATAAACTGGTATACAACGCCCCCTCTAAGGAACATAGTCAATATTGTAGTTATGGTTATCACAAACAACAAATCTTTTATGCGGTTAGATACACTATTTAGTCTGTAATGCACTGCTATCATTTTGTTTTGTAATAACTGTTACACAAAAACACCACAACACCCAAAACATTTTAAATAAAAATATGATTAAATCGCATGCTTTCCAATCTACCGGGGCAAAACGCCCCAGATGCAGTATAATATACCCCGTGCAATAGCTTCACATGCCTCAGCTCAGCACGCGAAGTGAAACAGCACTTGAAGTCTCAGAAGTAAGAGCTAAAGCAATGAACATATCAACCCGATTAGCGGTGGAGCATATTTCCCGGAGCTGTCGTGTAGCAGAAAGCATTAACCATTCGAGTAGTTCATTTTGTACCAACTTTTTGTAAGATTTCTTCCTGAGTGATACGTATGTCGTATGTATGTGGTATGCCTTATGTATGTGGTTATACCACATACATAAGACATACGTAACACTGGCGATTTTTTTTTTGTACTCGTTGCCTCACAGTACTCCGCCCTGTCCAACTACTCGACAAATAATGAACGAAACGAATTTTATTTTTTTCGACTTCATCGAGCCTCAATGAAAATCCCATAAGGAACTGTCAAAAAGTTCTTTACAATATCAATGCTGCATTTTTCGAGTGGGAACGAGACAGATGCAGGGCTGCGCAGGTACACTGCCTTCACAAACTACTCAAACGGTGGTTTTATTCAGAGGGTGGTAACATTCGAGTAGTTCATTTTGTACCAACTTTTTCAGAAGATTTCTTCCTGAGTGTTAGGATAAACTGGTATACAACGCCCCCTCTAAGGAACATAGTCAATATTGTAGTTATGGTTATCACAAACAACAAATCTTTTATGCGGTTAGATACACTATTTAGTCTGTAATGCACTGCTATCATTTTGTTTTGTAATAACTGTTACACAAAAACACCACAACACCCAAAACATTTTAAATAAAAATATGATTAAATCGCATGCTTTCCAATCTACCGGGGCAAAACGCCCCAGATGCAGTATAATATACCCCGTGCAATAGCTTCACATGCCTCAGCTCAGCACGCGAAGTGAAACAGCACTTGAAGTCTCAGAAGTAAGAGCTAAAGCAATGAACATATCAACCCGATTAGCGGTGGAGCATATTTCCCGGAGCTGTCGTGTAGCAGAAAGCATTAAATATTTAAGCAAATTATACAATTTTTACCTTTTCTTTGAGATGAGTTTATTTGAGATATAAAAGTGCAAATAGTAGGTTATAAAGTTTATCCAGATTTTTACGCGCCATAATGGCGGACGCTATAATGCAAAGTTCGTAATAAATTACCCACCCTTTTGACAACTTTGCTTACGTCAGTTTGAAGTCTTCATATATTTTGTCAAAAGAAAAATATATCTGGCAACATTTGTGTTGCCAATTTTTCAGAAATCGCAAATCTGACGTAAGCAGAGAGGTTCGCATATTACGAACACGCATTATAGCGACCGCCATTATGGTGCGTAAAAAACTGGATACACTTATAAAAAAAACCTTACGGAAACGCTGCAAGAAATCTGAAGCAGCTCAAAAAATTTATTTTTGTTTAATTTTCGCTGATAGTGACAATTATCAAACTTGCACAGAAGGTTGGTCCCATTAACCGCTACGGATTCCCAATAGTTTAATATCTTAGTTTTCGCATGTTTCCGATTGAATGGACTGAGCGTTAAGCCCAGGGAAAGAGGGGGGGGGATTTTTATACATGCTTACCCTACGTATGTCTTATATATGTGGTATAACTCTCGGTAGTCGCGTATAAAAAGTGTGTCTAATCACTGTTGCGCGAAAATGGATTAACAAGTAGCAAGCGGAGCTGCGGCAAGTCACAGCGCTGCAGGAGCAACACCCTCGAGATCACCTTTCACAGCGCTAAATTTTAGATCTCCCGTCTGTAAAGGAGGCTCTGCCACTCATGGCAAGTTCATCCCATTTGCGTTTTTGTGCTAATGAGAAAACAGCAATTAAAATAGTTGTAGCGCTTTATGAGAAATTTTGCATTCTTATGCTTTTTAACCAAAACCATCTGTCTCTGATTCTGTCCGAACCTGGCGCGTTTGCTTTCAGCCGTTTGGGCATGTAACTTGGGATGACTTTCGTTTTCTCGTTGTTTCTAGCAGCATTTTTTCTCATTGAATTATCGAACGATTTTCCCGAGTAGTGTCGTTGCAGGATTTGATTTGTGTTACATATTACTAAGTGGCTCAATCACAGAATTCCAATTTGCATAATTCAAACTAGCTCGAGCTGGGTTCTAATTCGCGGGGTTTTAGTTTTGTCAAACTCATCATATGCTGTGTAATAAAAATTTTGCGCGCTGGTGCTGGAGAATCTGTCGATCTGGCGTCTGTAATGGAGTATCCCTCTGCAAAAGTGTTGGAATTGGCGGGGAACGTTGCTAGAGATAATCATGAAACGAGAATCATCCCGTGTCATCTGCTGTTGACAATCCGACAAGAAATTGAACAAGCTAACATGCTTTTACCCGGCGTAATTATTGTCCAAGGAGGTGTTCTGCACAGTATTCGTATGATTTTTGGACAACGTGTTCTACTGAAGATCGTATGTTTCTGTGGCAGGACATCTTTGAATTGATCAAGTGTACCTTAAAAATGCTTCAGTTGGTCTTCTTTAAATTCCTAAATTTAAGAGGGATAACCCCGATGACAAATGTAATTTGTTTAACAAAAAAAAAACACCTGTCGAAAAAAAATCTCATTGGCTCTGGGGGAGTCAATTTGATAGAAGCGAAGAAAAGTAACGAAAATCATAATTATATATGCTATATGCAGCACTCGCAAATAACTTGCGTACGTTAGCGATTGCGTACGAACTAGTGGAGTATTGCTAGTAGGTAGTAGGAGGATTCGCTGATCTCTGATTTGGTTTGTTCAGTATTGTTTAGTTCGTATTTGGAATTAATTGAATTGACTGCATCGACTCAATCGTCCAATGTGTGTTGCTATACAAAGTTATATACACGAAAAATGAAAATTTTTTAATACTTCAGCAAATAATGCCAAGGCCAAGGTGACGTTATTATTTTGATTACGTGTAGGCACGTGCAGGACACTATTTTTGTTTTAGGTGAAATATCAAAACTAATTAAACTAAAAATATTATTTGCATAAGTCGTTCAGAACGTGTGCGGCTAAAGAATGATCGTAAATATTCACGCTGATTACTATCCTTTATGAGTGTCTGCTACTTAATAACGCAAAAACTGCCAACCGCTTTGCCAATTTTAGAACTTATACTGCAGGCCGCGAGGGTTGATGGTGATCTTTTGCGCACACGTGTCGCTAGATTCGGTGTTCGGAGCACATATTCCCTTTTTTAGATACTCGAGATTTTTTTGATACTTCTTTGTACTAACTATGAACAAAGCTTGAAAAAAATCAGATCGAAAATCCTAAAACCGGTGGGAAATCGTTTGACGATTCACAAATGTTCACCATTTTAGCTCAAAACTGCAATTATTGCGATGACTTAGAGTTTTAATATCCGTGAGCACAATTCTATATACGTTTTTCCCTATAGTCAAGGTATTACTATAGTTCGGCGAAGCTGATTTCAGGAATTGTTTTGACCTTTTAAATATGGAACCAGTCGAATGTCTGCCGAAATTGGTTTCAAAAATGTTGCTATTCTTTCATGAGAACGGTTGAGTGAGTGAAACACTGTCATGTATTTACTGTCCTATCTTTTACGAAAAATATGCAGTCGGAACTTAATAAACTTTTTAATAATTTTCTCTGAACGAATGATGTTATATCGAGTTTTTATATTGGAGACGTTTCATGGTTTTTGCCTCGTCAGACTAACTCGTGTTGAGGCGCCGGATTGCAGATGTCCACCGATAAATTTAGTTTAATGCAGTTGGAAAAATGAAAAACACTTTCTTCCACGCCAGACTTCGACATGTGGCAAAAATCTTCGATCTATGGCGGGATTTGCGTGGTTGTTCCATCCCAGTTTTATTATCCGACCGTCGTCAACACGCACGTCAAGTAAAATATTACGATCAAACAAAAGCAAAATTAGGAATGTGACGACTATTTTCACAGCTTGCGCTTCCTTTTCTTCAGTCTAATTAATCGAGCAGTCTGATGAACTTGAACGCTCCGTTTGACCTTTCGAATTAAATGTCCATTTGTCTGAATGCGACTTCCGCTTCTTTGACTTTCAGGGATTGCTCGTGTTTGTCCCGTGACTCACCGGTGGTGCATCATAGCCGAGTGAGTGAGTGGATGAGTGAACACCACTTAATTGGGTCACTGCAATAGGGATCAAGCTCAACCCAGCTTTGGGACGATCTGCGATGCGATCACTGTGGCGATCGATCAAAACAATGCGACAGAAAGTATGATATCAGATGAAGCCGCTGCCGGTACGGCCGGTGTCATCCGCGGAACAGAGCCGAGAGTGGGACGTCAAGACTGGCGACAGGCTGGCGTCGATCGTCAGCAAACTTGGCAGTCGGTGTAAATTTTGTGTCGGTTAAAAATACAAGTGTTTTGATATTCATTCCGCCGCCCGCGGAGGTGGTGAAATAATCACGAATTAATGTTTTCTAGTTTAGAATCGTTTAATTTATTTTTCGGTGGTGGGAGGTGTAAAAGATGCCAAAAAGCTATCAATGTAATGATTAACTTTGTGGGTTTTCTATTTTAGCAGTGGTTTCCTACTGTTGAGTATAGCATTCCTTTCTATTAATAAAAATAAACTTTTTTAGGAGTCTGTGAATGTTTCGTTTAATCCGGTTGAACTATCTTTGCAAACGCTACCAAACGGTCAGGCGATGGTGAATAATCGCATTTGGTGGCATTTTGACGTCGTTTAAGCTGCCCGCGCTAGTATATACCAGATTGAGGCGATACGCGGTGTGCAATGTCGTAAATTGTTGGCACAAATCTGTATGTAAGACCAAACAGACTTGAACTGAAGGATAGATTAGAGGAATGTTGAATCGATACGCAATAAAGGTGGTTATTTCTATCAAACCTCTAAGGGATAAATGACCAACAAATGGTTAAAATCTGTAAAAAAAACCGAAACACTAGAGCAACACCAAACATTGCACGTTCGCTTGTCTGTGGCGGAATATATTGCAAAACTGAAAAAGTCGTACTTGCTTACATTTTCCCCATTGTGTGGTGAGCTGGTCGCCAGAAAATTTGCGATGTATGAACAAATGAAAAACAAGACAGCATTTCTATTTTAGGAAGCGTCTTGAGGCTGAGCTCGCATTAGCGTCAGCAGGAGGCAGTGTTTCTGGTTTGTCGTGCAAAAATTCACGCACGTATTTCTTACCCAGCTTGGTATTTCTTTTTTTTTTTTTTTTTCTTTCAAACCCCTTGGCTAGAGGTTCCCTCAAGGGTAAATTGCTGATGAAGCGCATAAGCGACACATCTGGGTCGGAAAATGTAGCCGACTGAGAGAAAGCAATACAGCTAGTGGGCGCCGGCTAGGATCACAGCTAAACCGGATTTAGCTTTTGTTTACTAACAAATGAAATAGTGGCGTGCGATCTAGGAAGTGTCTATTTATTGCCTCTGGTCACGTCGCAAATTCACCACTCTACCGTTACATAATTGGTGCCGATTATTTAGTCTACCGATAGTTGAACTTGAGAACGTCCACCATATTCCGCGAGCAATATGTTTTCGATCTGTCAAAACTGTATATTATAAAATTTCTCTGCGTCAGTAAGTTGTAAACATTATCTGGTCAATGAACCTGAACTCGAAAACAATGCGACAACTGCAATTGGGTTGAGGGACAGTTTGTCATTCGGTAGATTGTTGATGAACTGGCGCCTTCCAACAACCGGCCACGAATCTACAATGTGTATTATTAGCAGTTCCAAATTAAGAAGCTTGAGGAACGAGAGGAAACTTAAACTATATCACGATTCCTACCGAATGATGTTAGATATTTTGTTAACGCTTAAAATAAAATTATCCATAGGCGCGAGTAACCTTAATAATCAAGAGAAATAAAAACAACTCTAACCTATCCGTCCTGGTAATAGAACTAAAATTCTTCCTAACAACCACTGGAAATAACGCGAGGGTTATGGTCCACTGACCGCTGGCGCTGACCATTCGAGGACGCTCGTAAAATGGTTTCCACATTTCCCGAAGAGTGCACGATGCTGAGAGCCAACCGAAGCAGGAACTATGCGTGACAGTTTATAATAAACAAAGCACTTAATTTCATAACAAACCATTCGTAATAATGCACGCCTAGCTGTGGAAAGATGCAAAATATGCGGAAGCTTTGCGCGACCTTAAAGATGGAATTTTTTCTTTGGATATTGCAGTGTGAAATAGAATCAGAGACCGCTAGTTTATGATAACGTATTTTCAGGTTTCAGGAAATTTACCTTTCATTTACAAATTTCGAACGGATATATTTTCAGCTCATTCTGACAGGAATCACTATCAGGATATTCATTTTATACTATTTTTATTTTCATTATTTTTAGTAAACATCTCGCCAGATAAATGGAAGCGCCTTGTACTGCAACGTTAAACAAATGACCATCCGCCCTCATGAAGATACTGAAATCGAAACAACAACTTTCTACCGAATTTTCAAGCCAAAATTCAAGCCGAAAATTGTAGCAGACATCCCAATTTGTTCTAACAACAGCGAACAGTTAACCAAACGAAAAACAATCATAAAGACCACCATCGAATTCGATTGACTAATCTCTCCTGCCTCTGGCTCTTGCACTAGCCGGCATTAATTCGCACCAAACCGTGGCATAGCATAAGATAATTTGCCAGAAATTTCGCAACTCAACATGAACTGATACGAAGTAAACAACACCCCCAGAAACCACACCCCCACGAAAATGTTTGTTTTCCGACCAATTTGGGATCGAATTTCCACACCACGCAAATTGCGCGCCAAACCCAGCATGAAACACTGGCAAAATACAAAAAAGGTACCTATATTCATATGCAGAGAGTTACCGTTTCCAATTTTTCGCACCTAAAGCGATGAACAAACCAAGCGACAAAACAAAATGTCATACTTGTCTATAATTACGACGCAGTACGTTAACATCCAACAAGCGGCCCACTGCTTGACCACTCGAAAAAATAGATTTTTTGTAAACACTATCAAACCGGCTTAATCCAAGGCTGTCTGTGTTTGGCACGAAAATGTAACCAGTTAAAAGTTACATCACATCACACTCACCCAACGGTAATTATCAATTAGTGACCGAGAGCGCTAGTCAATCACGGCGAACGTCAGCAGTCGCTCTCCCCCCAAGCGATCGTCCGATATTCGCGAATAAATTCATATGCATTCCAATGGGAAATCGTGTGTCGGCATAAAGCACGTCAATAGCCGCCACTGCTGCTGTTGCTGTCTCGTGCACCGGTACCGGCCAAGGGTTTGCGACTTAATAAATATTAATTGCCTAGCGGAAATGATGCAGTGTATGGACTGGCCGCCGGTTGCCACAGCCGCCGTCGCGTCGTCGCATGGCAGCCGAATTGCGGCGTGCTAATTCGAGCATGGGTGCGGCGGCTGCTCTGGTGGCTCCAAGGAAATGTACAGCAGCGTTGGATCGATCCATTTACCGCAGAAAGCTGATCGGTTTCCGCGTTTGTCACACTTCACTTGGTTTTAATTGGTTAAGTTACGGAATGGCAATGGAACTGGTTTATTGTTATTAAAAAAGGGACCCAACCATGTGCATGGGATTGGTTTCGGAGGTACCGCAATCAGCCATTTTCCTTACTTTGTGTCAAGTTTAATTTTATTAGAATATCCTCATTACCATTTTCGGTTCACTGAAACTTAATAATTTGGTGAAATAGGTTAAGATATCTAAGGCCTGCAATTTAAAACAAATATCAGAGAAGTGAAAATAAAAATGCCCTCAAAAAGGACCAACGTTGGTTCTCTGGAAATAATCAAGAAAAATCCAATCTGTTAATAATCAAGAAAAATCCAAAAATTAATAAAACGCTATTCGTCAAACATAAAAAAGTTTTATAATTGAGGTTAAAGATGTTTTATATGGTCATAAACAAGCTATCAAAGCTACCGGCAACTGAGTGCTTCCAGACGGAATGATCTCAAAATATGTAGAAATCAAGCGAATGTTTTTCGTGTTAGGACATTTTTTTCAAATTCAAGATTCTTTTTCTAAAGGGGCGTATGCAGTTTAACCTACGCTCCAGTTAAAGAATTGTAACTCAGAAACATTTGATTACGTAAATAAACTGCCTAAGGATGAGTTGTGGGGAACTTAAGATGCTGCAAAAAACTATACTGAGGGAAGAGGTTTTTGAACACAAAAAATTAAAATCACCACTTTAGAATTAAAAAAAATAAGGCTGAGTTTTTATTGACAAAAATTTGGTAGAATGTCTAAGATAATGGAATTTTTGCAATTCCAACATTTTTCAAAAAATTTGTATCGTAAAACAATGTGAATTGAAACAGTCATTGATTTGTCTTGCAGTGTACAAAAATACAGTTATGCCTAAAACACTAAAAAATGCATATTTGCAATTTTTGCATATTTTTTTCGCCCAATTGCAGGTCATCAATTGACCACGTTTTTCAGTTCGGATGAAAGATTCGAATTTCATTTTGGAGAAAACTTATGTTTTAAACGTTAAACGGTATTAAAATAGCGGATATATTTGGTTTATTACTTCAAGCATCACAAGTAAAAATATCGGTTCTTCGATGGACTTTTACAAATTTTGATTTTTTTTTCTTAAAACCGAGAATCAATCTCATTATTCTTCCAAACTGTGACAAAACAATTATTCTGTATAAGATCATGGAGGTCCCTACTAGAGGAGGTGCTCAAGAGTAGTTCCCGAGGTTCGCTTAAAACTTTATTTCTTTGTCGATATCATGATGGCTTAAAACCATTAAAAATGTACAACAAATTTCGAGAGCGCTCTTAGTTAGTTTCACATTCTTGTTTTTTACCTATTTCGCTATGGACATAGACATAAGACTGGGACACGGTTATATGGGAAAAAAGCGATGGTGTTATTTTTTCGCTCCCATGCACTTTTCGTGTTCCTTATAGGTCCCATAACAACTGTGTAACTTTTCAGATTGATCGGTGAAACGCCCGATTTTTTCAAAACTTTTTCTATAGAGATGTCCAGTTGGCTCCTGAAAATATATCGATACATGATATTTATAGGAAATTTTCCTGAAAAAAAACTCTTCTGAAGATCGCAAGGCGCTGCTTTGCTTGTGAAAAAAGATATTCACCCCAGACTGATTGAATATCTGACGAACGGCTCACCATTGAATTTCACTAGCAATACTGCTGCAGCATGCTGCTGTTGCAAATTCAGCCATGTGATGAAAAATGATATCGCTTAAATTTATCTTGGAGGCTTCCCCGAAGATACTATGACTAAAAATCACACTTTAAAAATTAATTCCTCGCGAAATTATTTCTCATACTTAAGCAAGCTTGCAATAGCAGCATGCTGCAGCAATGTTGCTGGAAAATTTCAATGGTGAGCCATCCGTCAGACAATCAATCAGTTTGGGGTGAATAGCTGTTTCTACAAGCATCGTAGCGCCTTACGGTCCTCAGAAGAGTTTTTTCCAGGAAAATTTCCCACAAATATCATGCATTGATATATTTTTTACAGCCAACTGGACATCTCTAGAGAATATGTATTGAAAAAGTGGATTTTCCAATACAAAATCGAATGGAAACTTTAAAAAGCGGCCGGAAATTGGGCGTTTCCCCGATTGACCTGAAAAGTTACACAGTTGTTATGGGACCCCTAAGGAACACGAAAAGTGCATGGGAGCTAACATTTATTTTTTGTCCCACCCTACTGGGTATGTCATCCTAATCAATGAATATGTCTTAACATTAGGAACGGGAAGGATCGGAGTTGGGTGAAGCATTTGCACCGGTTCTGAATCTCCCGCTACATTATCTGGGACAGAGCTGGGACTCGTGTGTAGTCCGAGTATCTACAGGATATCCCCAATCCGAATAGAGTTTCAAGTTTCGTCGGATTTTAATAGGCAGTTTTATCCACCTTGGGACTTGATGATATTTTAATAAAAATATTCGTTATAACGTTGTATCTATGTAATGTAATGTATGTCCTGTAAGTCTACGAACCGGGAGTTCTTCATGAAGCTCGATTTCAAAAAGTGATCTGAGGTCCAAGGCCAAGGTAAACTCATTGTTCACCTAATTTAATGAATGTATCTTGAAGCGTATTTTCTCAGCTTTTCAATGTTGGAGTTAAATTCAACATCGGTTGTGTTGCACTTGCTGAAAAACATGGTTTTCTGATAAAATCCAAGATGGCGGAGAGATTCAGCATGGCAGCAATTTTTTTCTACTTCAAATCGAAGCTCTATCATTCCTTCTCCAAAAACGACGTGTAGAGGGTTTATTTACAATTTCTAGAGATATAGATCAATGAAAAGAACTAGAACTGCTCAAAACTAAGCTTATAAAAAAACGTTTGACTCCTAGTTTCATTACATTCAACCATTTAAAGACATGAATGAGCAAGATCGCGCCAAATGACCTATGGTCGAATATCGACCATTTTTGATTTGAATGAAACTTTGCACACGTATTTGGCTTAGCAAACTGAGCATTTTTCACAGATGGAGAGATTTTTTACACCCATGAGTTACATTCTAAAAGGGCGTATGCCTTTTGGCATAGGTTTTATTCGAAGCAATGTAGCCCAGAAACCGTTGGTTGTATAGACAAACAGTCTGAGAATGAGTTGTAGGGAATTAAAAATGCATCATAATATACACTGTACAAAAAAATTCTTTTGACCAGAAAAAAATTAAAAATAAACATTAAATTTCAATTTAAAAAAAAGAGTTGATTTTTTTTTAAGAAACTTGATGTTAATACGCAACTTTTGAAAAAAAGTTGAAGAGGTTGTTCATAAGACACGACCGCAGAGGTAACGTAGAATACGACAGCCTGTCTTATGTCAATGTCTTTCTTGGAATAGGTTTGGGAATACACTCAATTGAGGTGAATTAATTTAATAGTCGCTTTGCTCCAGATGACGTTTACCTCTGCAGCCGGCACCGCGGTTTCACTTGCTGCCGTATCCAAAACAAGAATGAAATTGAATTGTTTTGTGGCTGTCTTTTGTATCAAGTTGCACTAAGATATCTTAATTTAGGCAGTGGCTACGAAGAGACTATAGACAAGGGCAAATAGTGTATTCTCCATCTATGATATAACTGTTCAAATAACAATTTTCTGTATTTTACGATAGCTTAGATAATTTTACAACTGATTGCTGCAATTAGTAAGACTTGCGCGAAAAATTATGTGATTCAGGCTCACTAGCTCAGAAATTCTTCAGATAAACTTTGAGGTTAATTGTGTTTGTCAATGCCATTGGTTGACAAATGAATATTTTTTCAACATGGAAAATTTTTTATTTAGTTTTGGATGATTTACAGTGATAATTAAATTCTACATGAGGTGATTTATTAGCAATTATGTCTCTATGAAAATTTCAATCGCTATACTGCTAGCCACACACGCTATATAGCAAGCCACACATGCTATAAACTATATAGCATATACAGCAAGCCACGCACGCTAGCCGCACGTTATATAGCAAGCCACAAACGCTATATAGCAAGCCACGCACTCTAGCCATATTCACACACTATATATGCCTGATATTCACACACGTTATGTGCACACACCCTATACATACATACGCTGCATGATGGTGGCTTCTCAAACCACCTGGCGGTGCGAGTCTCTTTCAGTTTTGGGATGTATTCACCCAACGATATCTGAATCGGATTACCGCTGGTGGGGTCCAACTCAGATCGAAGGGAAGCCGAACTGAAAGAGGTAGGAACTGCAGCTAACCACTACCACCGCCGCTGTTGCCCGCTGCTGATCCACTTCGCCTACTGCCATCGATGTTGATGTTCGCTGCTGCTGCCTGCTGCTAGTAAACTGATTTGCTTGAGGAGAAACAGTCTCTTATACAGCCCGAAGAGTGCATTCCCGGCTAACTAGGTACTCCATTCTGTCGTCCTTTTTAGGGAAAGGCAGCAAGCGACCAATCAAAAGTCGACATTTGCGTTTCGACAATGTTCAACAATTTTCAATATTACAATAGTTTGAACAATCAGATTACAATTGTCTGCATTTGGACGGGTGCTTAAATGATTTTCCAATCGATTGCTGTAAAAATGACAGAAATTGGTTGGAAACTGACTGGGTTTAAAACGTTTGAAATTGGACAATTTTTGTGACGCTCTCGATGTTTTCGGTTTTGAAATTGGATCCCTGTATTGAAATTGGGTCCCTGTAATTGTTGCCGTAAGACGTATTCTACGTCAAAAGTCCAGGATGGAGAAATGAAAAATATTTGTTTTATAAAAATTCTAATTTAAATATTTTTAAAAATTTTTGTATTCTGATGATTTTGAAAGATGTAAAAAGTTATTTTGAATCCAAAAGCTTTTGGTAGTAAACATTCTAAAGACATTGGTTTTCGAGTTATTTTGAATTTAAGTTCGAAAAATTATTAATATTTCGGAAAATCAACGTTTTTCTTAATTTGTCCATGGTTCTCCAGCAAAAACCATACGTTCATTGGAATTCTTGATCAAAAATATACAATTCATTCTTTGACATCAAAACAATTGGATAAATAACTCAAGCGCTAAACCTTAGGCTACCTACACGTTCCTCCTTGCCGAATGTTTCATAAAAAAATATGTTTGTCGTGCAACAAAACTGTTTGTAAAGTACGCAACCAATAACTACTGGGTTACCTATAATATTCGTTTTCGTATATAAATACGATTGCACTACTCCAGATGTGTTAGTAACAGTTTGCATTTTGTGAAGATGAATGAAGTGAAAATGGAATACACCAAGCCCAAATGCTGTAAACCCTGTAACCCTGTAAACCCTAGCTAGAGAACATGAACATCCCATTACAAGCACAAAAGATTTGTATGATTGGTCTAATCAGAAAAATAATAAAAATTCATCAAAAATGTCATTTAGTTGGGTATCATATGAAGAATATAAACAAGGAGTAACAGAATGGAGCAATATTTTAAAAAAATCTATAATAATAGCTGCCACACAAAAGTATTACTCTTTTGTTCCGATTTCAGAAAATAAGATACAAACGAAGCTGTTTTCAAAAGATGACGAATCATTTACTTATGATGTATATGAAATATAAGGTGAAACTAGATCTGTAAAGTATCTATGTCTGCAGATCCCGAAAATATTTTTAAATAAATATAGAAACATCAACTGTGACAATGCGTTCTACACTGACGGATCACTTCTCAACGGGTCCACTGGCTTCGGTATCTTCAATAACAATTTCACCGCCTCCTATAAGCTCGACAATCCTGCTGCTGTTTACGTCGCAGAATTAGCTGCAATTCAGTATACCCTTGAGATTATCGAAACAATGCCCACGGACTATTACTTCATCTTTAGGGACAGTCTCAGCTCTATTAAGGCTCTCCGATCGATAAAGGATGGGAAGCACTCTCCGTATTTCCTGGGGAAAATACGGGAACATCTGAGTGCTTTATCCGCAAAATCAGCCCAGATTACCTTAGCATGGGTAGCTTCTCATTGTTCCATTCCGGGCAATGAGAAGGCTGACTCTCTGGCTAAGTTGGGCTCAATAAACGGTGATATTTACAAAAAACCCATTGCTTATAATGAATTTTTTGGAATTTCCCGTCAGAAGATGCTCGTCGATTGGCAGGCTTCGTGGGATGAGAGAGATCTGGGGCGGTGGTTACACTCCATCATTCCACAGGTATCAACGAAGTCGTGGTTCGAGGGGTTGGATGTAGGTCGAGATTTCATTCGAGTGATGTCTCGGCTTGTGTCCAATTACTACGGGCTCGACGCGCATCTCTCGCGGGTCGGGCTCGCGGACAGCGGTCTCTGTGTTTGTGGACAGGGATATCATGATATTGAACATGTCGTTTGGGTGTGTGTCGAATACTGTGGCATCAGATCCCAACTTTTAGACTCCCTCAGGGCCCGAGGAATGCCACTTTATGTTCCAGTTCGTGATGTTCTGGGTAGGCGAGACCCACCTTACGTGTTGCGGATATACGCATTTTTGAAAAACAGTCATATACCGATTTAATTCCGCTTTCTCTTTGTCATCTTCAGAGTGAACTCGACGGACGATGCAAAAGCCATGATCTGAAAACCAACAGCTGAAAACAACTGTCCGGAGACTTCGAAAAATTTGTTTTAATTTAATTCTTAGTTTTAACTCCTAGTCGACCGCGAGAATAAAAAATTGGTCTTAAGATATTAAGTTAGTTATCAGGAAACATTTAGAAAAGAGCGACAACATTTAGAAATTTTACATAACCTACCTTACGAACTGCGGTAATACGCATTCTTGAAAACCAGTAATGATTGACTGATTTCTGCTTGTACTATAACACCTTCAGAACAACTAAACAACCAACGCAAATGCCGATGAGTAACGTGATTTGAAAACCAAAAACAGATAGTATCTGTCTTGAGATTTAAAAAAAATATAGTTTTAATATTAGTTGTAGCTCGTAGTCGGCCGCGAGAATAAAAAATGGTCTTTAAGTATTAAGTTAGTAAGTAAGACACATATGTGTATTTGGCTCCGTTAAACATTAGATTGTATTGTGCCGTATCAAATAAACGTCTTGGAAAAAAAAAAAAAAATATGTTCCTAAGATAATAAAACTCGAAAATAAATATTTGATTTCTATATATATTTATTTTTTTCAAAGTTGAGTATTAACGTCAAGTTTCTTTAAAAAAAAAAAATAAAAAAAATTCAACTCTTTTTTTTTTAATTGAAATTTAATGTTTATTTTCATTTTTTTTTGGTCAAAAAAATTTTTTTTGTACAGTGGATATTTTTTTTATGATGCATTTTTGATTCGCTACAACTCATTCTCAGACAGTTTTTCTATACAACCAACGGTTTCTGGGCTACAATGCTTCGAATAAAACCTATGCCAAAAGGCATACGCCCTTTTAGAATGTAACTCATGGGTGTAAAAAATCTCTCCACCTGTGAAAAATGCTCAGTTTGCTAAGCCAAATACGTGTGCAAAGTTTCATTCAAATCAAAAATGGTCGATTAAATTTTCGCGTATTTCCAGGCGATTTGAAATGACTTTGCTTTTTGATATACCCCGTGTCAGTAGAGGGCTGTTTTCAGCGAGAATTGCTCAATGCTTAACTACCGGTCCGGTATAGCACATTAACAACACTCAGCTAGATAAAGCAAACATATGTAAGTCAATATTCTAGGCGTAAGTGGGACCTACAATATGTTGCAAAGGTTACTTCTGATGGAAACCTGACTAACGCCGGTACACTGGTAGTATTGGCAGATAAAAAAATCACAGGAAGGTTGTGTGCAAAGCCACGGTCGCAAGGTTGAAGTAGAATACTTTTACAAGAAAGATAACCCGGCTGCTTGCGTGTCAGTCATTTTTCCTAGCAAATAAATGGTGACCGCTCATTGGCAGTATTGAAAATTCTGTGCAAATGAAGTTGAAGTACTACTCAGTTTCAGTTTGCACATATAAATACGACCTCACTGAACAGGAAAAGAACAAACTCTTTGCGGCGCAAACAAGTTTCAAAAGTCAGAGTATATGTACATGTGAATTCAAATTAAGATAATTAACTTTTGGTTAAACCTCAGAACGAGAAAATATTAAATCTTAAATTCATTTGTTTGGCTGTCCTAAAAATGATAGTTTGTTGTTGAATTTAAAATCGGATATGACGCTGATTGCATCTCTGCGTTACGCCGATTGCGGGAGTTATGGTGAACTTGCGTATGACGAAGGCATCGTATTACCTGTTTTATTGAATGGGAGAAAGAGGAATATTGTAAAATTTAGTAAACATTTAACTCAAACAATATTACAAAATCGTAGTCAGGCACACTGACAACAAAGTTGAACGCTGTTTTCACACTGAAAATCAGACAGCCAGAAGAAGTTTTGATTGCCAAATCCAGAATGCCGATTTTGAAGTAGAATACTTCTCTCAGGAAGTTCAGCTACATAGGGATGTGAAATGAAAATCTAAAACCGAAAAAAGTGAAAAATATGTCCAATTTCAAATGCTAATAAATCGGTAAGTATTCGATGGATTTCCTTCGTTCTTGCAGAAATAGATTGGAAAATCTTCTAAGATTCTTCCCAAAATAAGATAATTGTAATTTTATTATTCACACTATTGTACTATCGTAAATAGTCAAGCCTTGTCAAAACGAAAAATTCGACCTCTGATTGGTCGTTATATGCTTGCTTCCCAAGCACGGTCGACAGGATCATATACCTTGCAATTGGAAACATGCTATTTGGCCTATATAAGAGCCTGTTTCAGCCGGAGCCGCTAATAATAGTTCTAGACAGCGACAACAGCAGTCGTCCTTCCTTAGCAGCAGCACTAGCCCTGTGGTTGGTCACCACGTCTCAGGAGCAGCGCGGTTTTTCTCAGCGTGTGTCGCCAGACAGCCATTATTCCCCCCGTGTTGGGGCAGTATGAAGATTGCCATCAGGAAATCCAATTTCGGAAATCAAAATGCCTTTTTCAAGGCAAATAAAAAAGTCATTGAAAGTTAATAATTTTTGTCAACGCAAGCAAGCATTCTGTGTTGCATCCTAGCAATTTAAATTTGTCGCACCCGTCTAATTTACTGAATGTGAAATAGCTTCTACAGTGCATGTTGTCCGTGTATCTTAATTCCCCCAATGTTAGGGCAGCTCAAAGGTTGTAATAAGCAACCGATTTTGAACCGCAACATGCTTTTTTCAAGGCAAATAAAAAAATAATTGAAGCTTAATAATTTTCTGGCATCAACACAAGCAGACATTCTGTGCGGGATGCAATCAAATTCTGTTGTAGTTGTCTAATTTTCACTTTATTTAGTAAACCCCCCCACTGTAGGGGCAGCGCAAAGGCTGCGATCAGCATAACCGACATTGAATAACAAACTGTCCTGTTAGAACACGTTCACAAAGACCGTAAAGAGAGTTGTTTATTTACCTACGGCAAGTTTCTTGCCCCATCGCTCGCGTTCGCGTTCACCATGGCAGAGGCCTAACTGTCTTTGTGAACGCGTTCTAACAGGACAGTTTGTTATTCAATGTCGGTTATGCTGATCGCAGCCTTTGCGCTGCCCCTACAGTGGGGGGGTTTACTAAATAAAGTGAAAATTAGACAACTACAACAGAATTTGATTGCATCCCGCACAGAATGTCTGCTTGTGTTGATGCCAGAAAATTATTAACCTTCAATTATTTTTTTATTTGCCTTGAAAAAAGCATGTTGCGGTTCAAAATCGGTTGCTTATTACAACCTTTGAGCTGCCCTAACATTGGGGGAATTAAGATACACGGACAACATGCACTGTAGAAGCTATTTCACATTCAGTAAATTAGACGGGTGCGACAAATTTAAATTGCTAGGATGCAACACAGAATGCTTGCTTGCGTTGACAAAAATTATTAACTTTCAATGACTTTTTTATTTGCCTTGAAAAAGGCATTTTGATTTCCGAAATTGGATTTCCTGATGGCAATCTTCATACTGCCCCAACACGGGGGGAATAATGGCTGTCTGGCGACACACGCTGAGAAAAACCGCGCTGCTCCTGAGACGTGGTGACCAACCACAGGGCTAGTGCTGCTGATAAGGAAGGACGACTGCTGTTGTCGCTGTCTAGAACTATTATTAGCGGCTCCGGCTGAAACAGGCTCTTATATAGGCCAAATAGCATGTTTCCAATTGCAAGGTATATGATCCTGTCGACCGTGCTTGGGAAGCAAGCATATAACGACCAATCAGAGGTCGAATTTTTCGTTTTGACAAGGCTTGACTATTTACGATAGTACAATAGTGTGAATAATAAAATTACAATTATCTTATTTTGGGAAGAATCTTAGAAGATTTTCCAATCTATTTCTGCAAGAACGAAGGAAATCCATCGAATACTTACCGATTTATTAGCATTTGAAATTGGACGTATTTTTCACTTTTTTCGGTTTTAGATTTTCATTTCACATCCCTATGTAGCTGAACTTCCTGAGAGAAGTATTCTACTTCAAAATACTTTCAGCATTTGACTCGGCATACTAAACCTAGAACAGCTATAGCATTTTTAGGGACATTTTAAGCAATGTTGTTAAACAATATAAAACCTACCTCATAAAATGTAAGGTTTGAGTCCATTCTGAGGTTTCTATATTGGAAAATGAAAAAAAGCAGGTTCTCTACGCAAATTTGAAATGCAATGCGCCGAGCGGAGGGAAAAGCAATCGACTTCCAATGAATTTAGGTTTGTTTGGGACTCCTTACTTACTTTACTTTCGCGGCGACTAGCGAATTACCATATCACTCAGTCTTGGGCTGCTATCCTTCAGTCGCCTCTAACACCTATTACGCGGGCATCTATATAACAAGTGCGGTGTCTACTCCAAAGTCGACAGCCTCCATCGGAATTTCTACCAAATATAGGTTTTGCTAATCGTTCTTCCAGCGTTCTAGCTACATACTCAGTCCACTGCAGCCTGCCGTGTTTAATCGGCTTGACTTCATCCGCCGATTTGTATGCCTGGTACACTTCATGGTTAATGCGGCTGCGCTAAATACCATTTTCCAGTTTGCCACCAAGAATTGACCGCAAGGTTCTGCGCTCAAAAACACCATGAGCTTGCCGATCAGCCTCTTTCAGTGTCCATACTTAATGGCCATAGAGGACCACCGGGAGAATCACTATCTTATAGAGTGCTCGTTTTTTACGGGTTTGCAAGCTGCAATCCTTAGAAGGCCCTGTTTGTAGCCGCTATCCGCCTTTTTATCTCACGACTAACCTCAGTGTCGCACGCAGTGTTGCCACATGGACATGTTTTTTTTTGGTACAAATTCTGTATGGTACAAATTATAGATTTTTGTCAAAAGTTACTGAATATACTAAAGTGTACTGCAATATTTTTCTCGGAGAACTTGAAATCATTCGAGATGCATCTCTTGAAAAACAAAACAAAATATTTCTGTATTTTCATGCAAACGTTGCTGTTGTCCTATTTCTTTTATAGGAAACCTTGAAAACAAATTCCAAATTTAATGAAATGTGTATGATATGTGTAAATAATAACAACTAAATGAATTACTCGTAAATTTTGTAGTGTTTTCAAGGTAAACAAAAGTGATCTTTTGATGCAACACAAATTTTACAGATAGAGATTTTGGTACATATTTTCGAAAGAAAAAGTACAGATGAAAAAGATGTTTACCCTTTCAGTACAGATGAAAATGTGGCAACACTGAACCGAGGGCTTGCAGTTTTGGGGAACACACTCGCTACGATGAGATCGACAATATATACCTAATAATGGATAACTTGACGGTAATCATCGCGTACTACCACCTGCAATATTTTGTAAGCAAGTGGACTTCTGAGGGCTCACCAAATCGGGAACACTCGGGCCTGTGTTTGCCGTAGCTTCCGAAAGGCTGTTTTATTTAGGCGGCATCCATAAATTACGTAACGCTCTTGGGGGGGGAGGGGGATCCTTGAGCGTTATGATTTGTTACACATGGGAGGGGGGAGGTGAGTTCAGCGTTACATCACAAAAATATCGGGAAGAACTCTCCAAAAACGAGAATTTTTATCAAGCAAATCCTTCTACAGCGTTACGTAATTTTTATGGGGGTGGGTAGGTTTGGCGTTACGTTTCGTTACATATGGGGGGTGGGGGTCGAAAAATTGTTTTTTTTTGCGTTGCGTAATTTATAGATTTTGCCTTAGTACACTGTGGGTTTTCGTTTTGTATAAGCACTGAAGGGCAATGAACCCTCCGTGGCATCGCTTTAAACACACACGCAGTGGTATGGTGGGTTTAGACCACATCCCTGTCACGAACGTCATCCCCATACATTTTGCTTGAAGCCGTTTTTCTCTGGCTCTCTGGCTCAATTATACGTCAAGAGGCTGTCAATGCTTGCGAAACAGCCGAATAAGCTCCGTCCATGCGAGATCAACTGTGGCTGCAAGTGGTGTGTAGAAATGCATAAAGCGAAGAACGATTGTTATGTTTTGAACGTTTTATGGATTTTGTGCAGGACATAAATGGTCACGTTCAAACATGTTTCAACACGTTCTGGAGAGCCCTACATTCAATATAATTAGAAGCACGCAAAAAATCCGTACAGTAACACATGCGGCACAATGACCAGAGCTTATGATCATATTTTCAACACTAGCGCCATCATCATCGGCGGCGGCTTCAGGAAACAGTTGTCATGACATCGGTCTGGTTTAGACATGCCTGTGTGGTGGTCCAGCCTGTGCGCTTGCATGCGCATCGCTAGCACACACACTAACATGCGACAAGTCCACTTTTACTCAAAAGACAGCGTTGTCAAAACTGTCGCTCCATCTCAGGCAGAGATCCCAGTCTTCTTGATAAGATGTTTTTGCTCGAAGCGTTACCACCCACGGCAGAGAGGGTTGACACATCACCTCTCGACTGATGGAGGATATGATAGAGAGACACTGGCTAACGCGCTCCACTGAGTCTTGACTTCACGGCGGCCTACGATACAGTCGATCAGCAGATCATGCACGACAACGGGTTCCCGGATAAACTGACGCAATTGATCAAGACCAGGCTTCGAAATGGTCACGGTAGAACCGCTGCGATAATCGTCTTCTTCTTCCTCTGACTCTACCAAGGCTCGCTGTCTTAATACATTCTTGAACAACCATGTCAAACGAACACCGCCACCGCGACGTTTTTTTCCTCAAACGTATTTTGACATTTTTTCCTAGAAATGAGAATTACGCACGTTAGGTGCGGATATATCGGAAATTATTTATATAATTGTTCTTGTAATAATATTTCTCAACATAGTAAATAGAACGAAGTACACTGAAATAGGCCAAAATAACATCGCCAAAAGAATGCACTGTGCATCTGTTTGATACGCGAGTATCGAATGACCATTCTTTTCTTTGTTTGAGGGGCGACGGTTGTTTTACATTACCGAACGAAAGCCTACTGTGATGCACGCTAAGGCAGCGAGATCAAATGAAAATGCTGACCGTTTCAAAGCCCGATCAAGACGGGGACGGGACACGAGGCATATGGACGCTAGGCATATGGATGTTAGGCATAGTATGCTAGGCATACAGACGCGAGGCATAATGGATGTGAGGCATAATGGATACGAGGCATACTGCCAAAAGGCATAACGGACGCGAGGCCGAATGGACACAAGGCCGAATGGACGCGAGGCCGAATGGACGCGAGGCCGAATGGACGCGAGGCTGAATGCGATGTTGTATGATCGCATGAGATCCAATTATGTAGTTCAGGTGTTATTATATTCCTAAAGAGTTTAAGTTGGGTATGATACTTTTCTTGAAATCATGCGGCGAAGACGCATAATCGAGGGCAAGGGAACGAGGCGGCACTAAGCCGCCGTGGTTTCCGCAGTCCGAGCCGGCCGCCGAACCGCCGTCGGAAGCGGCGGCCTCTCGCACCCAAACGACTGATCTACTGGTTTACTAGGTCTACTCAAACAGAGTTTTCTTCCCTTAGTTAAGTCCGAACGAGCGGTAGCGAGTAAGGACAGCACTCGCTCGAACAGCGAGTCGGCCGAAGGCCGCGAGTGTATTGCTTTTCAAATGACACTTTGAAGCGAAATACATGTTATTGAATACATGTTATTGATGATGACGATAATAACATATTCCGCATCACTTCCCCTTTGCCTTGTGTCCTTTCGGCCTTTATTCATTCGCCCTCGCGACCATTCGGCCTCGCGTTCATTCGGCCTCGCATCCATTCGGCCTCGCGTCCATTCGGCCTCGCGTCCATTCGGCCTCGCGTCCATTCGGCCTCGCGTCCATTCGGCCTCGCGTTCATTCGGCCTCGCGTCCATTCGGCCTCGCGTCCTTTCGGCCTCGCGTCCATTCGGCCTCGCGTCCATTCGGCCTCGCGTCCATTCGGCCTGGCGTCCATTATGCCTAGCGTACTATGCCTCGCGTCCGTATGCCTCGCGTCTGTACGCTTAACGGGGTGTCATCGATCAACACCACCATGGGCGCAAGCGATGTGCTGTAAACGTGTTTCGGAGATATTATTAAGTTCCCTTGAATTACGCAGAGGTAACCCTCTCTCCCTAAACTTGGTAAGAAATTGTCTTTTTTGCTATTCAACATCGTTCTAGACGATGTGATTCGGATGGCGGGCATCGATGCGAGGGACACGGTTTTCACAAGGTCGGGTCTACTTCTGGGTTTCGCGGATGTTTTGCATCCAGGCACGTATTTTTGCGGCGACGAAGAAAACCTACGCCCGACTGAAAGCAGAGGCCAGTCGAATCGGCATGTAAAAATGTGTAGAAAACAGCATCAGTGTCCCAACTCAAGTCTCTGTAGACGGCGGTGAGCTTGAGGTGATCGTCGAGTTCGTGTATTTAGGGTCAATAACACCAGCAACCAGATCCAAAAAAGCATCGTGCTCACCCTTTACTTTAGAAGACCCTTCGATCGAATCGGGTACAACTACGCACGAATTTGACACTGTACAAAATCCAGATCAGACCGGAAGGCCTCTACATAATCGAGACTAGAACGCGGAAAACCCAAGAACCCCTTTGCACAACTGGCGAAGGTCAATAGGCTGCGGTGGGCCGGACGCGTCGGGAGGATGCTGGACGACAACCTGGCGAAATCTCTTCTTTCCAGCTACCCTAAATTAAATTGGAATTGACCAGTCATTTTATTCCGAATTCATCCAAACGCCCAAAGATTGAAACGGATTACGGATGCAGGGTCGAAATGAAGTCATTTGTATGCATTTTTCAGCTTTTTTTCTAGGCATTCTAAGCATTCAAATTCAAAACCCCTAAAAAATCATCAGTATTAGAAAAGTATGTAGGTGGAAATGAATACGTTCCATTGAACTTATTTTTTGTTTGTTTCTTTTCTTAACTTAGAGCCAAGTGTCGTTGATACGATACCGTTTCGAAACCTTGCTGCAATCAGGATTTGTCTAACCTCGTCACAGTTTAATTGAAGTGTAACTCGATCTTGCCAGGCGTGAAGCTCCACCACAGGGAGCCAGGCCTTCTCCATATGAATAAGTATATGCGTCGGTGTTATCTGATTTCCCATGCTTGGCAAATGAGCCGCAAGCTTCTCACCCAACTTTATCATCAGCGGCAGTCTGCCCCATATCAGCTCGCACAGCGCACAGTATACCAGCTCGAACTAGTTACGAGGAAAATATTTCACATTATCATGAGCAGCCTTACGTGCTAAATGTGTACAGTGGCGCACACACGCCCGCAACGGCCGACGGTATGCAGTCTTGTGCCACATCCTATTTGCAATTCGCATACGTGGCCTAAGTATACACAGTAACGGCTCGGGTTTGTAATGTTATAATCAATTCTACTGCTGGCGACGCTAGTTTCATTCTGTGTTCGCTGGCATCTTAATTTGTATATACGGACATACATTAGCGCTAGGGTGACTTCGTTGTATGCTGACGTGGGCTTCAATCTAAATTGTAAAATAGTTCGCGTCCCTATCAAAATGCGAAACGCAATGTTAAACTTTACCCTAAGCGCATTCTGTTCGTCTGCCACTACCCTCAATCTTATCAACACGGAAAAAGTATTTCAACAATATTGACTTTCTTCTTGTTTGAACTATCACCTACAATGTTTACAGCGTCTACAATTGTCAACATTTTCTTGTATATTTTTTAGTTTTTGACGCAACTGTTTTGCAACTATTTCGACATGTTTTTTATTCAAGATATTCGAAGTTAAAGCAAACTCAAGGTAAAAGCTCTGTTCGGATGAATCGCAAATAATGCAAACTTTTTTACTGTATCGTGCTACCTAACGATCCACTCATCCACACTTCATTGTTAGATAAACGGTTTTCTACCAGAGATAATGATTACAACATCCTATCAGAGATAAAAATACACGTTCCTCCTCAATAGTCATCAGACCATGTTTACTCATTAAACAAGTAGTGGCACCCGGACACATCGTGAACACTTGAAACAACCCACCCATCCACAGTTTGACCTCCTCTCCAATTAAATTCCGCGCAGCAGCTCTTGTACAGAATGTGATTAAATTGACAGACTCATTCAATCCGATACGGCATCTGTCGGTTTTCTTCGTGAGTCAAATGTTGAAATAGGTACGACATCTGCTATTTGCAAACCACTTCTTGCAATCAATTTATGCAACTTCCTAGGGTAAAGCATCGAATATTGCCATACAGAGACGTATTTTAGACACGTTACCTGTAGCGATAACAAATTCTAAAAGCTATTGACAAACAATGGTCAGCAAGAAACAATTGAAAATAAAACCCACCAGGAACTAAAAGACAATGTATCGTTGAGACAGTGGACTTAGGGTTTTCTCACAATCACAACGGTGACAAGTTTGACAGTTTACACTTCCAAGTGATTCGTCTCTTTTTCTTTTGTAATGTCCCGTTTGATAAGAACTTAATTAACCTGGACGCACCGAGTGAGGTTGAGATCTAAATTAAACATTTTCATTGTTTACGTTCCGAAAATATACGCCTCATGTTGGGAATGACCTTGTCCATCCTCAATGGTCTCCGAACGAGATGTGTGATATGATAACGTAACCGTGAACGTAACGATAAATAAAATAATTTAACCGGTATACGCTCTGGTGCGCAATTTGGCGCCTTTATTGTCTCCGTCACGTCAGCTAGGCAAAACAAGTACAATTGGATGTTGTTTCGTCTTAATCATTCTATTTACTGTTTGTGCGTTACACTAAATTACGACCGGTCTCTTGATAAAAATTTTGTGGAGTGAATTCAATATTTCCGGTTGGAACTCCGTTCAACTTGAGTGTTAAAACGATTTTCTTTTTGGAACGAAGCCTGAACGGATATTGGAGAGCAAATCATTCTTTTTTTACAATACAGGTTTGGGCTGAAAGGTGGATTTCATCGACCTATGAACGGAAACATACTTTTGATAAGAAATTGACCTACCCACCAACAAAAACAAAATTCAGTCAGATAGGAGCGAACTTTAGAGCTCATTCCAATTTCGACCGGAACAGCCGGACTTACTTCTCGTTTTGACGTCGATCTTTAGCACGATTCAAGTTTAGAATGTGCTGCATGAGGCGTATCAGGAGTAATTTGGTTCCTTCCCCAACGAAATATTCAAAAAATTAAAGCTGATCTATTAATATTCACTGAAGGATACATTGTCTGCATTCTAAATTTGCTAAATGCCGGAACTACTGACACCTTAAGCCCGACATCACATTGTTTCAGAATGAACCAACTTTGTCACGATGTTTCTCGAACAAACTTGTAAGTCACCCGTCAATCCAACCAGCCACCTATCACCATTCGTCACACGATTACTAACAGATCAAACAATGAATTAATTATTAAGCACGTGCATCTCAGCGCAACCGCCCCCTGTATAGAATTACTCCACGATCGCATGACTAAACCTTTTGCTTGTGCTCACCAGAATGACCAGAATGCAAACGATGCAGTGCACAGCGTAAGTTGCTTACCTCATACGGAATTTTTTCGACCCATTATCGCTGGAGGAAAAATGCATACTGCATTGCGCTCCGCTCCGGTTGTCTGTGATTGCGTTTTATAAATAGCTGCCCCCTTAATGAGCGCAACAAACCAAAAGGCGCTTGATCTCGCTCTATTACGGGACAAATACTAGTTATTACATGTCGATGCCGGTCAGTGCATGTGCATTGTGCCAGGTTAGAATATGGATATGAGGCGATCGTTTCTTCGTCTGGAAATTTTCCACTGCCGTTACTGTTTATACTACAGTGGCTGTCGAAAGAGGGTGACTATAATCAACATGTGGTGACTGTAAAGCCGAACCACTTGAATGGTGATTTGCAACGCCAACCCATTTTGCAAGTAAGAAAGTTAACTGACGTACGTCATAGCCACGCAGGTTGACATTCCTAGTAGATTGCGGTACGGACGTGTCAATTCAGACTAAACTGACGAACCCCGTTATCAAATCCAGTTGGCTGTGAAGTGCGCACAGACTGACAGTGCGTTTTACTGGCGCCGCCGTCAACGTCAACCCAACCACCAACCCAACCCCCAACCGACTTAAACCAGACGATTGACTCGCGTGAGTGCTTCGTTATCGCACTGCACTCGAGGGTGTCCCGATCGGTTGATTGGGATTCAATAAATTAAAATCTTTCTTGAAATTGCGGTAATCTTCTAATGAAGCGCAGTAACTGAGTCATCACTGATAATAATAGCGTGTAATCAATCGAAATGGTGATTTGGGTTTTATTATCCAATTCAGCTAATTACGATTTATTCGTTATCAACGCACTAAATTAGAGAAATTACTTATTTTTTTGTGCTCTATGAGATAAAAAAAAAACAACAACACACATGAGGTCTTGTCGTGTTGGAAAATAGTCGAAAAAATTAGCGAAATTGCTAAACCGCTTACTGAATATTAGCGTCGCTAAATAGCGATGGTGCCCACCACTGATAATAGGTGAGTGACAACTATTTTTTTCCTACCCTGTTATAAAAGGTATATGTACTTAAAGAAAAGCAGATTTATTTCTCCTTCGTGTTGTTTGACGCAACGTGATGATGTTTTATCTGGCCAAAACACATACCTTCCATCGACATGGCGCCAAAAGTTTTTTGCAGTTCAATTGGATCTGTTCAATGCACTTGCACAAGGCTCCTTGTTTTGACGTCGTTCTAAACAGAACTAACTATACTCAAAATATTTTTCACGTTATAATTACCGGAAAAGTTATGTGAATATTTTCCACTGTCATTATTATGTAGATTTTGCGTGATTGTCATTTGAGTTCATCATGAACTGGGTGAGATGATTTATCCTGTAAATCTTATTCAGTAGACATATGCATTTTATGTGAGTTTCACGTAGAATTTAACTACCAGTAAAGTGGAAAGCATTTGATTGTCTGATAGGTTCTACGTTTTATACAACGTATAATTTTCAATTGTGGTTTCCCAAGTTCTTGAGAGACTAGGAATAGTTTTCAAAAATTATCCAAATATGTTGCTTGATAGTCGCACGGGCATGCGAAATCGTCATTTCGTAAATGAATTAAGCGACATACAAAATGGCAAAATGATATTGCGACATTCGCTGACGACAATCACTGTTAACTGCAACTGTTTATGTTCTGGAAATCTCTCGAAACTTGAACTGAATCTGTGTGAAATCTCGATGCCGGATTCTTATGGTTTTTCTAAAGCTGGGAAGCCATCGAGGAATTCCTTTCCTGTTCAAAGTCAACATCAGACAACTGCTTCGTCATTTTGATTTCTGTGTATTTTTGGAGGGAGAGTTTACGCGATACTTCATTCTGTTTGACGTTGCCAAGTTGACGTAGATGCTACGTGATAAAACATAGTATGCATGTGATTTTCACGTAGATGTTATGTTTGTCACATAAATCATGCAAAATGACAGAAAATGAATATGAACAGGCAATTTCACGTAACAATAACGTGAAAAATATTTTTAGTGTAGGCATGCATAAGCAAAATAAAAAAAAAAATACTGTCATAAAGAGAAAAGAGAGAGACCTTACATGTACTACTTTCATTTTTTGAGCGTGTTTGTTGTTGAGTAATAGCGAATTTCTTTATTCCACCAGCTCACCTCGTTTTGACCTGGAAGCGCACTAACTGCTGTCAAAACCCTTCTTTATTCGCTCGATTTTGACCCAGTTTTGACCTGCCGTGCTGCTCGAAGCGCACTGTAAAATTTGTCAGCTTCAACCCACCACTGCAGGTGCTAAGTTCGTAAACAATTATCTGGCATCTCTTTCTTACTTGCGTCTCAAATGGCGATGACGTGTTATTATTCCTCGGCAGTTTTGCCCACACACACAGTGGAATAAATTCGCTATAAGAAATTCGCTATAAGAGAGCCTCAAAAATCCAAAGTAGTCACCCGTTATACTACTGTTAAAGTATCAAATACATTGGATACTTTGAAGAAATATTTTAGTAAACGCCATTGATAGATTTCACGTGCGTTTATTTTCGCCGAAGTCACATGATCTACTAAATAAGTATCTATACTGTTTAAAGTATTTTTACCGAGCTATTGACATCCCTGTACCGAGTAACAGTGAATGACAATGAACTCACGTCCTGGGCTTAAACTCATTTGTGCCCGCTGTTAGCTCTCAAATAAAGCTGTATGAAAAGTGGCGGTGATATGCTAGCTCGTTTACACATACGTTAAAATGTTAGCCCTTAAAACATGGCGCGATGCCATTGGGTTGGTTTCTACTGACAAATGTTTTTTTGCCTTGCTGGACGCAACAGTCCAGGTCCAAGATTCATTTTTAAACGTAGAATTACGTCTTTCTTCACTACACGAAGCTATATTCTGTGGAAAGTTTATTCCGATTTAGAGCTTGAACTTCTGTTTATTATACTCAGACTTCGCAGCCAACCCTTAAGTGTACAGGACAATTGAGGGACTGGCGCTCCGATCTTACTGACACTAACAGTCTCTCCCGAGCCGCGATTTGAACCTACGACGACTGGCTTGTTAGGCCAGCATCGTACCTCGAGACTAACTACGATTGTACGGAATGTAATAACCAGTGTACATGCTGTAGCAGTGTTGCTGGAAAAAATCAATGGTGAGTCGTTCGCAGACATTCAATCAGTTTGGGGTGAATAACTTTTTCTACAGGCATCGTAGTGCCTTACGGTCTTCAGAAGAGTTTTTCCCAGGAAAATTTCCTACAAATATAATGTATTGATATATTTTAGAAGCCAACTGGACATCTCTAGATAATAAGTTTTGGAAAAGTGGATATTCCCAATATAATTGTATGGAAACTTTAAAAATCGGCCGCAAAAATATAATTACACCGATCGATCTGAAAAGTTACACAGTTGTTATAGGACCCATAAGGAACACGAAAAGCACATGGGTGCGAAAAAATAACACCATCGCTTTTTTTCTTTATAACCGTGTCCCAGTCTAGTGTAGACGGTCCTCATAGCAAATGTTATAATGCACTTACTTTAACTTACTTTTAAGGCGACAAACCCATTTTCGATCCAGTGTCGAATTCAAAATACGTCGTAATGTCACTCGGTCTTAAGCTGCTATTTTCCAATCGCCTCTAACAGGTCTTACGCGGGCATCCTCGTCGACAGCATACATCCAACGAGTGCGGGCCTATCCCAAAGTCGACGGTCTCCTTCGGCATTCCTACTTAATATAGCTTTTACTGATCGTTCTTCCGGCATTCTAGCTACATGCCCAATTCACTGCATCCTGCCGTATTTTATCCGCTTGACTATATCCGCAAATTTGTATGCCTGGTACACGTCATAGTTCATGCGTCTGCGCCAAACACCACCAACGAAAATTGCTTAAGATAAAAAAAATTTACTTTATTTCTTGAAAATGCGATGTGATGCGGCTATTGAAAGCAGGAATACCAGATGTGCACTGTGTTTTTCAAAATGTGTACAGACTTTTGCATGCGCGAGCGATTTTTGTTTTTTATTTTTTTTGAATCACGGGTAGACTTTTTCAGATTGCAAGCAGATTTTTCCGGTTTTTCGAGCAGTTTGAAACATTTGGTTTTAATAGTTGACGTGTGACTTGTCTGCATAGTAAAAGTGTTTTTTCGTCGATTTTTTGCTAAAACTAGTGTGTTTGGTTGCTGCAGGCTGTTTTGATTTTGTTATGAGGCGAGTTAAAACCCTTTGCTGTTTGCTTATGAAGATAAGTAACATTTACCGTACATACACTAGCGAACTGGTAGGGTAGAATACACGGTAGTTGCTGATGTTGATGTTGCTTCTACGTGCGTTGTGCAAGCAGTTCCTTGTTTTCTGTTGAAATTTTGTTCATAAATTGAGTTCGTCTCCTAAAATGGTCTATAGCCGTGTTTCACTTGACTTGTCAATTAACGTATTTCGGTGCTTCGATTTTCCCACTTTTTGTCGATAACGTTCGAGGTTGTAGTAGATACGTGAATGTATGAATGATTTGTTTATTTGTTTATTTGTTTATTGAAATGATCTGTTTGGATGACTTTATGCGGTGAATGGTTGCAGAAAGGAGCGACACGTCCGTACAAGTGCTGCAATGTTGTTGTAAAAACTTATTTTAATTCATGTTCCCAGCCGCAGAAAAGAGCACTGCTTCACTGTGTTTCAGGCATTGATCTAGTATGCAGTGCATGCCGTGTGCAAGACGTCAACGACGCGTTTACGTAATCACAGTGGAGCAGAAAATTGTGAATCTTACTACACTAAATGAAGGTGTACACACTAAATGAAGGTGTATCTTACTACACCAAATTAAGGGGGCTAAACGCAGCTTATTGCTTTCAAATTGGAATAGCAGCTAAACTAAAAGAGCTAGATGCTTGATGTCTTGTAGACTTCAATGTTTAATTTAGTTAACAACAAAACCCATGTTTTTCACACAATTCATAGAGAAAATTACAGTTTTGTTCTCAAAAAACATTTGTTTTCTTATTTGTTCCTTTCTAAGTGCTTCTTATTCTCTCTTATTTGACGTTCTCAAGACACTGTTGATTACAAAATTATCTCAGCTTTCCAACGGAACCAATAGAATTGAGCTAGCTATTATACCTCTTGTGCTCGGCGTTGCAAAGCGAGCGAGAAGCAAAAATTTTCTCCTCCTTTCTGCTTGAGATACGCTACATACGCTACGCTTCTCAAGACTTTTGCACACAAGCTTCCGAGATACTCTTTCTTCTTCATGTACCCGCCTGAGTAGCTGCTGTTGCTGCACCCGCACGCAAAAACTCTTTTGTCTTGCTACTCAGCGACTATGAAAGAGTGCGCGAGTTCCTGCTTGCGAGTAGGAGTACTCGGCCAAAATTGCTAGACTAGGAGGAGTGCTAGAAAAAACGGGCACGAAAACGAAAAGTGAGTGAGATTTTTTTTCAACGGCTCTATTAAATAGCATGTCCCTGTTTGTCTACATCAAATTTCACTCTATATTATATTTGGTCCTTTAGTCTTGTTACAAGGATTTGGAACGAAAGGAGTTTTTGTAGATGCAGTAATTTTTGTGCTGTTTCCTGTAAGCACCTGTTTTTTCATTTTTATTCAATATAGGTGATACAGGTCGAACTCGATTATCCGGAACAGCAAAAAAAAGTTCATTATGGATAATCGTGTTTTCCGGATAATCGAATCATAGAAAAAATATTAAAATTTGCGATTAACGAACATAAAGTAAATATTTACTTTTTTTTATTTTACTTGTATGGTGCAGTGGCGTAACCGGAAATTATTTCTGAGACGAAAAGGGGTGATTTTTTGGGAAGCATAAAAAATAAATTGGACATTGATTATTTTCATTTATTTTGAACATGTCCCAAACATGCTACAAGTGACATGAACGGTAACAAATATGCCAGAAGGGATGGTAAAGGTACAATTTCGGATAAAAAAATAAAAACGAACACCAAAAAATAAATTTCCGGATAATCGAGTCTAAAATTCCGGATAGTCGAACTCCGGTTAACCGAGTCTTCGGATAATCGAGTCCGACCTGTGGCATCATCTTACACCAGATAAAAAATGATAGGTGTGAACATTGCTTATAAAGTCATATGCATTTTAACCTATCATGTATAATGCATATTGAATCTGTCTAATATTGTTTACATTATGGGCAATGAACAGAAAAAAGCTATCTGTCAAAATTCATTTTCCCGGTTTTGCTTCGTGTACCGTTAGCCGAGAGTGGGGGAAGAATCTGTGAAGTATCGCATACAGGATCGTGTAGTGTATCGGCCAGTTTTAGAAATTTTTATACAGCAGTCTAATGCAAAACCAGCCGAATCAAATCACTACCGAAGCAGTCCGTTACCCTTTTGAAATATTTTTTTGTCTCTTTTTTTTTGAGCGAATGCGAGCAACGAAGACAGCGAGAAAAAACGAGAAATAGCTTGAATGAAGACTTCTCCAGTGTGTGCTATCGGTAGCAACGAGAACCTCACATGCAGTGTTGCAGGTGTTTATGAGTGAGACTAACAACACTGCTTGTGCTAGACCTCGTTAAAGGCAAACATAACCGAAAACTGAAAAAAGTGAATAACTCTGCAGTAGTTAAATATTGGCATATGCGTAGAAGCATTTTTTCAGCAAATAGGGTCCTCTTTCACCCTCTAAAATATTTTAAGTCAGCTCCCTAAATCCCTGTATGTACATGGTCATATCTACATTGTGACATCAATTCAATTAAATCATGGTTCAAAGAGAATCCTGATCAAAAATCCACCCCAATAACAAAAAACTCCCTCTCGTGCCCTTTGTAGGGATGCAGAGGTATACTCGATCTCTAACAAAGCAGAAACTACATTCTAACATTCCTTCCTTTTTGTACATTTCGTGCGTCACAACTCGAATTTCATTGTTCCAAGTGAAACGGGATTGAAAAATTAGCGTTTAAAATAACCTTATCATATCCACGAAAAGTATAAGTAAGTTAAAATCTCTTTTTCATCATCTTTGGAGCATGTTTTTGATTTGAATTTCAAAGACACGTCAGCTTATAACTCAGGTTTTTTTTTGTGAATTTTGAAACATTTTTTGTGAAATAAAACTTAACCGTATTTGGCATCGTTTGACATAAAAATTTCAAAATGAAAAAAAAAAGCGAGTTGTCTGTAAGGATGTGGCCGGCGCCATCATTAGTCTATAAAAAATCGGGTCATTGAATGATGCACAGTGGAAAGGAATTATCACTTCCAGTCGTTCTTTCAGTTGATTCATTGTGCATCTTGAGTGGCTGGGACCCATCACGGAGTAACAACCATGGATATGTACAGTCAGACCTAAGCTAAACTAAGCTAAGCTAAAAATGCTGTAACTCGAGTTTTGCCTCTAATACCTAGCTGTGATAAGTGTTTTCTCAGAAGGACGGTGAAATCATCATTTTTGAAACCAAAATATGCTCATTTGAGAAAAAAGGCAATTTAATTGTTTCGAACGAAGAAAGAACATATCTGGTAACACTGCCGCCTAAATGAATATTTTCGTTTACTCCTTGACTAATTTTCTTCAAAAATAACACTGTGCTACAAATGAAAAAAAAATTCAAGTACTTCTGAAGTGACCTAGTGTAGGTTGTAGGGCTTGTTGAGTGTAACATTCGCTCATACTACAAATTTTCCAAACACCCCCAAAATCTGAAGTTATGGTCAAAATGCGGTTTTTTGAACCTCGGCGCATATAATATTTTTTAACTCAGCCATTTATCAACCGATTTTCAATATTTTGGCAGTTTTAGAAATAAGACAAATAAAGCTTTCAAAGTATATACAAGTTTTTACTAATACCAATAAAACATGTTGAGTGATTTGAGTTTAAATCTAATTTTTTAGATTTTTTCACGAAATTTTTCAATTTAATTTTAAATTTGCCGTCTATTTTTGTGAGAAACATACCACAAATATACTATAATATCGAAAGTATATACGATTCCGAATCAAATGAAAGTAGTTTTGTGAAAATTGGTTGATATTTGGCTAAGTAATACATTTTTTAAGAAAACCAGAATTTTTGGCTTCTATCGCACAATTATTTCACGGGGCTACAAATGATGAAAAAATGCAAGAACTTTTGATGTGACTTAGTGTGGGTTGTAACTCTAGTCAAGTTTCACCTGCGCGTTTACTTGAAGTTTTTCAAAAACCCCGAAAATTATAAGTTATGGTTAAAACCCTGTTTTTTACCTTAGCTCACATTTTTATGTTTAATACGGTTATTTTTCAACAGATTTTTTATATTTTGGCTGTTTTGGGAAGGCGAAAATTAAAGCATTTGAAACATATAAATATGTCTGAAAAGTTTACCTATATGAGATGAATAGTTTTAAAATAAATAAGATGGTTTATGTTATTTTCAAATTTTTCCAAATTTATTCGCAATTTTTCACACATTTTTGTAATGATGGAACTTCAATTGCTGTGAATTTGGAAAGTTCTTTCTGGTACCAAACGAAAACAAGAGGTGCTGATGATGAAAATCTGTTATAATTTGGCTGAGAAATGATTTGACGAAATCTAAGTACATATATGGTGGGAAAAATCAAGTCATATCTCAGCCAAAACACTAACTGTTTTCGTTTGGCACTAAATGTACTTTTCAAATTCTACAGCAATTAAAGCTCGTTCATTACAAAAATATGTAAGAAATCGCGAATAAATTTGAAAAAAAAAAATGAGAATAACATAAACTAGGTATTTCATTTATTGTAAAACTATTCATCACATATAGGTAAAATTTGGAAAAAAAATCTTATTTTATTTAATATAAAACATCTTATTTTATTTAAAACTATATATCACATATAGGTAAACTCTTTAGACATATTTATATGTTTCAAATGCTCTATTTTTCGCCTTTCCAAAACAGCCAAAATATAAAGAATCGGTTGAAAAATAACCGTATTAAACATAAAAATGTGAGCTAAGGTAAAAAAACAGGGTTTTAACCATAACTAATATTTTTTTGGGGTATTTGAAAACTTCAAGTAAACGCGCAAGTAACATTTGACTAAACCTACAACCCACACTAAGTCACATCAAAAGTTCTTGCACTTTTTTATCATTTGTAGCTCCGTAAATATTTGTGCGATAGAAGCCAAAAATTTTGGTTTTCTTAAAAAATATATTACTTTGCCAAATATCAACCAATTTTTACAAAACTACTTTCATTTGATTCGGAATTGAATATACTTTCAAAATTATAGTATATTTGTGGTATGTTTCTTACACAAATAGACGGCAAATTTGAAATTAAAATGAAAAATTTCGTGAAAAAAAACTAAAAAAATCTAAAAAATTAGATTTAAACTCAAATAACTCAACAAGTTTTAATGATATTAATAAAAACCTGTATATATTTTGAAAGCTTTGTCCTCTTTCTAAAACTGCTAAAATATTGAAAATCGGTTGATAAATGGCTGAGTTAAAAAATATTATATGCGCTAAGGTTCAAAAAACCGTATTTTGACCATAACTTCAGATTTTGGGGGTGTTTGGAAAATTTCTAGTATGAGCGAATGTTATACTCAACAAGACCTACAACCTACACTAGGTCACTTCAGAAGCTCTAAATCGCTGTAGCACAGTGTAATATATCGGTTTATTCCTTGACATTATTTGTATGAAAAAGATTCCCCATACTTTGAGTCGAATATGAGAAGGTTGTTGAAACGTTTGTTCTTTTTTGTACACTTGAGATAGAATGACCCACACGTATATCATATTTGTTTATTTTTTTACTGCTAAAGTTATATGTACCTACCTAGCAAATTGATTATCATTTTTAGAGTGCCTTATCCGGAATTTGATACGTTTAACTTTTACTTGCGTTGCCTAATTTAAATGTTTAGAGGGTAATTATAGCCATCCCCGGAGGATAGGATTTTTTCACGTTGCGGAACACTGATCTTACCAATTTTTACCACTAGAGGGTATCCTCATCTTCTAGAAGTATTACGTAACAAATAAATGAAGGTAAGGCGACCTAAATTTCTAACATTCAAACTAGTGATTTTAAACCTAACTCTTAAACAAAGTATTGTCTGTACTGTATAGTCAGGTGTGAAATTTTGTTAGAATGATGCCTGTAATCGATCCAAAATATATTAACAAAACTCAAATATCGCGAAATCGCCCTGCCGATTGAATTAACATAAAGGACACGAAAAGGCAATAGAATAATCCCTTCTCTTTCTCTGTGCATATATATACTATTTGCACAACTAAACGGTGCGAATACAGAAGCAGCGGATTAATCCGAATCAAATGGTTTAACTGCCAGATTATCCCCACACACAGCTATAGAGTCAGCGGGGAAAGAAAGAGGAAAAGTCGAAAGCGAACGGAAGTGTTGCAGTTGATCTATATGCCATTTAAGAGAGCAATTACCGGCGATAGAAAGAAGTGAAACGCTAAATCGGGCGATGGGTTATTTTAGAATCCACTCGTCCTCGAGGCCGCGGAAATTGTCTCTCGTTGGATTTTACCGTGGTGGCTTCACTCCGTTTTTTCATTACCGAAATGTAATGTCACAAAATGCTACATTAATAATTCGGTGATGAGTAATTAATAGCTCTGAATTTGGGTCACTGGAAAAATTATGAAAGTCTTATCAGTTTTGTCCTAGTTTTGGATCAGTTCATCAACCGTTACAGAACTACGCCACGGTCGCCAAGTAATACGAGGTTCTATGTCACGGTCATATTCATCAACAAGTGCTCCGATTAAAATTTGACGAAAATGCGCGTTTCAAGCAAGCGATTGGTATTTCCCAACAGCTCGTGGAACACATTGAAGTTTCCGATTGAAACCAGCTACTACTACCTACTACGCATCACGCAGATTGGCACTTTAATTAATTTATGTCACCAATTGATAATAAACAGCGCCAGTTTCATCTATGAAACGGCGTTCAGCTTCGTTGTTGAGTTGAGCCAATGGAAACGCAATTTTGTTAAACTAGCTTAATAGACTTATCAAGCGTAGTGGCGCTAGCTAACGTCGCTCGGTGCACGATAAGTATCCAACCATGACGCACCATTTTACGATATATTTGAATAGTAAATGGGAAACGTGATTGCCTCACATGCATACATATTTTTGTTGTGCTCTAGTATTCTTATTTCAAATTTCCGATTGGTAATATGCTCTGTAGATTTTTCCTTAAACTCATACCTAATCTCAAATATGTATTCCATTTTCTAGGAGCCCCTTATTATTTTTGAAGTTTTGGTTGTTTACACTCTGTTATAAATTAGTATTTTTAATCGTTTTTGAAATGCTTGTTTCCGAAACACCACTGAGTATTTTGATGAAATTTTTTAAGTTATTTTGCCCTTTTTTCGCCAAACATACTTTACAGAAGCACGAGTTTACCATTGAATTCTATCTGGGATCGCAATTGTATATGCTTAATTGTATTAAATGTGTATCGCTTATGCTGATACCATATAATTGTGTAGTTATTTCTTATCTATATTAATCGATCATATTTGAATAACTCGTTTTCACGCCTTAATTCGAAATAAATTTAGTATGACTGCCATCCTATGACGATGCAAATTCACGACTATTCGTTAGTATAATTAAAACGATGCCAGTCATCGTGACGAAATTCCGCTGATGACCGATCGAGACGCATTGTTTCAGCATATCGTATACAACGCAAATCAATTCCAAACTTTCCGCCAATTAGTTTATTGATATTAATTGAATCGATTGGTTAGCTCAGTTAGTACACGATTGTGCGCAGCAGCCAGCTCTCGAGTGGTGAAATGAACCGACGACGCCAAGTGTGGCTACCGGATGGAATCACTCGCTACGATCGATCCAATTCAATTCGTCATCCAAACACCAACCGAACCCCAGCCGGTTCAAAAGTCCAAATAACGGTTTTTATGGGGTCTATTTTTATCAGGGCTTCTTCCGTTGGTAAACAAACCAAGGCCTGGGAATTGTAGCGCAGTGGATTGAGATTTCAAAGGCTGTATTTTATGTTCAAATATCCACGGTGGATGTAGATGTGATTTCTCGTATCAACAAGTGCATGTTTACCCGAATGTTTACAAATGAATCGTCAGCTTAGACTTGAGCGATAAGCATCATGGTAAACAGCTACACTTGTTACACAATGACCGAAGGCCAGATAAAATATCTAAATAGGCACATTTATATGTTTTTGATGACTGCCCAAAGAAATTTTCCATGTAATTGAAATCGATTTTGTAGTTGGGTCTTTCCGTTGAAAATTTAGTATTTTTGTTAGAAAGTCCTTTTTTGGTATATTTGCAAGTGCCTTAGTATTCTGATATTAGGGTAGCGAACGGCTTCGTAGCGGTTTTCTTCGGCAGGATTGCTGCAGCAATCTTATGCAGAAACCTACCGAAGAAAACCACTGCCGAAGCCATAAAAAAAGTGTATTGAGATGGACATGGAATTGATTTAAATTGAATTGAAAAATTCTTCACTTCAACAACTACTTTCTTTTTGCGTGTTTCACTATCATTTGCGTGACACATATCAATATTCTAATTCAAAATAACCCCTCTTATCGCCAGTTTAGTACGATTAACAGTTCAGCTAGCAATGAAGCGAAGGGTGAAGGGCAAATCGATAGAAATTCATTATTAAGGTCAGCTCTGGAGTCGACTGGTGAGGGCGGTGGATGTAGATTGCTCCCGGGTACACGTTGTACAAAGTCAGTCAAAAATTCAGCCATGGCTCTTTTATACCACAATTTTGTTTTAATCAAGAGAAAAAAAATTATGATTCATTTGTCATTTTTACTTTTTTTTTTTTCAAAGTGTTTTTTTAACCATACAGTATATCCTGTATTTGGAACAAAATCACTAAACATGATGCATTGTAGGAGTCACAAAGGCTGACTTCGAATTTTTAAGTGCTCAAGACTTGGAAATATGTTTTGCGTCACTTTTCAAAACAATAGTTCATGTTTGCGTCACCACAGCATTTAGCTAATGATACATCAACTATTTCCGAGTCCAGTGCACTTGAAAACTTGAAGTCGCTCATTTGAGGCTCCTACCATGCATCACCGTAATCATACTACTAAACCAGCTGGTATCGTAGCTTAAAGTTAATCTTCGAGGTAAAGTTCAACTGACGATGGTGTCGTCTTTCAGATTCGACGTCGACTTTTTTAACACAGGTCGTGGCTACAAAACCAGTAAGGTCTCTTTTGGTTATTGCAACACTAACCTCCAAAATATGTGAAGCAGACAAAGTTCAAAGAGTGTGTGATAGGAAGGTCGCATTTTGAAACAACCTAAAAGTAAATTAATTTCAAACTGGTGTTAGAAATAGTTGCCTGAGTTATGGCATCGATATTTACCAAGTTGATGAAATTAAGCTAATTTCAGCTATTGTTTGAAGGTCAATTTTCCAAATAACATT